>NC_066584.1:8642791-9242791 GCF_024323335.1 Lathyrus oleraceus
TATATATATATATATATATATATATATATATAATGAATACAAAATTTACCACTTTCATTTCATTTTTATTTCTAGCATTTTTGTTTCCTCCTATGTGGCTTAAAGTCCAACAAAGTAAGCACACCCTTATTAGCAATTTCTGAACATTTAAGTTTTCTATGGCCCTGGGACCTCTAGAACACAACACATAACTTTTTTCTCATAGGCAAAGTTTGAAAGAAGTCTCTAAACTTAAACTAGAAGTCTTGTAATTAAATCCTTGAACTTAAACATTTCTAATTAGGTGTTTCCATTGGAAATTGACTAACAGAAGTGTAAGAAAAGGACTTTATAATAAAAAATGTATTAGTTCAGAGACTGACTAACCAACTTATTTTTTATTTAGTGACTTGTTCAAAATTTTCTAAATAGCTTAGAGACTACATAACAATATCATAACCTTAAATCGATACTTATCACGAGACAAAGATCAAAATGTAGTTTTTACCTCTTCGAGACCAACATGTCACGAGCCTACTGAATGTTACATGCATATCACAATTCACAATGACATAAACTAAAAGACAGTAGTGCACTAGATAAGTAAATACATTCGATGCTCTTGATTAGTGATGATACATCTAATTGAAGCAGTGACTAGTTAGTAAGTTTCACATGCCCACCATTTTGATGGTCAAGACCTTCCTTTCCAACCCCAGATATATAAACCTGCATCACATAATGAGAAACCAGCTCAAATATGCATGTGTCGCCAAAATTTATGTCATTATCACGAACAAAAGCCATCCATCCTCCACAAAAGGTGTGAATTGTTCTCCCATTAGCATCTGGAACGGAGTTCACGGTCCAACATTGGCCTCTTGAATTGCGAAGAGTAACTTCTGTTTTGTCGGCAGGAAGATGTGCAGCAGAGAACTGATATGGAATTTTCTACATTTTGCAACAAGTATTCAATAATTTAACAGTGATATTAATTTTAAACAACACATGGCTAACACTAATAATAAGTTGTGAAATGTGTATTACTCACCAAAGTGTATGATCCGCTGACATTGAACATCTTCATGATTTTCACAAAATTAGGAAAGTCCGAAGTAAAAGCTTCAGCCACTCTTTGTTCGTCAAGTGCAAACAACATTCTCAAACCAGCTTTAGCCTGGGAGCTTAGTTCATCTTCAACACTATGTTTCCGCGGTACAGCTGTCTTTATTTACAGTTCAAATGTGACTGAAATCATAATTTGGAAGGTAGAAACTTTTATAGAAAGAAAGTATTTAATATATATCGTTTTTGTTCTTTCTTTCATTAGCAAAGTAAGAAAATCTTAATTGTCAAGGAATTGAATTATATTCTTCTCCTTTTATTTCTGAAAATAAAATACTTGATAGAAATCTGTTGCTGAAACTTATGATATGGATCTACATTACTATATAATTTGAGTGGGCAAATAGAAGAAAAAACCTTACCCAACTTTTTCTTGGCAGGTTTTGACTTGGGGCAAACCCCGATCTTCGAAGTATTTGAAGCTCTACCGGATAAAACAGTTTCTTGACCCATCTTTGACAACCTTTTATCTGATAGATCAACTTTGTTTCTCGACTTTGGGCTGACTTTAGGGCTTTTTGACATATATTTGGCAGTCTTTCTGCAAGCGACATCGTGTCTTGCCCTAAGCATACTAAAAGCTAGTTTTCCAACTTGGCAGTCTAACCCATCTTTTCCAACCTCAGCAATGCGAACACGTAATTCACACTCACGTATAAGTTCGAAAATGCAGACATCTCCAACCTTTATACTATTACCACGAACAAAAGCCATCCATCCTCCACACATAGTGTGACTTGTATGCACCCTAGTTGTTGGAACAGAATTAACGGTCCAGTGTTCTCCCTTCAAATTATGAAGAATAATCTTTATCTTGCAGTTTGGAAGATGTGCCATCGAAAACTGATATGGTATATTCTGCATAAATTAATTGTAAATTAGTTTTGGCAAGAGCTTCAGTGTTAATGTTAAGCACAGTGAATAGGAAGGAACAAATAATACGACCGATAAACTTAAAATAGGAATTATCTGAGGAGAAGGAAAATTAAAATCGCAATATTGTTAAATACACACTTTTAAGGGAAGAAAACCATGATAACAATAACAATCAATTAGTACTTCTTAGAGAAATACAACATTGTAATTGCAGAGAAATTAATTTTTAAATGTCATAGAAGTAAAAAAGGTCTTAAACTTAGTGATGTACTCAGAAGCTTGCTTAGGCAGAAGTTGAGAAGTCTGGCAAGCAGCATCTTTACTGCGTATTGAAATATCAATCCAACATCTATTGAAGTGCTAGTGCAATGCAAGAATAGTTCAAATCTACCAAGATTGTCTAATAAAACAGGATGTATCACTATTCACTCCGGAATTATGGATGGAATTTTCATTGAGATCGTCTTTTACTGGAAATGTATACATGTGAAACTCTTTAATCCATGCTTACCATCCTCCATACATAAAAGGAGAAATACTGTTTGGGTAAATATTAATATACTCCAACAAATCAGTTTCTCATGCAGATAAAACACTACACAAGTTACTTAAAAATAAGGGTAGAGAGATAAAAACAACATTATTTGGGAGGTAAGTAAAGAATCACAGAAAGGAACAACTCACCAGAGTATATGAACCACTGACATTGAAGGTTTTAATTATTTTAACAAAATATGGAAAAGAGGAGGTAAATGACTGGGCTATCTTTTTCTCATCGTGTGCTGATAGCTTTGACAATGAAGCTCCACTGAGAATGGCTGCGGTGATATGGAATTGAACAATTCAATCATGAGTTTTTAATAAAAGGATAAGCTCTACCATTAAAATAAGGATTTGGATGCAGAAACACTCTTTCCTATCAGTTTCCCAAATGAGTTTAATTTTATTTTTTTTGAGACCCTGAATGAAATAAATTAGTTATACCTTCATCTTCATTACTAGTTTTTGTGTGAAAAGGAACAGCACTAGCAGAACATTCTCCGTAGGTTTCTTCTGTTTCTCTGATCATTCGAATTGGTTTAATTACCTCACCCTGGGGTAGTTCTCTACCAACAATAGCCAACCCAAGTTCCTGGTTCTCAACTGTGTCACGCCTCATTTTCTTCTGAACACCTCCAACAACATCCAAAGAATAAATCTCCTCGGCATCCCTTTTTAGTCCTTCAATATTATCTAAGTTGAATGAATTTAGATTGCACTCAGAATTAAATGCTGCTTCTTTCTCGCACGCATTCTTGCCAAATACTTGCACGGTGAAATGCAAGTCACCCTCGTATCTGAAAACCAAAAGGTCACCATATTCTAAATGATGATCTTCCGTAAATGTTGACCATCCATGATGGAAGAATAGATAATTGCCCTGCTCAACTAATCGAACTTGCCAAGTATTTCCACTAGGACCAGTTAATGAAACTAATCCACATGTCCTGCCTTCCATTTGACATACGAAACCATTTGGAATTTTCTGCAACAAACACATATACTTTCAAACAAAAACTCCAAAAGCATTTTCTGATATCCAAAACAACAACGGACATCATATATTCATTAATATACAAGACACTTGAAATTGAGGAGCATAATCCTAGTTTAAGACTGCAAACTAGATAACTGCTTGTTATTCTTCACATTTTAAAGGGCCACTTGATTCCAAATCAAGACTTTTGGGGAGAGGTAGGATAGGACTTCAGGGTACGCTTAGATTGAAAGTTTTGAAGGGCTAAGTCTAAATTTTGATCTACATTTGAGATTTAGACAAAACTAAAAGAATGAGGTGATATAAGATCATATCACATTTCAATCACACTTAATTCATTTTCAGAAACATTTCATAGCTTCTAGCTTTTCTTAATTTAGAAAAGAAAAATAAGCTCTCTCATCCCCTCACAAATCCTCCATCCAAACATACCCTTAGGCTATGTGTGGATTGAAGGGATGGAATGGAATATGTTTATGTTCCATTGTTTGGATGGAGTGACGCAGAAGATGGTGGAATGAATTTCATCCCATTCCATCACTTACCCTTCAATTTGGGCTTAATATATGAAGTACGGACACCTGAATACAACCCTGACACTGACACGGCAACACCGGTAATAATTTGAAAAAGAAAAAAAAAATTAAACGTAATCACAAGTGTCGGTGCAGGTGTCTGATACCGACACGGACACGCCTTTTTTCAGAGGTGTCCGTTCTACATAGGGAATAGGAATTTTGTTCTATTCCGTCATAAAACATCCAAACAATGCAATGGGATCTTTATCCTACTCCGCTCCATTCCACTATGTTCCATTCCATCTCGTTTTAAAATCTAGGCTATGTTTAGGAGGGAAGGGAGAGTGAGGGTTTTCCTTCATCTTTCCTAAAAGAGAATACTTTTAGCAATAAAAACACACTTCACCTTGTTATTGTTGCATATAAATACATTGTCTCATTTACTTTAGCTTTTGAAGCATCTTTTAGTAAAAAAAAAGGTGCACTTTTCCCATTTGATTTCAACCCTAAACTCTCTCACTTTTCAAATAGTATCAAACTATGCTATAAACAAGTCATCAGACCCATGATTTCACATACTCGTAAAGATCATAATAATTATGCATAATTAATAATTGTGTAAGCTATATAAACATGCAATTAGGTCAAGAACAAAAAGACAGTAGAAACAACAAGTTAAGAAACAATTACCAGGGTTTCAAAGCTAGAAGAAGATGAATACACCTCATAGAAGTGAGGTTTTCTCACATTTAAGCTTCCCTTACACTTACAAGCCATCAATCAATCAAATTCAACCTCAAACACAAATTTAATTCAGATTTTTGAGTAATGTCGATGAGTTCTAACTTGGAATCTAAAAATTATTTTCCCCAATCTTGATTTTTCGCCTCATCGCAAAACCTAATCAAACAAAAAAAAGAGGATAATTGATGAAAGTTGGATATAAAAAATAGTACTTGGAAGAATCGTAGATGAAAGAGAAAGAAGAACCTTAGGTTTGAGTAGTTTCGAGGAGAAACACGTAGCGGCAGTGATGTTGATTTCTATATGATTTTCATGAATATGATAATGGCAATGAAGAGTGTGTTTCTTCGTCAAATTTACCCTTGCTTAACCAAATCAATTTGCAAAAATATTTATTAATTCGACTTGGTTATTTCTCTTCATATTTACATCAAATATTTATTAAAATATAGGTTTAAATGCATATGTTAGGATAATTTATTTTATTAATTAATACTTTTTATAAAATAAAATAATTATTATTTTTTGTATAAGTTAACTAATTAAAATTTTGAAATAAAATATTATTCAAGTAAGATATTTATAAATTTTAGATATAATTAGTCTTTAAATCTCTTTAATTTAATTAAATGTTTCGCATTAGTCACATAATTAAAAATTATTAGGACGTAGTAGTCTCTTAACTAATATTTTGTTATCTTAAATGGTCATTTCTGTTATTTTTTGTCAAAAAAGTATTAGTAGTGACTACGTGGCCTGACAGGTAGGCAAAATGTAACTTGTTGACTTAGTGTATGTGTTATATTTATATTATATGATTGATTCTTCGTCTTGTAGCTTTCGTTTTCGGATTTTAGGGTTGATTCTTCAAGTTGCAGCTTTAGTTTTCAAATTTTAGGGTTGAGTCTTCATCTTCCAACTTTCATTTTTATATTATTTTCATCTTCTAGCTTTCGTTTTCTTAGCGTTTTTTTATTGTTTGTTGCGTTTTGTTTCAGTTGCTTCCTCAATTTCAAAGAATACAAGCAGTGTTTCAATGTCAAACAATGTGCTTCATAGAGAACAGAAGATGGAGTGTTTTTGCCAAGATGAAAGTGTTTTTCGCACTGTTAATGATATGAACAATGTGAACTATGGGAGAAAAAATTTGGGTTGTAAGGGTTGTAATTTCTTCAAGTGGTTAGGTGATGAAATAGTTGATGAAAGGAGTTTGAAAATTGAAAGACAAAAAACAAAAATTTCAAAATTTAAGAATGAGGTTCTCCACACTGGAGGATGGTTGAAAATGTCCATCGTGGTTGGAATCTTGAGCTTAGAGTTTAATCTTGTGTTTGTAACAATGTATTTCAAATAGGTTGTGATTTTGGTTGTGATATTGAGTTTAACGTTTAATCTTATGTTTGTAACAATGTATTTCAAATAGATTCGAATTTTGGTTGAGATTTTGAGCTTAGGATAATGCAGTATGCTGTCATGAGTTTATCAATGTAATTTAGTTGAGTTGAATTTTGTATCTGTCATGAGTTTATCTATGTAACCCTTTTGTTGGTTTAATGCATAATGTTATGATAAGCCCTATCATTTCAATAAGCAGTAACAAAATTACATATCAATTTAAAATGGCATTATAAGTCATATCATTCAAAATGGCATTATGATTCATAATAAAAAATTACATAGCATTCCCATAATATGGTTACATTCCAAAACAACATAACAAAAGTATCAAATAGAAATCAGAAATCATGGTTGACTTGAAATAGGTTTCCCCCTTTTTGAAGTGTTATTTACTTTTTTAGTGGTGGTTGAGTTGAAGGCTCTTGTGGTGGCTAACTTGAAGGTGCTTGTGGTGGATGACTTAAAGGTGTTTGTGGTGATTGACTTGGAGTTGCTTGTGGTGGTGGCAGTTTACAAGTGGCCTTGTTGTGACCATCCTTATGACAACAACTGCACTTAATTCCATGTTTTACTCATTTCATATGTGACTCATCATCTCTCACCGTTTCTTCAGCCTCTTTGTTCATTTTTTCTTAGACCTACCAGGTTGTCTCTTTATGGGTGGTGGGTGGAGATCAACAACATAAGTTTTTGTCCACGGGGTTTCTCAATTAACTGGATAAAGAACTAATGCATAACAAGCTTTCATAACATTCCTTTTTATAACAGTCCGACACAAAATCATCAAGTTCTAAGTGTTGGCCCTTCATGCATGACAATATGGCAGCCCTGTTAGCATCCATATTCTATATGAGCATTCTGTTTTGGAAAGATTAATAACATATTTTCCCTCATTAAATGATACATGCGTAACCTCATAGTCATATTCATCTGCACATCTGTAACACATGTAAACATCACAATATAATCATAATCTAATTTAATTATAGAGATATTACATGTAAAAAGTATAATATAATCATATTACCTGACAATCAAATGGTTTGTTTTTTATGATTCCTTTGTTATCCTCTTTTTGATATTTGGTAGAATTGTACCTTCATATATGGCAAAGTTCTGCCTATTTGACTCCCATTTTTGCATAAGATACACTCTTATTTTTTGCCTATTTGACTTCCAAGTCAAATTCTAAATGTCTAACGGGGCAAAACTTAATGTTTTTTTTGACAAAAACTAGCGGAATTGACCATTTCAGGTAACATAATATTAGTTAAGGTTAAGGGACTGTTTTGTAACATTGTTTAGTTAAGGAATTAAAGTAAAATATTAAATTAAGTTAATGGATCAAAAGATATATTAAGCCAAAATTTTAATATATTTTTTTTTGTTATCTAACATGTAATTGCTGAGTTTCGAATGTGTGTTCTCTAAATATTAAAATTTTAGTATTGTTTGTTAAAAAACAATATAAGACTTTAATAATATACAAAAACCAACAAACAGTCATATAAAACAGTCGTACACCTACAATGATGGCATCTTTTTCATTTTTAGAAAATTCATGGATATGAAGCACAAACCTGAATTTTCAGAAAACATTAGACTAAGGAGAAGTCTCTTATTTATTTCTTGAGCATGATTTTCTTTATTATTTCTTGAGCGTTATTCCTTAACACCAAATGTTAAAGGCTGATGCAATTACAAACTTGTCATGTGTAACTTTACATTAGTAAGGCTCTATAGACAATGCACTCTAGATAACTTTCTCATAGCTAGTATTTTTTTTATATACACAAATAATTAGTTTATAAATATTTGATATTAGACGATCCATAATAACATTACTCACTCTCTATTTGTTTGTATCAATTAGCAACAAATTCAACAATTGTCTATTTCATAATTAACAACAAGAAAAGGTAGTTACAATAACAGTAAAATATGAAAACTAGAATGTAAACTAGACAAGGATTTCAAACATAAGTAATAACATTTATGGAGTTATGTACTTTTTAAATGCACATCTTTTCTAATGCATCAAAAGTACAATTTCTCAAACTTATAAATCTCCATTGTTATGCATATGTATATAACTAAATCACATATGAGTTTATAAAGTATTATGTATATATTTATAAAAAATATATATATTTATAATAGAAGACCAAAAAAGTTAGATTTTGAAATAGATGAGCTAATAAGATGAATACACCTCGTAAAAGTGAGGTTTTCTCACATTTAAGTTTCCTTTACACTTACAAGCCATCAATCAATCAAATTCAACCTCAGCCATAAAATCAATTTAAATTTTTGAGTAATGTCGATGAGTTCTAACTTCGAATAAAAAAAATAATTTTTCCCAATTTATCTATTATTATATCTTGATTTTTTGCCTCGTCGCAAAACCTAACCAAACAAAAAATAAGAATAGTTGATGAAAGTTGCATATGAAAAACAGTACTTGAAGAGTTGAAGGTGAAAGAGATAGAGGAACCTTAGGTTTGAGTAGTTTAGAGGAGAAACACGGAGCGAAAAATGTTGTTGATTTCTATATGATTTTAATCAATATGATAATGGAAACGAAGAGTGTGTTTCTTTGTCAAATTTACCCTGGTTTAACGAAATTAATTTACAAAAATATTTATTAATTCGACTTGTTTATTTATCTTCATCTTTTCATCAAATATTCATTAAAAAGACTTTTGCTATGAGCATGACAATATAACACATACTCGTCACGGTACCTATTTGAATCTGCTTTGAATTTGACGGAAAAATCTGTTTTGACTGAGTTTGAATTTTTGTTTGAGTTTTCTCCAATTATAAAAAATGAGAACGGATCGGATAATGAGGACACTATAACTCATAATGAATTTGTCTCTGAACCAGACCCGTTTACTTTATTATGTACTTTTTTTTATTTAGTTTTGATAATTTAAAATATTAAATATGTCGTTAATATTTTGATATTTTGATTTGTATTCATTATTTAAAATATTTGAAATGTACGCATGCAATTTTTTGAGTTTTTTTTAATTTTATTATTTGTAAAGTAATTTGATATTGGAAGAAATAAATATTTTATTAAAAAAAATTATTTCACTAAATGGATGGTGGTGAAGCGGGGATATCAAAATCCAACCAAAACCGTTTGGAACATATTTTGATTTTTAATTCTCCATCCCTAATAGGGATTGAAGTGGTCAGACAAGATTGTTTTGGGATTCAAGTTTGAGTTGGAGAAGGTAAAAATCGTGTCCGCCCCACCCTGTTGTCACGCCTACTTTGATCCCCTATTCGAGTTTATGTATTTTTCAAATGCACATCTTTTCTAATGAACCGAGACTATAATTTCTCAAGCTTATAAATCTGCAATGTTATACATGTGTATATAACTAGACCACATATGATTTATAAAATCTTGTGTGTATATATAACTAAGTGTTAGGCATATGCATATAACTAAATTACATATGAATTTATAAATCTTCAGGGTTATGCATATGTATATAACTAAAACACATATTTTCCTTCGGTCTGAATTTTGTTAAGAGGAACTCTAATAACCAAATGCTTAAGATGTTTTCTCAAGCAAAAGGTATGACACATTTTACTACTCAAGGTCGCTTGAAGTTCTTTTTTCAATGGGGAAAATGTGTTATTGTTTTTAGAATATAGATCCTTTTCAATTCAAGTGTAGATCAATTCATACCACAAGAGAGGATCGAGTTACAAAGGTTCTTCTTCTTTTAGTACTAGATTCTAACATGCATCTTCTTCATTTCAATGTAGATTTATTGAAAATGGAAAAGAATCAAGGGATGCAGGTGCCTGGCTGTCTTATATGATTGTTTGTTATTTTTGTATATTATTGAAATCACACAACTTGTTTTTTTAACAAAGAATATTAGAGTTTATAAAAGTTTTTTATACATAATCCAATGTCATCTTGGATACTTAAATAACGTTATTATAAAATGGGCTTTAGACCTAGAAATTTATTTTCAAATTTTAATAAAGGGGTATTTAAAGGCAAAAAAAATATTTAGAAAATAAAAGGACAAAAGCTCAACAAAAAAAATTAATACCTCCAAAATCATCCGTTATTAGATTATAGTGAAAGGTAATTGAAGGAGAAGAGCGATCCAAAACGCAGCGGAATTTAAAATTTCTCCTTTAGTGATCCTTACGAACGGGCATGATCAGTGATAGAATCGTTACCTCTTGTGGCGATTGTAACCTTTGATGCAGATCTACGGAGCGATCACGAACGTTGAACGATGACAACGCCTCTACTCAGTCCACACGGACGGATTCCTTCAATCTCAGTGCTAGCTGCTACGAATGAAGGCTTTGAGTGAGTGAGAGAGAGAAAGAGAGAAACAAAATTGCAACTACATAAATGCTTCTACACAAGGGTTCTATTTATAGAACCACTTGTGTGGGCTGCAAGCTAAAAAGCCCACTCAAGTGTATGTGGCCCATATCTTATAATATGCCAAAATCACTTAAGCGCGTGGTACCTTACCATATTTCGTATTCTACTTAAGTACACCGTACCTAACGATGTTCTACAATTCACTTAAGTGCACCGTACATTACGGTATTCCTTAGTTACTCTATCTTTCATCAATTCGTCCTTTTGTGTGTGACCCTGTAGGTTTTCGTGGCATTGGCAATTATATTAAATCACATATTTAACCTAATAAACAGTGAGCGGTATCTAGCAACACATCACTGCTACCCAAGACACAAAAATGTCATGTGATCTGACAAATCCTTTTGTGATAATACTTATGTGTATAATTACCCTTTTGCCCTTATGTCTATATTGAACACAAGGCATAGACCGTGTCATCCTTGTCCAGTTCAATCATAGGCCCATAGACATTTATCCTGCTACGCAGGATGGGCAAATTCCATCTAGGTCACTCATGTCCCTTAGCATGCTTCGTGGAGTACCCATCAACTGTCTTTATGGTCATCCAGTTACGGACAACGTTTGATCAGCAATAAGGCACTCAACTTTACATCTAGGGTCCATAGTGGTTTCAGGTCGAAGGGTGGTATACACCATTATCACCATGAGAATAACTAATGACACTTTGCATAACATTCTATATAGTATTCTCACAGTGGGTCAATCCAGTATAAATATTACTCTTAATATTCATACTTATGTTTAAGACTTGATAACTCCTCATCCATGATCCATGAGATGTGATCATCAGTATATATACATAATAGTCTTAATGCTTTAATGTTATCCCACTTCACAATAAAGCTCGACTACAGATACTTTAAGAATAGTGTCCTTATGTTTAATGTGATCTCATGATTAAGTCACACTTGATACATTAAACAGACTAGCTATTCTAGGGACTTTATTAAACAAACATAATAAAGAAAAAACCTTTTATTATTAATAAATAATTTGATACAAGTACCAAAAGTATTGGCCTCTAGGGCTTACACCAACAGTAGTGTCATCGATTTTGTCAAAGAATTTCATGATGGTAGCAAGCTTCAGAAGGCAATTACAACTTCGTTCTCAACTCTCATCCTAAAACAAATCAATCTGCAAAGCGTGAATTAGTATATATCAATTTGCCTAGTTGGATACTTGTACAAAATACTATATACATTAATATCCTGAATTAGTATATATCAATTTGCCTAGTTGGATACTTGTACAAAAGACTATATACATTAATATCCTATAGGCTTGAAAAGGTGCTTAATGGTGTCATTTCAAAAAGGCAATCATTATTTTTTTAGGAAGACAAATTCTTGATGGTGTGGCAGTAGCAAACAGGATTATAGAGTTGGCAAAAAATAGGAAGGATAAATGATTATTATTCAAAGTAGATTTCTAAAAGTCATATAATACGGTCAGTCGGGACTTTCTTAATCACATGATGTCAATAATGAAATTTTGTGTAGGGTGGAGGAATTGGATAAGCGAGTGAATCAACAATAATACCATGCTCAACTCTTCATCAATTCCTTCTCAAAACTTTTACACCAAAGGACATTCTTCAACATTCATTGTTTCACCACCATGTTCAACTTCCTCTCCTTCCCTAAATCGTTGAGCAAAATGATCTTATTTAACATTGACTTCTTCGCCACTGATTTCTTCATCAACGTGTCCTTTTCCCATTTTTTCACCATTTATTAAATCATGGTCTTTTATTAAATGATCATCAAACATTATTGAGTTGTCAATATTGTGCTCCACATAAACATTAATAGATTCAAATCCTTTAATTTCATCAACAAGTTTTAAAACATTAGATTTTAGATGGATATGTGGTGTCTCTCACTTGTGTGTTGCTCTTGATCTAACATGGATGCTTCTCATGATAACCCAATAATTATCATACCCCATCGATTTGATGTTATCATTCCTTCAATTTGCATATACGACATTAAATCCACGTCTCAATTCTAACTCATTTAAAATATAACATCATCTATATACAATTTCACCTAAATATTTACATCTCAATTCTAACCCATTTAAAATATTAGATAATCTATATACAATTTCGCCTAAATATTTAGAGTTGATTTTAAGATGAGTTATAAGTGTAACCACTTATTTCTATATCGTCCAACACAAACCAATATTAAAAATTAAATAAAACCATATCATAATTATTAATCTATGTCAAACATGGTCCAAACTATATTTCAAAGGAGATCACCATAACCATAAAAAAAAACTTATACAACAAACTAAAATGAATGAAATTACAAATCATATAAATGTGGCATAAAGATTGAAATATGCACATATACTTCAAGTTAGACATAAAAATGAAAACAAGATCATGTTGCCATGAATTGCTTATAGTTAACATATAAACGGTTATGAATAATGATGGAATTGTATTTGTATGGATGATCAATTAAGTATGGATGACTGGATTTGCAATGAGGATCAATTTAATAGAAAGGGATTTCATGTTTGAAGGAAAAAACGAGATTAATTGGAATACCCTATTATTGAAAAATCACTTTACACCATCATCAAATTAGAATTAATTATTTTAACATATAATTATAAAATAAAAATAAAAATAAATAAACTATAATTAAACTATTTTAATAACTATTTCTTTCCTATTTCTCATTTATGATGTGTTAAAATAATCAATTCTAATTAAATGACAGTATATTTCAATTAATAAAAAAAATAGTATACCCAGCAGAGAAGAAGACATCTGTTGATTTCAGTCTCTCGCGTATAGCTGCTTTACTCCATTGATTCTCCTGGAAGACGATGATAACTCTTCGTTTTCAACTTTCATTCTTCTTCTTCCTCCTTCAATTCGCTTCTTTTTCAAACGCTTCTTCTTCTTCTTCTTCTCATTCCAATCTCACACACATTTTCCAGGTAACTAACTAACTACTCATTCTCCAAACCCTATTCCTTTTTTTATTAATCAACGATAAACAAATCTCTCAATTATCTCTTTTTCGGTGAATTTATTCATCTAAATCAGGATATTTTGAAGGCAATCTCAGCAAAACAAAACTGGGATTTAAACGATGTGACAATTTTCAACTTCGATGTTGCAAAAATTAGGTTTGGAACTTCCCAAAACTACCAATTCAGAATTGGTTCCGGTAAGAATAACTTCACCGTCAAATTCGCCGATCAAGTTTCATCCTGGAGTAACAAGTTCACTACACCCAAACCGGATTTAGATTCTCTTCTTAATCAACTCAGTTCTATTGTTTTCCTTGATGATGTTAAATTGGAAGGTCCCTTTGAGTTGCGGGTTGATCAACTTCATCACCTTTCACTCTCTTTGCCTGTAAGCCATAATTCAGATCTCTTCTTGTTAATAAGTGTTTAAAGTTTCTTTTTTTACCTGTTTTTTTTTGGGGGGGTTTTGAATTATCCTAACAATATCGGTTGTGGACTCTGGTGTATGTATATTTAAATTGAGTGAATCACTGAATTGCCTTGTGAATAGAAAAAAAACAAAATTATCTGATTTTGAATTAGTTCAACCAACTTATTCCTTAACTTGTATCTAATTTACTTTCAAATTAGCCATTAAATTATACAACATACTATCAAGTTTGTCTTTAAATTATCACTTACTAGCAAATTAGTCTTGAGTTATATCTGTCGCGGTCAAACTAGTCCTTACAAGTTAACAAAAAGACCAATTTGCTCGGCTTCATTCAAAACTAGGGTCTTTTTTGCCTGTTTGAAAGTTTCAGGAGGCGAATTGGTAATTAACTCTATTTAAATTTGATAGCACCAACACGTGTTGGTGTCCGCTACAGACACTCGTGATTCCGTACAATCACTTTATTTTCTCATTATTATCAGGATCTACATGTTAGTGTTTGTTTTGTGTCTGGTGTTTATGTATGTGTCGGAGCCTCATAGATTGTTGTTGCTGTTGATGACATATGGTTATCTCTTATGTGTATTTACTATTGTTGCTATAGGATATAGCCTTAGGCGTGTAGGCTTCGTTTGGATTAGCTTCTGACTCAACCTCACAAGAGTTTTTCAATTAAAATGATTATATGGTTCTTCTAATTATGGAAATTATAAGTTTAAACATGTTTATGGAGATGATAAATGCGAGAGCTTCCAAAAAAGTTGAAATATTGATGCTATTTTCAAATATACTAGAAGCTGTTGTTTAAAATACTTAGATTTTCTGCTTTCTAACATGTTCTCTATACAAGAGGTGACCCTGTTCATAGTTATTATAACAACGATTCTCTTGATATTTCGTCTCCCATAAGGCCTTTTATCTTTGTTGAGAAGTTTTTCCAAATTGGATCTCAGTATACTGTTGCTATTAGCATTGTCATCTTATTTTTGTAACTAATGATGTCTCAAAGTCAAAGATGGCTTTGCATTGGTGCCTTTGAAAAAAAAAAATTTACTGCCATTTTTGCCTTTACAATTTTTTTTACTGTCATTCGTCTTGTTCTGCTCAATAGTTTGTACAGATTGAAATTTTTTAACATTCATTGACAAGATTACTGTTCTATGATCTATGTCAGTATATAACATGTCAAGTAGCAGTCTTGAACTCTTGATATTCAATAATCTCTTAGTTCTGTTTGCAGATGAATGTTTCACATATTGGTTTGAAACACATAATTGTTAGTGAAGGTATTACGGTCGAAGTAAGAAGAGCACGGGAAATCTCTTTTTATTATCGGCCGGATCTTGATCTGCACATGAATGGAAGTGTTGTGTATAACAAAGGGAAGACTGAGTTCTGGTCCTTTTTGCAATCTACATGTGTGCCTCTAATTCCCTTACGCATAATAGGTTCTGCATCATTGATCGCTTATGGAACTCGGAATCCTAATGCACATATAGAAACTACATTGATTTCCGAAGACACTGTTGAGTTGCTTCCAGAAAAATGTTACCATGGTTCTGTGTTCAGAAAGCGATCATGCCCGGTTGCTTCCTCAAGTTTGAGATTAAGTTTGTTGGAGAAAATTTTGAGAAGTCTTCTTGGTCATAAGATCCTTCAAGATCGATTTTCTGGACTTATCAAAGCAAATATCAAAGCATCTGCCGCTGTAAAGTTCCCCCTAGAATTGGAAAGAGATGTAGGAAATAATGTCACTCTTAGTACATTGCCAGATTGGAGAACAAGGCCAAGTGTCGAAAGGGTCTGGTTTGAGATATTGGCTAGAGTTGAAGAAAACAAGCTCAAGCCTCTTTCAATCAAGAAAGTTAAACCTTTTATTGAATCTAATTCAGTTTCTTGGGCCAATTTAATGTCTAATATGTCATATACAAAGTTGCGACCGGTTCTTCTTCCTCCAGAAGCTCTTACACTGGATGTGAAATGGTAGAAGACACTCTTGTGTAATTTGTGATACAGATTTAGTCGATGGTTGTAGATTTAGTCTTGTTTTATACAAGAGTTCGCAAAATCTTGTAAAATACCACTCATGCACTCACAGTTGGTCTTGTAAATACCAAAACAAAAGAGAAGAAAGAAGTGAAAGATAATTTCCTTTTACTTGCTTCAACAGGCTTCTAGCAGTGAGTTGAGCTCAAGTCTTTAGTAAAGGGTACTTCAGACGAAGTAGTCTGAACTGAGCTGGCGTGTTAATCTGTGATGGTTGCAGTGTCTATGAAGAATAAGAAGAAAATCAGTGGACAAAATATTGAATGTGAGGTGTGCTTTCTTGTCAACTTTGAATGCAATATGCAAGCACTTAATCATGATTAGTACATTGAAGATTAATTTTTCATATAAACCTTGCCATCTCGGTTTTGGGCTCTCTGCTTACTCTTGCATTTTAAATTTAAGTATTCTAGACTACTTTTCCTGGTTGGCTGTGTGCATATTGATAAAATCCAATATACTACTGGAAATTGGAACTAACTATTGTCAATTAGACCTTAATTAATACATATCATATATATGGTCCATGCATTCGTGGTTATGACCAACATCTGCGTCACATTGTTTGGCTATCTCAGTATCAACATCAAATTATTGGACTATGCTTTTGTGGGGTTGCTTGATATCTGAATTCACATTACAAATTAAGGAAGATTCTCACTATACCTCATTATAGGGATTACACTATATGAAAAAAATTGAAAATGTCCTTTATTGAAATCCAGACGTAAGAGACATCTTTATTTTTTTTAAAGGTACGAATTTCAATGATCAAATATACCCTATTAAAATTTGAATTTCAATCTCTTGATAAATTCCATGCATTGGCTTGAATATGGGTTTCATCAAAAGATGGTTAAAAATTAGGTAAATTCAGATTTTAAAATTTAGACAAACTCCAAGACAGAATTTGCACCTCTTAACACTAACTTTAAGAAATTTTGCATTATTAATAAATCATATATTATAACTCATTTTTAAATCATATCCATGATATGAGTTTTGTGTTGCCACCCCACCTTGATCTGACACCCCAATATATTTTTATAATATCTATATTATCCTTGTCAAAATTTTATCAAAATATTCGATAGAATAATAAAAAAAATTCGATAAAAAAATCCGACAGTTTTGTATGACTGTGATTGCTTCGACTATTTTGTGTGGTCCAAAATGAATTCAAAGTTATATAAATAGTGGTCATGTGTTGTTAAGAAAAACATCTTAGAATGTCTCAAATTTTGGTCAAGATATAAGAGTTCTTCAACGGGGTAAAATCTCTTGTAGAGTTTCGGCTCCATAAGGGAACTACATGTCTCGTCATTCTGAGATCCAAGTTGAATGATATGTTGTTTGATACTGAGAAGAGAATATAAAGGTGAGTAAGGTCGAGTTTTGTGCAAACTAGATTGACACTGATGGAAAGATGAAATATGACTTTATTGAGTTGAAAATAATGTGGAGAGCATATCACTATAGACTAACCAAGGGACCAATCAAGTTTGATGAAGATTTGTTGGAACAATTAGGATTTTCAAAAACAATGAAGAAAAAGATAGGTTATATGTGAAGAGGGAATTTTATTTAAATTGAAAGTTGTTATATTGAAAAGTTACTAAGTGTTCACATTGTCACCTTTTTATATAGGCAATCAAATTACAAACTTACAAACTACATCATTCGACTCAGTCGAATGTATGATTTATTCAATCTGACAACTATATGTTGTATTCGACTCTGTCGAATACAACTTACTCTTATTTGACTCACGACTTTGATTAAGTCAAACATATCTATATCATATACAGTATTTTTTACAAAACAATGAATTACAAATTCTAACAATTCTTTCATTGTTTGTTCTTCAATAATTTCTAATAATTTTGTTTTATTTCAAACATCAACTTAAACTGCAAAATCAGTAGATTGTAAAAACGAGTGAATTTATCTAATTAATGAAAAATCATACAAATTATAAATTTAATTATATATATACTTATTATGTTGATAAAAATGACTTAAATTGGTTAAAAATATAATAAATCACGTTTAAAAAGAAATGAGGAGTCATCAGAATGTCACACACTTGTCACATTTAATTATAAGTTCTATCAACATCGCTCAGGAAACCACCCCCTTTTACCTCCTTAATGTGGTTGCTCGTAACATCATAAACTCCTTCCATACTTGTTTGAATAATCCTCCATACAAACACAATAATGAGAAACATATATAATGAATCAACCTCAAACTTCCTTGCACTGTCATTAACATTGATGGAAGTTGCATTTGAATCCCTTTTAGAGTAAATTATGGCAGATTCATTTACAACTCCTCTAGTGCTTGATAGGTAGGATTCTCCAAATACTTAACAAGATCTTCAGACATTCTTCTTTAAACAAAGTCATATACCACTCGCATGGACATCTCCACTGCTACAGGTAAATGTTTTACCAACTTGGTTTGCTACACAAATTCATTCATCTGTACCAATCTTATAGAAACTCTCATCAACAAGTATCATAAATATGTTATTTTGATTCAAAACATAAAAGAAAAATTACGAGATAGTAGTCGATGTTGGGGAGTTTGAGAGAGTAGGAAGCACCAATGAGACTAATGCCCCAGGACCACAAGAGAGGGGGATGCCAAATCTCAACCCAAAATCTTAAGGTGTTAGGTAAATGAGTCATCTCTCTTATAAATCCAACATTTCACTCATGCATAAGCGATATGAAAATTTAACCACTCACACTTGCACCCAACATTTTCCCCCCACAAGTGTGAATTCTCCACATCTTATAACAGGATCCAATACCGGACCCAAGAGAGTCGGGAGCCCCAATGAGACTAATGCTTCAGAACCACAAGAGAGGGAGACGTTGCATCTCAACCCAAAACCTTAAGGTGTTAGGTAAATGAGTCATCTCTCTTATAAATCTAACATTCCACCCATTCATAGGTGATACAGGACTTTAACCACTCACACTTGTGTCGCATCCTGCGAAAAATCAACCGGCGAAGCTCAAATAAAAACACAACACAGAGCCGCCACTGCGCGTTATTTATCCCAAGATAGGGAAAGGAAACGCTCAGAGAAACCTGGAAAGGAAATGGTCTCGCGACCAAAGAGAAAGGGTAAGGGAGTCGGTTACGCAAGGGGAAGGTATTAGCACCCCTCACGTCCGTCGTACTCGACGGGATCCACGTTCTAAGATAAAGAATAGGTTGCTAAAACATCACACACACACAGGGAACGCAGGTGGGGTTAAGAGGAACGAGCTCGATAAGGTATCGCACCTTATGCCTACATATCTTGTCTGGAACAAGAATCAGAGCCACTGTAGTTCGGCTTACACACACGCCAAACAACACAAAACACGCGAACAAACAAGGGTGGCAAACATGGAGCCCAACAACCACTTAATGGAATTACGTCAGCATCCGAACCAAAACACACTCAACAGGGCAAACGTGGAGCCCGACTGCCAATCACTGGGCTTACGTCGGCATCCGAACCAAACACGCAATCAGATAACAAGTAAACGCACACAAAAAAGAAAAAGGTTGCCCGGAGTGGTCTCGCACGACCACCTGCCTACATACCTCGTCTGGAACGAGGATCAGGGCGATGTAGTTCCCCTGAAAGGGACTGAATTGCTAGCCAGAAACCAGGGAAAGACACACTACTAGGGAGCTGGACTCGAGCCTAGTGTTGTCATGCATCGTTTACCCTAAGTTCGGTTTTCTATCCTACTTGCATAAGCAAACTACTCCTATCCAGGAAAGAAGCAAGCACACAAGCATACCGAATAATTCAAGCATACATCCAATGAGAACAAGCATCTCAAACAGATATCCACATAGCACGCACTATAACCAAACAAGTGGCTCACACAATAGGTTTGACTGCCTCAGCAAGTCGTCTGTACGGGCTGTGTTTGCTCTTAACCTTGCCATTACGAGGCTAAGGTGAAGCAGATGAAAGGATGAAGTGAGGATCAGACCTCACAGCTCTTATCCCTAACCAGGGAGAGCTTCTGACAAATGAGCATGGGTCCAGAATGGGGGAACCCTTCTATACTCAGAGACTCTGACACAATGTGCACTGCACGGATCTTGGGCTTGTAATCTCAATGCTACAACCATGTAATGGGAGCAAGGAGAAGACTCACAGAATAGTGGGGGGTAGACTGCATACCCCTACCTTCCACCAATTGCCTTATTTAAAGGACTTTCAACTGCTTGGCACGAAAAATAAACAACCACAATCATTGCCTCTTAAGGAGGACTTCAGACATTTGCCCGGCCCGGTAACAGCCGGGTCTCCAGACTACATGAAGTCAAGAGGACCTACCTCAAGCGGTTTACACAACCGAGCAGCGGCTACCAAGCAAGTTCTTAAAAGAACTAGAGCGACTAAAGGTACCTGTACAAAAGCTAACCAATTAGCAACTCAGACAAACAATCAGAAAACAACAAGTGTTCAACCAATCAGACTATACAAACTAATGCACAACAAAGCAAGCTCAAAACTCAAGCCCAAGCTTCACAACCTACAAAACAAAGTTATGTTAGTGTACAAACATCAAACAACATCAATTGCATTTAACTTGATTCATTCTCCATACACATTGCACCTTTCATCCTGAAAAATCAATCAAATGTTAGCAACTAGACCACTAGGCCTAGCCTAGGGTCCAAAGGCAAGAAAAATTCCTAAACAGCAAGGTATCTCTAACCAAACTCAAATTAATGTCAAACAAAAGCCAACACAATTAGTCCCATGTCCCTATCATTCATCATGTTCATGTTATGCACAAAACAAGGCAAACTAGCTCAAATGAAGCATCAAACATGCAAACAGAACTATTGCATTCAAATCCACATCAAAACACTTCCAAAAATTCTCAAATAATTTACACCTAAACAGGACCTAATCCAGGTATGGCACACCAAATTTCAGCTTAATTGGGCAAAGGTAACTATGTCAATGAAAATCAACAAAAACAGACACAATTATATGCTCCAAATCACAACATCAACACATGCTTCCACTTCAAAAATTCATAACTCAATGAAAACAGTAAATAAATGAGTGAGACCAAAACAGGGATGTCCTATCATGTGTCTATTACAAGCATATCAAATTTCATGACAATCCAATACCATATGAGCATTTCACAAGGATATTTCAAACACATGTCACACAAGCTTGCATATTTGACCAACAGAGATGAAAAATAGAAATCAATTTGAAAATGCCACATAAAATTCCACAAAAAATCACATAGCATCCTAACATGTTAATCAACATTCATGCAAAATTTCACATCATTCTAACAAGTCTAGGTCATTCAAATAAATCCAGCAAATTGACATAAAGAGGTGTGACACAAATTGTCACACCTAAGTTCCAAAATTCATAACTCAATGATCAGGTATCAAAAATTCATGAAATTTACATGTAAATAAGCATCAACCAGTCAACAATCACCACAAAAATTTTCAAACATTTATTTGTAAGCATGAGAATTTCACATTGAATTTGGCACAAGGTATCAAAAATGAGTACATGTTAAAGATCCCTAAGTCAAACATAATTCCTACCATGCACAACTTTCAAAAATGAGTCAAATAAATCCTACAGTCAACAACAAAGTCAACACAAAAATTTCCACATTTTTCTGAATTTTCTATGATTTTTTATGAATTTTCTAAAGCTTGGCATGATTTTTTTAATGATTTTTAGAATTAATATTAGTTAATTAATTTTCAGTAATGGCACTATCGTAATTGTTGGAACAGTACCGCGGGAAACACCTCCCTCAAAAATTCGAACGAAGCAGTGGATCAAACGACTCTCCTCTCCAGAAATTCATCGTCTCTCTCGCGTATGAGCTTCCAACTGCCAGCAACGGTTTCGCTCAAACTTCCACCAAAACTCGCAAATGAATATCCGTTGGAATCGTCTCAGTGCATAGATCATGAATATATAACCTAATCAACCTAAATCTAACTATACTAACCGGATCGATCGTTTAAAGTTTCACATTCAAAGCTTCGAATTCAGATAACTTTCTCTACACTAATCCATTTGCCAAACCACAAGCATCACTATGATCTACCATCAATGAACTACAGAATGCATATAATAATCAAGTAATTCGTGAGATTCAAAATTTTGGAAACCTGGTATGGCAGTGATGTTCTTGCTGTTTTTTGCACGATCCAGCTCCAAACAGATGTAATATAAGCTAGTGGAAAGGAGATGCGGAGCTTAGATTCACTCGATTTTGCTCCTAGCGCTCCAAATCACAATTCACCATTGATGGAGCTTGAAAGTGCAGTCGAGATTGGCACGGTTTTGGATGTTGAAAAGCACAAACAGATGGAGCATATGGTGATACAAGATCAATGCAACAAGAATTTTGCAAATTGATGCAAAATTGAAGAAGTTTGATGAATTTGAAGATTTTGGTGTTCTTGAGATTTTGAGAGAACTTGGAGAGTTTCAGATCTGAATTTGATGAAATGATTTTTCTGTTATGATTAGAATGTGTTTAGGAATATATATGATAGCTTAATCATCACTTAATCATGTAATTAGCCAAATTGAACATGTTAGTGAAAATGCTAATTTCAAGCTTAGGGGCAAAATTGGAATTTCATAATTCCAGCTCATTGCCACCTCTTTGACAGCTCACACAACTTCCAAATGACATGTGTGAGCTGTTGCAACTTGTCCCACTCTCATTGGATGTGTAATTTTGAAATTCACCATGTGGTAACTTAATGTCCAATTTTGCACTTTCATTTTTCAAGCCAAATTCCAAACCACAAGCCTTTGCCATGAAATGATGATTCCAACAAATTTCAAATACCATTTGTGAGGTGTAGCAAAAATCCCCACTCAAAAATTCCAATTATTTCACAAGTTGGACAATTTTGCCCCTGGTCCATTTTAACTGTCCAGTTGAAAATTGACTTTTTGCATTGGCCATTTTTGAGAAAATCCAATTATGCACCATGAAAGTACATGTCAAATGGAGTTTGTGCATATAAAGAACTTGCGATTTGGACAAACCATGTGGAAATTATGGCCTCCTGATTATGGGTCATTTTTGAAATTCACTGAGCCATAACTTTCCAACCATACATGGGATTTTCAAGTTCTTGGACTTTTTGAAAAGGTAAGAACAAGATCTACAACTTTCATGTTGAACAATTTTTCATTTGAAGCTTCCTTGGACACGTGGTCTTGAGGTCAAAAACTTTCCATTTTTGGAAACTTCAGTTACAAGTCACTTTCTATTTTTGGCAATTCTTGTCCTGACTTGATTTCCTTCACTCTTAAGCTTTGATATGTCAAATAACACTTGTTCCAACATGAATGAAGTGCATCCAACTCATTTCCACCTCCAAATCCATCAAATCATGTACAGTTGACCATAGTTGACTTTTCATCCGATAGATGAATCAGGCAATGCATAGATCAAATTAAACCCCAATCTCCAACTGAAATGGCTCAAGGGTGAAACCCTAGCCTCAATTAGCTCAATACAACCACATAATGAACCCCATAACCATCACAGACCCCATCTCCTGATCATGCCCTGATTGGCCCAATGCAACTGATTAGGGTTGACCAGTGGTCAAAACCCTAATCTCAAGGAAACTTCTTCAATCTCCTGATGACATCCAACCATGATGATGATGATGTATCATTGCAATCAAGATGAAGAGCAACATCCATTGAGAATCACAAAACCCTAATTCACAGCCCAATCCTCAGATGGCCCATGATCAGTCAATAAACCCTAGGCTTGCACTTAGACTTCTCCCTCTTCTGATCAAGACTTGGGAGAATGGCTTGCACAGTGTAACCACATGATATGCAATATGCAATGCCTAAAGACCTAAAATGATATGCAATATGTTAAGCTTAGTCCCAAAAGAGGAGGGCAAATTTTGAGGTGTTACAACTTGCACATAACATTCTCCCTCACAGGTGTGAGTCCCTCACATTCTATAATAGAATCCAACTCCGGATCCAGCTATCGCTCCCCACTAAGTCGAACGAGACTCTGATACCAGTTGTTGGGAAAAAAATAAAGCATAGAGAAAAAAAGGAACACAATCACAACACAAGAACATAACGTGGAAACTCCAAAATCGGAGAAAAAACCACGATCGTTGTTAATAGACAATTAGAGAATAACACTATGTGAAAATTGTTACAACACATAATATACCCTAAACTAACCCCGATCCCCAATACACCCACACCATCCAAAACAAATATTTAACTACATCTCACAACACTCTAATACAAAAGTATAAGAGAATAAAGAAAGTCAAATACAAGCTCAAAGTGCTTTTGACTGGTGCATCTTAGAATGAAGAACTTGAATCATACATATAACGTTGGACTCCCTCTTCCTTCACAAAACTAAGCGATGTGAGACTCCAAAGAACTTGTATCATATATATAACATTGAACTCTATTTTCATTCACAAAACTAAGCGACGTGAGACTTCTTCAACATGTATATTTTCAACAACCCCCAACAATCTCCACATTGATTGAAAATAATGCATAAGCTTTCATTGTCTTCACCGACAATCATAATCCACCATAAATAGTATCAACATGTATATTTTCAACCAACCCCAATAATCTCCATCTTGATTGAAAATAATTCATAAAATTTCATTGTCTTCACTAACAATCATACTTCATCATAAAGAGTATAGTTACTTGAAGGTACACCACTCTAATAATTTTCACATTGTCTTAATCAGCAATCATAGTTTTAAAACTATAATACTCTATCATAAAGAATATGTTTCACTTGAAGATAAACCACTTCATGAATTTCACATTGTCGTCACTAACAATCATATACTTTATCATGAATAATAAATTTCACTGGAAGTTAAGTCACTCTAAGAATTTCACACTGTCTTCACCGACAATCATAGTTTTAAAAAATTATCATACTCCACCTAAAGAAGAGTATACTTCACTTGAATCTAAACCACTTCAAGAATTTTCATATGTCGAAAATCAGGTTGAAAACTTATGGTGCAACTTCCTTGTTGGCAGGAAGCTCTTCAACCACCAACATAATCTTTCACCTTGTGTAATCTTGATTGTACCAACACATCTTTGACTTGAACTTTTTTTACACAAGTAAAAAAAAATCTTCCATCAATTTTCTCTAGCGCGAACTGCACAGCAGAATTTGTGACTGCAACTCAACAACTCTTTCACAACACTGTCATTCTTTTATGATGTAGAAGATCAAACAAAACTGGAACCACAAGGCACACTTAGAACACTTATCACTAGATCGAACTAAAAGATCTGATACCAATTGTTGAGAAAAAAATAGAGCATAGAGAAAAAAGCGGAACACAATCACAACACAAGAACATAGCGTGGAAATTTCAAAACCGGAGAAAAAACCATGATCGTTGTCAATAGACAACCAGAGAATACCACTATGTGAAAATTGTTACAACACACAATATACCTTTAATTAACCCAGACCCCCGATACACCCACACTCTCTAAAACAAATATTTAACTACATATCACAATACTATAATACAAGAGTGTAAGAGAACAAAGAAAGTCAAATACAAAGTTAAAATGCTTTTGACTGATGCATCTTAGAATGAAGAACTTGAATCCTATATATAACCTTGAACTCCTTCTTCCTTCACAAAACTAAGAGATGTGGGACTTCAAAGAACTTGTATCCTATATATAGCCTTGGACTCTCTCTTCATTCACAAAACTAAGTGATGTGAGACTTATTCAACATGTATATTTTCAACCAACCCCAAAAGTCGTATCATAATAAGTCACACCCATCACAAAGACAATCATGTGTTGACTTCATGGCCAAATTTGGTGCCACTTCTACCTCCAGGTCTTAGTCACTTTGTCATAGAAGATACTGTAAGAACATTCTATCTCCCTTATGGGGTGGAAAAACACCTTATGGAAAACCCAAAATGTCTCAGATTTCGAAGATGCATCTTCGAACGCACCTTATCTTGAGTCAAAACGTTAACTGACTCGAAGATGCATCTCCGAAATATTTTAACGCATAGCCCATGTATACCTCTCTGAAAGACCCATTTTACACCTTTATTGTTCCGGAGATGCATGTCCATTTAGGATTTACGGAGATACATCTCCATAACCTACCTGAATAGTGCATGTTATGTTAAATTTATTGTTATTAAGATGAAAATGACGATTTATAAATGTTAAGGATCTTGTTATATGCTGAGCATTAAACCATACAATTGATATAAAAAATGACATATATAAATCTAGATGGTCAAAATAAGTCATCAGCGGATACACAATGAAGTCGAAATACACAATAAAGTAGAAATAAGTTAAAATAAAATAAAATCAATAATAAATACTATATACTACTGATTATGCCTGTCGCGGTGAGAATCGGAGACCAGGCTATTGGATTAACTTAACTCGCAAAATATTGATATTACCACCGAACTTTTATTTTTACAAGGGAAGGGGAAAAGATTCAAAATAAACCCAAAAAAATATGCATAACAAATAGTAAAACTAGAAGCAAAGCAAGTAGAGATCGAAGGTACGGGGGTTGGTTGTGCAAATGGAAGGTATTAGCACCCTAAACATCTGTAATACTCTACAGGAACCTTTTGGATTTATCTATGTTTTTAAAAGTTGTTTGCATTTTTGAATGGGGAAATAAAAGGGGTTAAAAATGTTTTGAAAGTATTACTTGACTAAAGGTAAGTCAAAGTTTGAGTGGAGATGCTTCATGTGCACTAAAGCATTGGGAAGTGTAATTGAAAGATCCATTGACTAAAAGTAAGTCAAAGTTTGTGTTTGAAATGCCTCATGTGTACTAAAGCATTTCAAGTGTAATTGAAAAATACATTGACTAAAAGTAAGTCAAATTTTGTGTGGGTGTTTTAGTTTGAAAAAGGTTTAAGGTAGATGCATGAGTGGACAAACAAAGTCAACAAACAAACAGACAATATATGACTAAGAAATCAACATAAGATCCTTTCCCTTGGATTGGTGCATAAATACACATAAATTGATAAGACATGAACAAGCTACTTGCATTTTTTTTCTTGAGGTATGATAAATGTAACACCCTTCTAAATACCCCAAATATTTAAATTAAAATAGCAGTATATCATCAGAGTAATTATGCCATTTAAGGGTGTCACACAATATTCCACACCATTCAACAATATAAAGGTCATGCTCTTTTATTACTTTAAAACTTAAACATTTGCATAAAACACAGTGGATATAAATTTCATCCATCATGTAAAACATTACATGTAAAATGGTTCTCAACCAACAATAAAACATTCAAAACAAGTTAAGACAACCCATCCCGATGTTACATCTATCAGAGCACGACCCACTAAGGAGACTACACTAGACTCCAAGCATTAACTTCTACTCAACTCACTGCTCGTTACCTGAAAAACAGTTGTAAGGGTGAGTTCCTCAATCAACATAATAAGTATTATAAAATATCATGTCATGTTAAGTAATCTAACACACTTCATCACCCTAATCCAAACATATATTCAGTAACAGTACATCAACTCAACAGAATACTCAACACCAACACAAACACACGTATAATACTGGAATGCATCCATTCATATTATATGCCATACATATATTATGCAATGAGACTCCATGCATGCGGTACCGACTAGTTGTGAACATATAGTTCAACCTCACCGTCCAAATCCAGGCACGGCTACCAAGCTCACTAGTCCCACTCATTTGAGACATAGTGACTCACTCACTAATTCCTCACCATGGGAATTAGCTACCACCCCAAATGGGCCATGCTATGCACGCTAATCACCTAGCATGCAAACATCAACAACAATCAAAATGATTTACTCACTAATTCCTCACCATGGGAATTAGCTACCACCCCAAATGGGCCACAATATGCATGCTAATCACCTAGCAATGCAACAACAACAACAACACAAGAATAGACGTATGCTCACACTCTAAGCCATAAGACGGTCTATTCACAAATGCATACATAACTGATACATTCACAGCATCATGCATACCATCACACATCATCAACACATTTTATCACAAAAGCATATCATATCATGCCGCAAAATCAAACACAGTATTAGCACACTCTACTAATACCTATACTACTCAAAACAACGGGAAATAATCCCCACTACGTCATACATCAGCTAAGTTACAGCACTCAGCCTAAACAACCAAAAACTGCACAACAACAGTTCAGAGGAACCACAAGTCTGCCCATACGCGTATTGCCTATGCCCATACGCGTATTGCCCATTCCTGACCAAATCCATACGCGTACTACCTATGCCCATATGCGTATGGCACGTTTCCTCGCCCAACCCATACGCGTATCATCTGCCTCATACGCGTATGCTACGCGTACCACTCTCCCATACGCGTACCAACAGAGACAAATCTACGTTCAAAATATCATCTTTTTCACTCATACGCGTAAGGCCTCATCCATACGCGTACCAGCCATCTCATACGCGTATTGCCTAGTGCCATACGCGTATGACCAGAACCCAGAATTCCCAGATCTGCTATGGCTTTCTCTGCTACGAGATCTATCCAATTCCAACCTTCTACAGTCCAATTTTTCATACATGTTCGTTCGTTTTATCAATTACAGATCATACACATTCGACTTCCCAAATCGCTAACCTTACTACCTCTAATTCCTACGAATTTTCGTCCATTATCATCCAATTTCGTTCATCAAATATTTCACAATTTCAGCATGCATCATTCAAATCAGAGTCAAAATCCATGGTTTCTTACTACCCATCACATATTATCCCATAATACCCATTAATCGATGATAAACCCCCCTTACCTGAGTTAATCCGGCAAATCTCGGAGTTCCTAGCTTTTCCTTCCTTCAACCTTTGTTCTTTGGCTCTTTGCCCTTTTCTGCCTTTTTTCCCTTTTCACGTGAAAATAACTTTTTACCAAAAATGGGATTTTTCTAAATTCCAACTTATATATTTTTCCAATAATTATTATCCCAATAATAATAATAATTCAAAAATTCCAAAATAATAATAATAATAATAATCCAATTATCTAATTAAATTAATAAATATATTATTAACTTAATTTAAATAATTATCATATTATTATCGGGGTGTTACAACTCTCCCCCACTAAAAGAGTTTTCGTCCTCGAAAACATACCTCAAGCGAACAACTCTGGGTAAGACTCCTTCATCTTACTCTCCAGTTTCCAAGTCACATTGCCACCTGCTGGTCCTCCCCAAGCTACCTTCACCAAGGCAATCTCTTTACCCCGCAACTGCTTCAACTCTCGATCCTCGATCCTCATAGGTGACGTTTCAACAGTCAGGTTATCTCTCACCTGTACATCATCTACTTGGACTACATGCGACGGATCGTGAATGTACCTCCTCAACTGAGATACATGAAAAACCTCATGCAAATTCGCAAGCGACGGCGGTAAGGCGATACGATAGGCTACCTCCCCTATCCTCTCTAAAATCTGATAAGGACCAATAAATCGAGGTGTCAACTTCTTCGACTTCAAAGCTCGACCAACACCAGTTATCGGAGTAACACGAAGAAACACATGATCTCCCTCTTGGAACTCAAGTGACTTCCTCCTCTTATCATGATAACTCTTCTGACGACTCTGAGCAATTCTCATCTTCTCCTGAATCATTTTAATCTTTTCCGTAGTTTGTTGAACAATCTCCGGTCCAACCACAGCACTCTCACCGGACTCATACCAACATAAAGGTGTCCGACATCTCCTACCATACAAAGCTTCGAACGGTGCCATACCAATGCTCGAATGAAAACTATTGTTGTAGGTAAACTCAATCAAAGGTAAATAACAATCCCAAGCACCTCCCTTTTCCAAAACACAAGCTCTCAAAAGATCCTCTAGCGACTGAATCGTCCTCTCAGTCTGACCATCAGTCTGCGGATGATATGCAGAACTCAATCTCAGCTTAGTTCCCAAAGCCCTCTGCAAACCTTCCCAGAACTTCGACGTAAATCTAGGATCTCTGTCCGAAACAATACTAGACGGAATACCATGCAAACTTACAATCTTCTCAATATACAACTCAGCTAATCTCTCTAACGGATAATCCATTCTGATCGGAATGAAATGAGTCGATTTCGTCAATCTGTCAACAATCACCCAAATAGCTTCAAAATTCTTACTTGTCCTCGGCAACCCGGAAACAAAATCCATACTGATACTATCCCACTTCCACTCTGGAATAGCCAACGGTTGCATTAGCCCAGATGGCTTCTGATGCTCAATCTTCGACTTCTGACAAGTCAAACAGGAATAAACAAGACTCGCAATTTCTCTTTTCATTCCCGGCCACCAAAATAACTTTTTCAAATCATGATACATCTTCATAGCTCCAGGATGAATACTCAGGCCACTACGATGTCCTTCCTCAAGAATACTCTTCTTAAGTTCGATAACATCCGGAATACACACCCGATTACCAAATCTCAAAACACCATTCTCATCAACTCTGAATTCACCACCTTGACCTTGATTCACTAAAGTCAACTTATCAACCAAAAGCATATCGGATTTCTGACCCTCTCTGATCTCATCCAAAATATTACTCGTTAACCTCAACATTCCCAATTTAACACTATTGTGAGTACTCTCACACACCAAACTCAAATCTCTAAACTGCTCAATTAAATCCAATTCTTTAACCATTAACATAGACATATGCAATGATTTCCGACTCAATGCATCAGCTACTACGTTTGCTTTACCCGGATGGTAATTCAAACCAAAGTCATAATCCTTCAGAAATTCTAACCATCTCCTCTGTCTCATATTCAGCTCTTTCTGATCAAACAAATACTTTAAACTTTTATGGTCACTGAAAACCTCAAATCTCGACCCATACAAGTAATGCCTCCATAATTTCAGAACAAATACCACAGCTGCCAACTCTAAATCGTGTGTCGGATAGTTCCTCTCATGAACCCTCAGTTGTCTCGAAGCATAAGCTATAACCTGCTTATTCTGCATCAACACGCCACCCAAACCCAACAATGAAGCATCACAGTAAACCTCAAATGATTCCGACGAGCTCGGTAATATCAGAATAGGAGCAGTAGTCAACCTTCTCTTTAACTCTTGGAAACCTTCTTCACATTTCGAATCCCAAACAAACGCTTGCCCCTTTCTAGTCAACATCGTCAACGGTAACGCCAACTTAGAAAATCCCTCAATGAACTTCCTATAATAACCAGCCAAACCAAGAAAACTTCGAATCTCAGCAACAGACTTAGGAGCTTCCCACTTAGACACCGCTTCTATCTTAGAAGGATCAACAGCAACACCACCTCTTGAAATCACATGACCAAGAAAACTCACCTCTTCTAACCAAAATTCACATTTGGACAGTTTAGCAAATAACCTCTTTTCTCTTAGAACTTCTAAAACCACTCTCAAATGCTCAGCATGCTCTTCTTCAGATTTCGAATACACCAAAATGTCATCAATAAACACCACAACAAACTGATCTAGATACGGATGGAAAATCCTATTCATATACTCCATAAATACTCCAGGTGCATTAGTCACACCAAAAGGCATCACAGAATACTCATAATGTCCATACCTTGTTCTGAAAGCAGTCTTCTGAATATCCTCAGTTTTCACACGTATCTGATGATACCCAGATCTCAAATCTATCTTGTTGAACACACTCGCACCAACCAATTGATCCATCAAATCATCAATCCTCGGCAAAGGATACCGATTCTTGATCGTCACTTTATTCAGTTGCCTGTAGTCCACACACAACATCATAGTACCTTCTTTCTTCTTAACCAATAACATTGGTGCACCCCACGGTGACACACTCGGACGAATAAATTTCTTATCCAACAGATCTTCCAACTGACTCTTCAACTCAGTTAACTCCACAGCAGACATACGATACGGAGCCATCGATATCGGTCTAGTACCAGGTACCAAATCGATCGAGAACTCAACTTCACGTTCTGGCGGCAATTCATTCACTTCTTCAGGAAACACATCAGGAAAATCACACACCACTGCTAGATCGCCAATCACCAGTTTATCTTTAGCCTCCAGAGTCGCTAACAGCATAAACAACTCCGCCCCATCTGCTACTTCCTCATTCACCTGTCTTGCAGATAGAAACAAATTCTTTCCTTCTTCAATCTCAGGAAATATCACAGTCTTATCAAAACAGTTGATATAGACTCGGTTAAACACCAACCAGTTCATACCCAGGATAACATCAACCTGCACTAGTGGAAGACACACAAGGTCCATCCCAAAGTCTCTACCAAAAATACTCAAAGGACAATTCAAACAGACTGAAGTAGTAGTCACTGAACCCTTTGCAGGAGTATCAATCACCATACTACCATACATCTCAGATATCTCTAACTTAAGTTTCACAGCACAATCCAAAGATATAAAGGAATGAGTAGCACCGGTGTCAATAATAGCTACAAGAGGAAAGCCATTAATATAACACGTACCTCGGATCAAACGATCATCTGCAGAAGTCTCAGAACCCGATAAAGCAAAGACCTTGCCTCCTGACTGATTCTCCTTCTTCGGCTTAGGACACTGTGGACTGATATGACCCAACTCTCCACAGTTGAAACAAGTCACAGTCTTCAACCGGCAGTCTGCAGCCAAGTGACCACCTTTTCCACACTTGAAACATTTCTTCTCATTACTGGTACACTCATGGATACGATGCCCAGCCTGACCACATCTATAACACTTAGCAGGAGCACTAGAGTCTCCCCCACTAGGCCTCTTCATCCCACTCTGTCTCTGAAAACCTTTGCCAGCTGCATACGGTTTTCCACGATCATTCTGACTCTTACCTTTCCTATCAACCCTTTGCTGATAGCTCTCTGCTCTGGCTTTGGAATCCTGTTCAAAAATCCTGCAACAGTCAACCAAGTCAGAAAACACTCTGATCCGCTGATATCCAATAGCCTGTTTGATCTCGGGACGCAGCCCGTTCTCAAACTTCACACACTTTGAAAATTCTCCAGCAGCCTCACTATAGGGAGTATAATACTTTGACAGCTCTGTGAACTTAGCAGCATACTCAGTAACAGACTTGTTACCCTGCTTCAATTCCAAGAACTCTATCTCTTTCTTCCCTCTAACATCCCCTGGAAAATACTTCCTCAGGAATCTCTCTCTGAACACAGCCCAAGTGATTTCAGCATTCCCAGCAGTTTCCAACACAGTGCGGGTAGCAACCCACCAATCATCAGCTTCTTCTGACAGCATATGCGTACCGAACCTGACCTTCTGGTTATCGGCACACTCAGTCACTCGGAAGATCCTCTCAATCTCCTTCAACCACTTCTGAGCACCATCTGGATCGTATGCTCCCTTGAACATTGGAGGATTGTTCTTCTGGAACTCACTCAGTTGACGAGCAGCTCCCATTCCCACAACATTCGGATTTCCTCCAAGTACTCCAGCTAGCATACCCAGAGCCTCAGCAATTGCAGCATCGTCTCTACCTCTTCCAGCCATCTCTATTCTGAAAACCCAAACAAACTAAAACAATAAGTACTGATAGGTTACACAACACCTATACAATACAGGGGAAACAGAATAATTACGACTCGACTCGACCGACTATGCTCTGATACCACTAATGTAACACCCTTCTAAATACCCCAAATATTTAAATTAAAATAGCAGTATATCATCAGAGTAATTATGCCATTTAAGGGTGTCACACAATATTCCACACCATTCAACAATATAAAGGTCATGCTCTTTTATTACTTTAAAACTTAAACATTTGCATAAAACACAGCGGATATAAATTTCATCCATCATGTAAAACATTACATGTAAAATGGTTCTCAACCAACAATAAAACATTCAAAACAAGTTAAGACAACCCATCCCGATGTTACATCTATCAGAGCACGACCCACTAAGGAGACTACACTAGACTCCAAGCATTAACTTCTACTCAACTCACTGCTCGTTACCTGAAAAACAGTTGTAAGGGTGAGTTCCTCAATCAACATAATAAGTATTATAAAATATCATGTCATGTTAAGTAATCTAACACACTTCATCACCCTAATCCAAACATATATTCAGTAACAGTACATCAACTCAACAGAATACTCAACACCAACACAAACACACGTATAATACTGGAATGCATCCATTCATATTATACGCCATACATATATTATGCAATGAGACTCCATGCATGCGGTACCGACTAGTTGTGAACATATAGTTCAACCTCACCGTCCAAATCCAGGCACGGCTACCAAGCTCACTAGTCCCACTCATTTGAGACATAGTGACTCACTCACTAATTCCTCACCATGGGAATTAGCTACCACCCCAAATGGGCCATGCTATGCACGCTAATCACCTAGCATGCAAACATCAACAACAATCAAAATGATTTACTCACTAATTCCTCACCATGGGAATTAGCTACCACCCCAAATGGGCCACAATATGCATGCTAATCACCTAGCAATGCAACAACAACAACAACACAAGAATAGACGTATGCTCACACTCTAAGCCATAAGACGGTCTATTCACAAATGCATACATAACTGATACATTCACAGCATCATGCATACCATCACACATCATCAACACATTTTATCACAAAAGCATATCATATCATGCCGCAAAATCAAACACAGTATTAGCACACTCTACTAATACCTATACTACTCAAAACAACGGGAAATAATCCCCACTACGTCATACATCAGCTAAGTTACAGCACTCAGCCTAAACAACCAAAAACTGCACAACAACAGTTCAGAGGAACCACAAGTCTGCCCATACGCGTATTGCCTATGCCCATACGCGTATTGCCCATTCCTGACCAAATCCATACGCGTACTACCTATGCCCATATGCGTATGGCACGTTTCCTCGCCCAACCCATACGCGTATCATCTGCCTCATACGCGTATGCTACGCGTACCACTCTCCCATACGCGTACCAACAGAGACAAATCTACGTTCAAAATATCATCTTTTTCACTCATACGCGTAAGGCCTCATCCATACGCGTACCAGCCATCTCATACGCGTATTGCCTAGTGCCATACGCGTATGACCAGAACCCAGAATTCCCAGATCTGCTATGGCTTTCTCTGCTACGAGATCTATCCAATTCCAACCTTCTACAGTCCAATTTTTCATACATGTTCGTTCGTTTTATCAATTACAGATCATACACATTCGGCTTCCCAAATCGCTAACCTTACTACCTCTAATTCCTACGAATTTTCGTCCATTATCATCCAATTTCGTTCATCAAATATTTCACAATTTCAGCATGCATCATTCAAATCAGAGTCAAAATCCATGGTTTCTTACTACCCATCATATATTATCCCATAATACCCATTAATCGATGATAAACCCCCCTTACCTGAGTTAATCCGGCAAATCTCGGAGTTCCTAGCTTTTCCTTCCTTCAACCTTTGTTCTTTGGCTCTTTGCCCTTTTCTGCCTTTTTTCCCTTTTCACGTGAAAATAACTTTTTACCAAAAATGGGATTTTTCTAAATTCCAACTTATATATTTTTCCAATAATTATTATCCCAATAATAATAATAATTCAAAAATTCCAAAATAATAATAATAATAATAATCCAATTATCTAATTAAATTAATAAATATATTATTAACTTAATTTAAATAATTATCATATTATTATCGGGGTGTTACAATAAACATAAACAAGTCATGACAAATGTTCACATAATATCACAAGAGATAATACATGAACAAGTGTGAGATACATAGTCAATCATTTTAGAAGTTTATGAAGGAAATACTTGAATGAAATGATAAACAATTACAAGATATGGATATAACATCACAAATTGGGATAGAATTACAAAACATGATTTAAACAAGTGTACATCATTCAACACAAGGGTATCAAACCACATAAGACAAGTATCATAATCAAGATATATGGTTGTCAAGTCAAGTTGTGTCAAAAGAAAGATATTCAAAACATGGATCATATGAACATGGTATGAAGAAAGTAAAATCCTAAGTGGATCACTATGCATTTAAATCACACATTAGGCAAGAACATGTTAGGGACAAGTTTGGACCTAAACCTTAATCACGACATGAACAAAGAACAAGTATGGGGAAACCCTAATCACCTCCTAACCATTCATTCAAGCATGTTTTCAAGGTGAATAAATTAAGACAAGGTATGAAAGTAATCAAGTTTAGCATGTTAAGTACAACAATCATAATTTAAAAGAGTGTGCTATAATCATACAAGTTTTCAACATCAAGAACAAACAAGAAATGAATCAATTAGGAGCCTTAAAGACATTTAAAAGCACATGTTTCCCATTAAACCAAAGGTGGTGAAATAAAATATTATTTTGGGATTTTTTTTTGTATCATCATAAAGTAGACATCCACATGAACATATGACAAAAAGGATGGGTCAAAAAGGCTAAGGGATCATGAAGTTATGAATTTTTGAAGTTTGTGAAGAAAAATGGACATTTAAACAAAATGAGAGAAGTAAACATTACATTGGCCAGGTTCAAACCCACACTCTTGGGGTTACATGCGTTACTTGACGCACTCAGGAAGATGAGTAAATTTCATACATGAACCACAAGTCAACCATCCTGAGTATAACACAATGTCGTCAAATGGTCGCATCACATAGTGATCGACATAAATGTTATAATGCATATCCTCGACAACCGAACAGTCAAGATACACTCTGAACGACTCTATCGCCTGGTTCTCTCTGAGCGGTGGGCAAATGCAAAAGTACGCCACATATCCTCACTATAAGTCGGTACACACTACCAACCAGAGATGCATGGAAAGTACTAGAGGATCCAAGTTTGAAAAATGTTTGAACACATGAATCATTAATAAGGGAGTTGCAAAAATCTAATGAAAATGACACTCAAACACTAAAAGACTAATAAATATCACCATCGATTGTGTGATGCTTCCTGTCACCTGCTTCGTATTCCTTTACAACCCTCTAATAACTTCAAGTATAAGTAGACTAAACAAGTGGCCCCCTAGTTGTACTCATGGATCTACTCGAATTCCTCGAAGTACCGTCAAGAGACGACATCCACATAAGTGGCACTCTTGTCCATAAAAATTTTAGTGTCAACCAAATATAACATATATGCTCTCATAGCATACACTCTATGAAGCCTCGCCCGCACGTTATCACCTCTAGCTTGCTCTTCTCTAAGGAGCTCATATGTATATACCTTTTTCAGGAATTCAAACCTAGCATGAGTCTCTCTAATTTTTTCCAACTTCCTCATGGCAGCCTCTGGGTCAACTTCTAGATAGTTTACCATCAACTCGAGTGTCTCATATTTGTTAATCCTCCAATGATCTAGAAGTTTCCTCCTAATCGAAAATTGTAGCAAACACGACACATTGTGGAGTGTGATAGACATCTCACCAAGTGGTAGATGAAATGATGACATCTTAGTGTGTCATCTCTCCACGGATGCACTAAGCATCTTATGGTTGACTATAACATAGTCGATCTTGCACAAGTCCTTCATCCCAGATAGGGACAAAATAGCCTGAAACCACTCGTCATTAGATTGAGATAATCCAGTAATCTTCCGCCCATGGTTAATGAATTTCAGCGGATCACGACCCTGCTGAAAAATAAATTTATGTCAGAAACTTGTAATATAATAATAAACGTAATTTAAAAAGAATGAATCCAACTGATTTTACCTCTCCGTCCCATATATGCTTGACAGTATGATCCAGATACAAAGGCATCAATGACAACTCTACATGGCCTCTTCCAAATGCCTGAGGTGATAATGGCTCATCAGCCTCAACAGTCTGAGATGGCCCTAGGCCATAACTCAGCAGCCACATCAGCTTGAGGTGGCACCAGATCATCAACATGAAGTCTCTCTAGTGTCTGGGAGTGGCATTAGTGTCTCAGGTACCTCCGATGACTCAGGTACCTCTGACGCATGAATAGGTGAAACATGTCGCCTACGGGAAGATGAAGGCCATGATGTGTCAGTAGGTGGCACACGTCTTCTACAAAAAGAAGAAGATGGAGAAGCATGAGCCCTAGAAGTTGATGCCTCTGCATGAACCGAACTAAAGTGAACAGGAGTCTCTGAAACCCGATTATTCTCCCTCTGGACTGATGTGTGTTATGCAATCCTCATGTGCCTCAGTATGTCGTCTCTATCAGCCAAAATGTATGTAAGTAAACCAGACAAGTGTTACACAATTACTACAAGCAACCCTATAAGTAAGAAAAAAATAGACATCTCAAGTTAATGAGAATCCGAACGTTGAAAAATTCCGGAGATACATCTCCAGAATTTCCTGCAACTTTTAGCTTTGTCAATGGCGGTAATGCAGACCACCAAACCCCCAAAAATAATGCATTGATCGTTATTTTTAACCATCAAACACGTTTTTTAGTATGTATAAACTATCATTCATGCAAAAACTATCTATTTTTAAACCTAACAACAATTTCTACTCATTTATACAAAAATTCAAAAAAAGTTTACAAAAATAATTTTTTTACAAATTTAGAGTTTACTTCAGTTTTAAATGATGATGTCTTTGATGTACTTGATGTTGATGGAAGAAGCTTTGAACTTGATTGATTAATTTTGAGAGTTTGAAACAAATTTTAGAATTATTTTTAGAAGTGGAAAAGGAGAAAGATTCTGACGTGTTTTAGAATTAATTCCGTCCAGAGAATAAATTGAAAATAAATTTTTATGCCCAACCCACTTAAGCTAATTTAGCACAATCTTTTCTACTACACATCAATGAAAATAAATTGAATAATTGATATTTTTTTCTCATTTCATTTTCCCTTTCCACCCTGCATCTTCACAAAAGAACATCAATGTATATAGTGAAGGTCAGTTACTTGTAGACTATGACATGAAAATACATGCAAGAAGAATATACCTAAACATAGGAAGAACAAATGAACAAAAAGATTCTAATGTCATAGTTAGAATGAATTTTTATAGATAATAATAAAGTATTTGCAGCCTCCTGACTTATGGAAAGCATAATCAGGAGGAAAAGTGAAGTTTCTTCTATTCTAACTACACTTTAAAGATGAACTTCACCATGGAAACCATTTCTAATGGCATAATAAACTATGAGTAAACCCAACAAAATTCAATATATCAGGATATATGACCAATGGTATTAAAAACATGCATATGCAAAAGAAAATTTGTAAAACAAGTTCTCTAGTCAAATTTAAGGTTAACTTGTTGCCTCATGCAGAATTGCAAATGATTGTTACTAATCATTAAGCATACTCACATGAACATGGTGATGACCTATGAAAGAGTGTTAGAATAATCAACCTTAGGCGAACCAACCTTAGGTGATATTTACATAAATATTAACATAAGTATTTACTTTAAGTGATATTAACATAAATATTAAATCAAACAATATATGTAATTCGAACTGTTTGTACAAAAAACAGTTGATACCTTTAGAAAACAAATACAGACTGATAGACTCAGGTCTCACACAGTTTCACTCCGAGCAATCAGCATCATTCCGTTGCTCTATCGTTACTTCTAGAATTAGAAGAGCCAAAAGGCCACAAAAAGGAAAAAGGATTTCTCCTTCTTCCACTGCTTCTACTTGAGCTACGGTTACCGCTCGATCCCTGTGGTGGCAATTCTTGTCGGCAAACAGGGCAGGTGTTATGCTGAACCAACCACGGTACAATACAGTCTGAGTGAAACATATGCTTACATGGCATTTGTTTTGCTTCAGACCCCAGCTCAAAGTCATCTTGGCATACAGGACATGATGGATCTGACTGAAGATGCTTCGACGCAATCTTGACAGTAGGGATTGCAGCTATAGAGGATCTCGATGCAGGCGGGGGACCTCGCTGGTCATTAGCCGAAAGCTGTTCAAACAGTTCTGTAACTCCAGGGCCGATAAAATAGTCGCCTGAGTTATCTCTAGTCACACCAACTCCGGGAGTTCCGTTTAAGAGAGCTTCAATGCCACCTTGTCTAGAAAACCTGGATGGAATTTGGCCACCATAGATTAACAAAGGAGTAGTAAACCTTGGACCGTTTTCGGGAATATCCGATCGTGCCCTGGTATTTTCAGCCATTAGTCCATACCTTTGTCCAAGCTCTTCATCGCTGTCCACTCCATGAAAGTCTGGAGGGCTACCATGAACCATATCATCAAGATCTTGAACAAATCCCCCATCACAACCAGAGCAAACTGCATGTCTCCGTCCCAATCGAACCGATTTCATGCAATTATAGCACCAATGAGTATCCCTACTACTTGACATCCTCTCGTTCCTTATTCGTCTCAGCTAATTCCAAGACTCTTTCAAGACACACACTGTTGTCTTAACTAATACAACAACATAGTTGCTTTTGCTGCAAAATAGTAAGAAAATTCAGATTTACTCCCTCTTTGTCGTCTTCAGATAAACAACTTATTTGCAATTTATGACGCAAAAACTTATCATAATAAGCACTTAAGTCTAAGCTATTTTTACAGCAAAAAAAGGTAACGGCACAACTTATTGTCCGTTTGTCTTCTATTTATGTATAATCTTTATTATATATATCAATTGTTTACGGATAAGCTCTAAACTGTTTTTATAAGCCATCTAAAAGAGTTTATGAAAATAAGTTGAAAACAACCTATCAACAATAATGTCATAAGCTGTATTCATAAGTTCTTCCAAACAATTTTGCAAAACTTGTCCGTAGATACGTTCCAATAAGTCAATCCAAACACGCCATAAACAACAATTAGCTAATTACATAGAAAAATTAGAGAATGATCTATAAAACTCAAAATCCTCCATTTTCCACTTCAAAATGAATGCGAATTTACTAAATTTACTTACCATAGAATACTCAGAAACATTAATAGCATTTCTCAGATTCAAAAACAACAATATTATCATTACCATAGCTGAATTCCAATAAACAACAGTTTTTTTTCTCATAATAATAAATTAAATTCCCCAAATTCCCAAATTCATTCACGCATGAATAATAATCGGTTGAATGAACAAAAACAGAAACATAAATTAGAAACTGAAAAAGGAAACATCGTACCTGACTCAAATATGGATCTGGTTGTTGTTGTTGTTGTGAGAGTGAAGTGTGAACAGAGAATAGAATGTGGAAAATCTAGATGCAAAAAAAACCCTAATCAGTTAGTTACCTTTTGTTCTTTTTTTACATGGTTTATTTATATTTATATTTATATATAGTTGTTGTTTTGTCTGTTTGTAACTCAATTGAGTCGAGAGCGATAATATTATTTATTATTGAATTGAACACACACACGATGCAGAGAGGAAGAGAATTATTGGAATAACACACATGCCACTCGCATGCTCCAATTTTGTACAGACCATTCATTCATGACCACTTTGGTTTCTATATTGTATCACATGCTGTCATTATAGTGTCTGTCTACACATGCTCAAATTACAAAACTGTTTATAAATGTTTTTTATTTGTATTTTTTTAGGAAAATGAAATGATGGTAGTTTTTAGAATTTTTTTTAAATAATCAAAATTTTCAAAAATAATACTCTTTTAAAAAAATTTACTAATATAATCATTTAAAAAAAAATTATCATCCAAAGTATACGTATCAAACCAATGCAATTGGCCATGCATTATGACATTAAGTGTGCCATTGCATGTGATGGATGTTTTGATTATTATTTTTTAAAACTTTTTATGTTATAATTATATAAAATTAAAATAAAAACGCAAATGAAAAATAATTAATAATATTATGATATAAAGCTAAAATACACAATAATTGACAAGAAACGCTCAATTGTTCCATATCCCGGTGTGCTAGTCTGCCTTCGAGGTCTCCCGCAATTTTCCTGAGGTGTTTGGGGTCTTTGAGTGTTGACATGATGCAATAGTGGCTGGTGTGAAGGTCATGTGGAAGACCCAGCAGTATTTAACAAATTTGTCATCATTTCTCCCCAATAGCTGGGGGATGCCGCTAACGGTGTTGTCGTAATTGAGTTTGGTGCTCATGTTGTCGTAGTTGAGTTATTTATGGATGGTATGATTGCCCGAATTAGGACACTGAATCATTTTGAAAACGAAGAAATGGTTCCTGTGATGTAAGAAAGTCAAACAAGGGTTGGGTGTTATGGCGGTGGGATGTTTGGGTGTTCATTGGCGGGGGGCCATGGTGGAATGAGGTGGAATCGTATTAATTATCGGGGCTATAGATAAATGTGGTGGTTGCGTATGGTTGTTGGTGGTAAGGGTTTGGTTCCTAATTTTGAGTTTAATTATGTGACATGAATCGGTTGTGAGGTTGAGTGGTTGGTGGTTGGGTGTATATGGTATGATGATGATGTGGGGTTGATCGCTGGATTTGGGTGAGTTGACATTGTTCTTGGGTTTGGTATTGGTGTGAGGTTGGTTGTTAGGTGAGGATTTTGTTGGTGTAAGCCCTAGAGGCCAATACTTTTGGTACTTGTATCGAACTATTTATTAATAATAAAAGACTTTTTTTATTATGTTTGTTTAATAAAATCCCTAAAATAGCTAGTCCGTTTAATGTATCAAGTGTGACTTAATCATGAGATCCCATTAAACATAAGGACACTATTCTTAAAGTATCTGTAGTCGAGCTTTATTGTGAAGTGAGATAACATTAAAGCATTAAGACTATTATGTATATAGATTGATGATCACATCTCATGGATCATGGATAATGAGTTATCAAGTCTTAAACATAGGTATGAATATTAAGAGTAATATTTATACTGGATTGACCCGCTATGAGAATACTATATAGAATATTATGCAAAGTGTCATAAGTTATTCTCATGGTGATAATGATGTATACCACCCTTCGACCTGAAACCACTATGGACCCTAGATGTAGAGTCGAGTGCCTTATTGTTGATCAAACATTGTCCGTAACTGGATGACCATAAAGATAGTTGATGGGTACTCCACGAAGCATGCTGAGGGACATGAGTGACCTAGATGGAATTTGTCCATCCTGCGTAACAGGATAAATGTCTACGGGCCCAATATTGAACTGGACAAGGATGACTCGGCCTATGCCTTGTGTTCAATATAGGCATAAGGGAAAAAAGGTATTGTACACATAAGTATTATCATAAAAGGATTTGTCAGATCACATGACATTTTCGTGTCTTGGGTAGCAATGATGTGTTGCTAGATACCGCTCACTGTTTAATATGTTAAATACGTGATTTAATATAATTGCTAATGTCGCGAAAACCTACAGGGTCACACACAAAAGGACAGAATGATGAAAGATAGAGTAAATAAGGAACACCATAAGGTACAGTGCACTTAAGTGAATTGTAGAACATCATAAGGTACGGTGTACTTAAGTAGAATACGAAATATGGTAAGATACCACACACTTAAGTGATTTTGGCATATCATAAGATATGGGCCACATACACTTAAGTGAGTTTTTTTAGCTTCCAGCCCACACAAGTGGTTCTATAAATAGAACTCTTGTTCATAAGCATTTGTGCATCATGTATGATTGGTTCGTTTAAGATGTGTTGACGTCGACTCCTCAAATTAAACAACATTCATTTCATAAATATCATAGGATTCAACTACAATAACTTGAAAGCAACAATTAAACAATAATTTAAACAACAATTAAACAATAATTAAACAACAACACAAATAACTACAACAATTAAATAACATCACAAACAAATACAACAAATAAACAACATAACAATGCGATTACAACCATCAAAATAATTTTGGGAGAACTATACATCATCATGTGAACATCTCTGTCAGTTTTAACATTCACCCAGAAACGAACTTCTCCATTTTGGTTGAATGTGGTATCAAGCCTTTGAATTCTTCTGATCTTTTCACCCTCTGCAATGTCTCCATCTAACCAACGGTTTAAGATCCTGTTAAGATGTTCGAACGTATCTACACTCCAAAGTCAGATCTTCATCAGATGTTGCACTGTCAAAAAAATTAAATCGAAATTTCTCTTGTGAATATAAGGACACATATATGAAGATATTTTAAAGAAAAACGGAAGGAAATTGAAGAAAAATGGAAAGAGATACTAAGAAGATGTGTGAAAAATTATGAGAGGGTGATGTTGTATTTATAGATGTGCAAAGGAGCAATAGCCACATGCAATGCATTGGCGTATCCACTTAGTGGATTATGCATGCGCCATTTGCATGTGGCGCATTAGACATGTATGTCGTCACTCATATTGGCGAAATAGACATGCATGCGTCATTCTAAGTGGCTCTTTTGTTCAACTTAATCATTGCATGCGCCAATGCAAATGATGCATTGATTCATTTAAAAAAAATATATTGATAAATATTTTGAAATAGTGGTTATTTTAGTATTATTTTTGAAAAACATAGTTATTTTAAAAATATTCTAGATAAATTAATTAAGAGATTGAATTTAAGTGGTTAATGAATTTAGTTGATAACTAATTATACTTGAAATGAATATAATTTTGATTACTTTCTAGAAATTTATTGATCTAACACATATTCTTTTCACAATTTTTTCTCTACTCTTAACATTCACGTCTCCTAACAATCACATGCAACAAAGTTAAAACTTCCACATCTATAATACTAGGATTCATTTAAGTATTTTAAATAGGTGACACATTTTTTTTAAATATTATTTCACATCTTTCAATACATTTTAAAAATATTCGTACAACTCATCAAATATTGTCGTTAAATCCATAATATATCTCACAATTTAATTATATAATTAAACTATATTTTAAAAATATTCATTGAACTCATCAAAAATGCACGCTGAAGTCACAATATATTTCACAATTTGATATATCAACTATTTAGTCCAATTAAAATGAAGAAGAACACTACTAAAAGAAATGAAGAGGAACATTGGCAAGTTAAAGAATGATATTTTAAAATCATATATCAATGAAACACTTAAAATGTGTCTTAGGTAACACTGAAAACACGATTCAAAGAAAACAATATTGATGCTTTTATATACTTATTTGACATATAAGTAAGGATTTATTTAAGAATGACACCAAAATTTAAACATGGTTGTATCTACCCTGTGTTTCACGGAGAAACACCAATTTAGTCAGGTGCAGAAGGATATGCAGGCAACTTTTGAATTTTAAAAAGAGGGTGGGGCATATTGGTGTACAAGATGAAGAAGATAAAGATGAAATAAGAGAGAGAAGAGAGAATAACAAACTTTCATTACTTTGCTAAAATGGTTATAGCAAAATGGTTGCACACACACTGCACTATAATGCTCAATGGATACACCATTGACAACTACAATATTATATATACACAAATAATAATGCCACATAGGCAAAATACTAAAATACTAAATTACCCTTCAACACCATCTCTTAATTCAAGATTTAACTAATCAAAACTAATAACACCAATTTCATCTCTTAAGTGGAGAAATTGATTAGTCTTGACCGCTTTCGTCAGAACATCTGACAGCTGCTTCTGGATGCTACAATGCATAATTTCTAGCACTTCATTATGAACCCGACTTCTCAGAAAATGATATTTAGTCTCAATATGCTTGCTTCTCCATGCAACATTGGATTCTTGCCAAGATTGATTGCAGCCTTGTTATCAATCATAAGTCTTCAGATCCTGTAGTAAATTCAGAAGCCAAACAACTTGTCATGCATCCACAACACCTGCAATATATTCCGCTTTGCAGGTTGACAAAATAATAACTAGTTGCTTCTTGGAACACCAAAAAATAAGACTTCTCAGATACTTAAACAAATACCCAGAAGTACTTCTTCTGTCAACTTTGTCTCCACACCAATCAGAGTCTGAGTAACACATCAATTATGTATTAGTCTTCTCTCCAGAAGGGAACAAAACTTCATACTTCATAGTCTCTTTAATATACCTCAGAATCCTGACAGTACCTTGGTAATATGACCACTTTGGTTTACTCATGAACCTACTAACCATTCCAACTACATAACAAATGTCAGATTTGGTATTACACAAATACCTTAAAGAGTCAACCACAACTTGAAAGTCGTAGCATATAGATCATCATCTTCAGAATCAGAATCCAATTTGTGATTTGTTCCTACAGATCTGACAACAACCTTACAATTCAACAGCTCGAATCTCTTCAGAAGCTCAAGTTCTTCTTTCATGTCCTTCAACCACACTTTCTTCTTGAGAGCTTCTTCAATACTAACTGATTTAGAGTCTACTAACATGGCACATTGAACGACTTTTCCTTCAGAGTATACTTCAGTATCTTGCAGCATGTCAAACTCTGCAAACCTTATTGATATGATTCTGATTCTTTGTGGCGTCTGAACTTGCTCAGAATATCCTTCTGATTCTGGAACAATATTAGATGCTTGACCACCTTCAGAGGCTCCACCTCCAAAAGCTCCATCCCTAGAGATTGGATTACCTCCATATTTTGGATCATCATCAAAATCTAGACCAATATCAAAGTCATATTTAGAATCAAACTCACCTTCAGAGTCTTCTTCATCTTCAGAGTCACCTTTAGACTATGACTCATCTTCAGCTTCAGAGTCATTTTTTAACTCTGACTCATCTTCAGAACCCTCAGATTCTGACTCATCTTCAAAACCTTCAGATTCTAACTCATCTTATGATTCTGACTCATATTTAGAATCAGACTCGACTTCAAATTCAGAGTCATTTTCTAACTCTGGCTCATATTTAGAGTCACCTTCAAATTCAGAAATTGTCAATGGCACAGGTTCATCATCATCAGATTCATAAGTCATCAATAGTACAGATTCATCATCATAATCTCCTCTGGCTATGTTTGCTTATTTTGACATCTTTTCCTTGTTTGACCAACAACCCTTAGCAAAATGGCCAAACCTATTACAACAGTAGCATTTGACTGTTCTCTTGTCAAGCTTCTTCCTTCCCTTATAATGTTTCTTCTCATCAGAATTGGAGGTTTCTGACTCCTGACACCTACCATGTCTTTTCTTGGCCTCTGACAAGACTGCTTCTGGTCCTTGACCAAAGAAGCTTTCAAACTCTGCTCCACCTCTCTCTCAGAGGTTCTTTCAGACAGACTTAACTCTTACGCCTCTAGACTATTTTGCAGCTCTTCTATTCTCATGGTGCTTAGATCATTAAAATATTCAATTGCTACAATGATCTAATCAAACTGAAGAGTAAGAGATCTAAGTACCTTATCAATTATGATTTCTTTAGAGAGAGTTTCTCCACACGACTTCATCTCATTTATGATCATAATCACTCTCGAGATGTAGTCAGGTACCTTCTCATTGTTCTTCATACTTAGATTCTCATACTGCTTACATAGAGACTGAAACTTTACCGTCTTCACATATACATCACCATCGTAGCACCGTACCAGTGTGTCCCACGCAACCTTCGCCGTCGTCAAATTAACGATTTTCTCAAAAACATTCACATCCGCACACTGATGGATATATAACAACACCTTATGATCCTTCTTCCTTAGATCATGCTGAGCATTTCTCTTTGCATCCTTTTCATTTGCCGGAAGTGGAACCAGAATGTAACCTTTGTTGGTGAGATCAAGAATATCTTATGCACCAAACAACACACACATCTGAATAGTCTAACGGTTCATGTTCTTACCATCAAACTGGAAGTTTGATACTCAGATTACCGTTTCTGTTCATCTTTAACCTTGTGCAGTTCACTCAGATCTCATCAAATACTAGTGTTTCCCAATCCCGCAGAATCAAGAAATGTGATTTTGTTACTATTCCAATCAAAAGTTCAACACGAACTCAAGAAACAAAATCAATCACACAACGCTTCAACGTTCACTCGTGTTTCCTTGTGTTTCCATGTGAATCTGAACCGAAGCTCTAGATACCTATTGTTGGTGCACAAGATGAAGAAGATGAAGATGGAAGAAGATGAAGATGGAAGAAGAGAGAGAATAGAGAATAACAAACTTCCACTACTCTGCTAAAATAGTTACAACAAAATGGTTGCACACACACACACACACACACACACACACACTGCACTACAATCAAGAAATGTGATTTTGTTACTATTCCAATCAAAAGTTCAACACGAACTCAAGAAACAAATTCAATCACACAATGCTTCAACATTCACTCGTGTTTCCTTGTGTTTCCCTTTGAATCTGAACCGGAACTCTAGATACCTATTGTTGGTGCACAAGATGAAGAAAATGAAGATGGAAGAAGAGAGAGAATAGAGAATAACAAACTTCCACTACTCTGCTAAAATAGTTACGACAAAATGGTTGCACACACACACACATTGCACTACAATGCTCATTGGATACAACTGTTGACAACTACAGTACTATATATAAACAAATAATAATGTCATGTAAATTCACATATTATTTATTTACATCAAATAAGCATGATCATTGGATCTAGAGAAATTTTAAGTACAAGATTCGCATATTATTTATTTACTCAGTTTCCTCCCTCAAGCTGAAACTTTATAGATGTCTATCATGGTAAACTTGGATATAAAAGAGTTGAAATTTTGAAGGAGTCAAAGCTTTTGTGAGAAAATCCACTAACTAATCTTGTAAAGAAACTGGTAGAAGACTAAGAGTACCATTTTAAACCTTCTTCCTTACTAGATTACAATCTATTTCGAGGTGTTTCGTTCTTACATGGAACACACTCTTAGAAGCAATATGTGGAACACTTAGGATATCATAGTATAACACATGTTACTTTGTGAAGATAACATGTAAGTCTTTTTACTTTGTGAAGATAAATGAAACAACCAATGTAATTCAAATGTTGTAGTAGAAAGTGCTTTGTACTCGGCTTCAGAAAAAGACCTGGACGCAACTTGTTACTTCTTAGCACACAAAGATATCAAGAAAGAACCATTAAAAATATATTTTTATTGATTTTCTAGTACCAATCCAATCATCCCAATTAGAGTATGAATACCCCAAAATCTATAGCTCAGAGTTTCTGGAAAATAAAAAGTCTCTTCCATGATTATGTTTTAAATATCTCACAACTGTACAATCAACGGGATAAGGTGTCGTGGTGGAAGCATGAACAAATTGACTAAGTTGTTGAGTTGCAAACGTGATATCTGGTCGAGGATCAATGGACTAACAACATAAGGCTTACCATTATCTTTATGTAATTAATGGAAGGATCGAGGGACTAATAACTGGTTTGGATCCTAATAAACTCGAATCATTCATTCAATCCAAACAATATTTTCTTCCAATTTTGGAATGAGTCACTTATGGGCATAGGAAATATTTGAGAATTCTTAAGTACTTTATCTTGAAATTATAATCAAGAACGTGTTTAATCCTTATAAATTCATCAAATGAAGTACCTTTAAGATCACATTATCTACATAAAGCACTAAAATCATGTTCATTTTCAATGTGAAAAGTGAATAATCAAGACGTAGATTGTTGATATCATTTACTACTTGCTTGTTTAAGAGCATAAAAACTTCAATTTTTATGGTACCAAGAGGACCGCATTTATCAAAGTGAATTAGACCAAAAGGTTTCATGTCTTTATTAAGACTCCTTTGATAAGGTAATATTTTTTTGTAACTCCTTTTTTATCTATAACAATAAAGGTAAAATCAAAATGTAGTTAAGTCACTTTAGAGCTAGAGTGATGGCCTAGTTTAAAATTCCATAATGCATTTTTTAGTAATGATGACAACAAAGTTGCAAGAGGCCGAGAACACATTCAAAATCTTATCTAGAAGAACCAAGTGATCCAACTCTTTAATGAGTTTAATAGAACCAATTGTCTTCAATGATTGAGAATCATGAATAATACATTGTGATTTATTGAAATTAACAAGACAACGTATAATGGAACTGAGCTTAGAAACACAAACTAAATTAAGAGAAAAATTAGGAACATAGAGAACATTTATGAGGAAAAAATGTTTAGAAAAATAACTCATGTTTTCCTATTTTGCAACAGCAAAATTACCATTTTGTAATCAAATATTAATGGGACTAATATCATTAATGGAATGAAACTGGTGATTTAAACCACAAATATGATAACTAGCGCCTAAATTAACTCAAGAACCAAGACTTATATTGTCGACACGAAATGGAAAAAATAAAAATATTACCTTCATCATCAAATGATGGACGATTAGCCTAATAGATTTATCTCACCTGGTTTGAAGCATGTGCGATAATAGATTGTGCAACTTTGAAAAAATTGAATTCTTCATTATGACTATTAAAGAATGAATCACATAAAGTAGATTATGAATAGATCTAGTAGTACACATAACTCAAAAGATATAAAAAAACATGACAAAAACATGTAGGTATCGATATATACATTTCTAATTCTTCCGACAAAATATTAAGATTAGAAAAAGTCCAATTATCGTTCAATGGTTTTGCTTGAGGGTATACATTTATTGTTGAAATTTAGATACACAAACCAAATAACCATGAGAGTAGCGTTCTTTCAAATCATTATAGATATCAATTGCATTTTTCATGAATACAATGGAATAACTAATCGATTCAGCAACATAGTTCATTATCCATGAAACTACAAACATATTGCAATACGTCCAACCACGAATTTGTGAATTCAACATATCGGTAGGAACCAAAATAGAACCATCAACGAAATCAAAATTCATTTTTTTTCTCACTAAAATCCATACACATAGATCGAGCTCATATGTGATAATTTGAAGCGGTAACCATATGAGTGATTAAAAATTGAGAAAAACCAATTGATGTGATGAATATAATAGGAATTAAGTGGATAAATCACATAAACACGGTGATCCTTGGAGGTGGACATTTTGTTACAACAAGCCATGGATATTATTGGCTCAATAATTCCATATAAAGATAAAGTAAATAGGAATAACTAGTTAAGTTTTCAAAAATCCGGCTTAATAAAAATTTCTTCACCAAAGATCCAACTCAATCAGAAGAAATATTATTTATCTTCACTTCATCGAACTCGACCAATTAGTTTGGACTGAGACTCTCAATCAAGCTTTAAGAAAATAACTACCTTTTATGGAATCAAAGGTGGAAAATGGGCGATTCTCACTCAAAATATGCATAAATTTATGGTCAATCCTTTTAAAATTCAAGATTGATCAAGATAGACTAGAAAGCAATATCTCGGAAGATTACGAGGCATGGAACGTCCAAGATCAAACATTTTTTATTGTGGTTCTATGTGTTATGCATGTATAATATAAATAACACTATAGTTTTGATGACGTCCATACTTTGATTTTGATAGTGACAATTGTCAAGTATATTGGTGATAACTATTAAGTGTTTATGACATCTATTAAACATGTTTTGATCATCAATACTCTTCAAATGATTTTTGATTATGGCAATCAATCAAGAAGAAATATCTCAAGCCTCACCAGTTAAAGAAATCAAGTTCCAGTCCAAGTGATATTAATTTGTGAATTAAGAAAAAGAACTTGAAGACTTGAAGTTATGAACTTAAAGTTTAAAGGCTTGAAGGTGTGAAAGTGTGAAAGCTCTTCTGGTCCCACCATTAGGGTCGTTCCTAGTCTTGATCAGTTTAGTGTAAAAGGAAGAACAGTAAGTCTTAAGATACTAAGGCAATGCGCACACACAATTCTTTTTAAACCTCTTCTCTTTTGTTAAAATCGTCTGAAAAGTCAATTTAGGTAAGCACTTCATTGATTGAAAACTTGTTTAATCAATTAGTAAGGTATTATACACTATATAATCGATTAGAATCAAATTGTAATGTCTCGTAATCTATTAAAGATCTAATAATCTATTAAGTGACATTTTTTTAAACTTTCCTAATTTAGCGTGGTTAATCGATTAATACGTGGATTTATTCAACTAACTGATTAAAATGGCCCATAAATTATTTTATTTTATTGACATTTTTTTCCTATATAAAGGAGACTTCTCCTCATTCCAAAACAAATAATTATTTTAGTATAAACTCTTCTATTGCTTCTTTCTCTCATTTCTTTTATAAATTTACTTTTTCACTAAAGTTTCCTTAGTGTTAAGAGAGTGAAAATTCATTATGAGAGTTGTTGCATCGGTGTCTTGCTAAAATTACTTATTCAAGAATGTTGTTATCTTGTGATATACTTGTATTGAATATGAAGGTTACAAATTTAACTTGTTAAAAGCTTGGATTTAGGTTTTGTGTTTATCGCATATAAAATCTTTGGTGCAGGTTTTGAGTCAAGCTTGCGAAAATCTTTAGTTTAGGTTTTGAGCTAAGCATGTGTAGAAGCTCTATTTGTTTGTGAAAGGTTGTTAGGCAGCTCCTATGCAAAATCTCAAGTTGTTACGAAAGGTTCTTGGATCGATCATATGAAAAACCCAAAGTTGTTTTTAGTGGAAATATCAAGAGGAAACTCTTGGGGACCGGAGTAAGCCAAGTGGTTAGGCTAAACGAATATAATTCTCTGGTGTGATGTATCTATCCCTTCTATCTTTATTTTCTATCATTTATATTATTCATATGCTTATCTCTATGAATTTCTCTATTCTTTTATTCTATTGCTCTATCTTTGCTCTCTTCTCTGTTTTTAAAATAAATATTTTAGTATTAAGAGTTTTTATAATCCATTTTTCTTTGATATTTGATTATCACATTTCACATTTTTTTTTGGAGACACTTGATCAACAAGTGGTATCAGAGCTTAACTTTTTTCATAAGACTAATCATGGTAGAAGGTAGTATGATGACTTAAAATACTTATTTTAACAAAAGGCTTTTCATGAACAAACATCCACTATTTGATGGTGATAGATTTACCATATGGAAAACAAGGATGAAAATATTTTTAAATTTTATTAATTTTGATGTGTGGAATCATATTTTAGACAGTCTAGTTGTTCCTACTTATTCTGTTATTAATGAAGTAGTAAACAAATCCATAAATATGTTGACCGCAGAAGAAAAAAAAAGTATAACAAAGGGTTAAATTTAAGTACTTGAGGATAAATGCATTAAGTACTAGAGATCAAAATTATATTTTAAACTATAACACTGCTAAAGAAATGTGGGACACCCTTAAGAAAATATATGAAGTTCCAACTAAGATGAAAAGGGAAATCATGAACACACCTAGCCAAGTTGCTGAGACACCAAGTGAAAATGAAGAAAATCTTCATAGATGGTTCTCAGGTATTAAAAAATCTTCATATTGATTTCAAAAATTACATGTCTAACGAGTTTCTAAGATTCAAGAATTGATATGAGAAATCTGATCCATCATTAGAATCTAGAGAAACAAACATTATTGATAAATTACAAGGCATGTCAAATAAATAAGAAATCATGAAAAAACTTAAAGATGAAGATAAAAATCAAATAATAAAATTCAGATGAAGAATTATCTGAAGCACCCCTTTATGTTTTAGATGAATAATTATTTGAAACATTTTTTGAAGTATTAGATGAAGAATTCTTTGAGTTTCAGATGAAGAATTCATTAAATAATTAGATAAAGACTTCTTGGGAATATCATCAGATGGAAGACTATCTCAAGAATCCTTTGAAGTATCAAGTGAATAATTCTATTGAGTGTTAGATAAAGAGTCATCCATATAATTTGTTAAAGAACCCTATGAATAATCTGAAATATCATCAAAAGAATCATCTGAAGAATCATCATTTAGGGAATCAGATGAAATAACATCAGCAATATCATTTGAAGAATCAGATGAAGCATCATTTATAAGATCAAATGAAATATTATTGAGAGAAACGTCATTTAGAGGATTAGAAAAAGAGTCATCAAAAGCATCAACGTTAGGAGAATTAGACAAAGCAGTAAGTGTTAGTTTTAAAAATACTTATAAAGAAGATTATGATGAGGTAACCTCTCTTTTTAATACTCAAAATATACTTTAAGTGTTAGATTATGTAAAGAAAAATAGGATTTATAAAAAGGCATTGAGTCTTATTGAAATCATGTTAAATCTCTTGAAGATGAAAATGAAAGACTCATAGATGAATTGAATAAAGTTAAGAAGTGTTATGTGAAATCTAATAAATGTGAAACATGTGACTCTCTAAAAAATAAAATTGAATATTCGCCTGAAACCATGAGTAAGTTCACCAGGAGTATAGATAATCTTGACATGATTTTATTTAATCAAAGAGCATCTTTTAATAAAACAGACTTATATTATCAACCAAATATATAATGCTAAATCCTTTGTGAGTATACGTCATGATAAGAATAAAGATTTGTATTGTTTATAAGTGAAATAATTTTCATAAATCTCATCATCTAGAATTGTATTGTTTTAAAAAATGAATGATTTAAAATGGTCTAAGAGATTCAAAAGCTTGAGCCACCTTAAATCTACTAATGCTAAAGGACTCAAATAGATTTGGGTACCTAAGGTAAAAATCTAATCTATTTGTTGCATTAATGCTTTGCATTATTAGTAAATCACTGTCAAATCAAAAGAAGTTATATAAAGTATATGTCCAAAGTCTTCTCAAAAAAATATGATAAAATGTTTAAAGAATTTTTGGAAGTTGCTCCTTGGATAAAGAATTGTTTGGATATAATCTCACTAAAGAAGAAATGGATTATAAGTAACCTCTTGTATCAAGCGATTCAGAGTGATGCAAAAAGAAGAGAATTAAGTGTGATTCCCGATGAAATAAATGAGGAAGACGATCCTATTTAGTTTCATTCTTTGTTTGGAAAAATAGCTAAATCACTTGGTGAAGAATAAACTCGAAAAATTCTATTTATTCTTCTAACAAGTGCTAAAATATTGCACATTAAAATTAATTTATCTTTTCTACTAACTATTTAATGAAAAATGAAGTTTGTGTAAAAGGGTGTCTGAAACCAAAAAGGGCAGGTACTAAAAACAGTTTGGACCCAACAACGCTTTCCAAGCCCAAAAGAATATAAAAGTTGAAAATTGAACTTCTTAATCGATTAAACCAAAGGGTTAATCAATTAAGGCAGATTGAAATTCAAATATTGCGCCTATTAATCAATTAATATGATATTTTAACCGATTAAAACCTAAATAGTTGCCACCATTTCAATCAACCAATCTGGAATCGATTAGCATTTATTACATAATGGATTAAAACAACTTTTAATCGATTAAGAAAGCTCTATAAATAAGTAATTATTCTTTCTTACTTTCTTCTTCACCTTTTTCACATTTTCAGGGGGATTACGTTGAACAACAAAAATTTCACTAGTAGTAACAATTTTAGGGGGATTACGTTGAACAATCTAGTGAGGGCCTTCAATAAGAGAAATATAAATCTCAATGTTGTTTGCAGCTCTAAGGGGGTAAGAGACCTTACTATTTAGGTCGGACATGGATAAGGGGATTGGATCAACGGTCGTCATCATAGACTTTGGTTTGAACTCTTTGTGCTTAGTGAGATAAATAATACCTTTGTACTTACCATCAACGTTTCCTATAATTGAAATACCCTTCATTGACCACCATTCATGTTTGTAATAGCTTTATAATTTTTTTTCTAAAAAAATATATTTTATGTGTTTCTATATGTTGTGTAAGTAATATCGTCAAAAGGTGTTAGTCTTGATAATCACAAGCACTAAAGGATTATGTTGATGACAATTGTCAAATGTTGATGGCAAGTGTCGGATGTTGGTGACAAATATGAAATGGAGGTGTTTGTGACTACTGTCAAAAGGCTTTCATCACACTGACTCTTCCAAAGGCTCTTGACGATTGCATTTGATCAAGAAAGAAATATCACAAGCCACATCAACCAAATGTATAAAGGTCAAGTTGAAAGTATTATTCAATGTTTAATCAAGCAAAGAGTCTTGAAGATATGATCTTAAATATGTGAAAGCTTAAAGTATCGGAGATGTGATATTAAAAATGTGAAAGCTTGAAGTCCTCAAAAGTTAAGAATGTGTGAAAGCTCACTTGGTCATGTTGTTAAGGTTTTGCCTAGTTCTAATCAGTTTAATTGTAAAAGGAACAAAAGTAAGTCTTAATGTACTAAAGCAATACACACACAGACACATACATACATACACACACAAATACTTTTAATCCGGGCAAGCACTTAATTGATCAGAAGCTTGTTTAATAAAATAGAAAGATAAGATACACTGCATAATAAATTAAATCGAAGTATAACACCTCTTAATCCATTAAGAGGGGTAGTAATCAATTAAGTGACATAGAATTTCAAAATTTCCTAATTTAATTATGTTAATCAATTATTATAAATATATAATTCATGAACCCATTAAAACAGGTCATGTATTATTTCCTTTTTGAGTCAAATTTTTACCAATATAAAGGAGGTTTCTCCTAATTTTAAAATACACTAATTATAGGAATAAATACCTTCATATAATGATTTTTCTCTAATTATATTATAAATTTTATGTTTCACTAAATTTGCCTTAGTGCCAAGAGAGTAAAAAGTTTCTTCAGAGAGTTCTTGCATTGGTGTTATGTTGAAAGTTTATTCAAGAGCGTAATCTCTTGTATTATATTTGTAATAGTGTTTGAAGGTTGCAAGGTTAACCTATTCAAATCTTGGATTTAGGTTTTGAGCTTAGCATGTATAAAAGCTCTAGAGGAGGCTATTGAGTTGGACTCATTAAAAACGCTAATTTAGATTTTGAGTTGAGCTCGTATAAAATATTTGTTTCTTTGTAGAAGGTTTTTGGACTAATCTTGTGAAAAAGTTCAAGTTTTGTTGAAAGGTTGTTTGGGTCGATTCTGTATAAAGCTCAAGTTTGGTCTTAGGGGAAATATTAAGGGGAAACTTTTAGGGAGTGAATTAGGCCAGAGGGTTAAGGCCGGACCAGGATAATTCTCTAATGTAATCTTTATATCCTTTCTCTCTTTATTTTCTGTCATTTATATTTTTCCGCTTCTTATTTATCCTTTTCATTATTCCACTGCTTAACTCTTTGTCTTTTCTTCTCTTTATCTTTTTGCTACTTCATCTATGCTTTCTTACTTCTTCTAAATTAAATATTTTAATAAGAAAAGTTTCTATAAACAAATTTTATGGGAATTTTGATCATCATAATTTACCCCTCATATTGTACTTGGAGCCATTTGGTCAACACTTTGTAGTCTTCTTTGTAGGACCAAACATACTCCTTCATATTCTTGTTCCTACCATGTTTACAAAATGTTTCAGTAAGGTTTTAGAGGTATGTGAATGGTCAGAGATACACTCAGGGCGGAGAAGGGAAATTTTGAAAAAGAGTAAACTTTGGAAATTTAAAATAAATAACATATTCTTGTTGGGGTGCAAAAGGAAAGTGACTTTGTCATTCGATTGTGTTGCCCAGTCAAAATTTCAGTGGGCCCATAAAATAAAATTCAACCAAAAGTTTAGTAATAGCAATAAAATAGTGATGCAAAGACCCAAAGTAGACCGAAGATTCTCAAATTGAACAATATCAAGAGATTTTACGAATATTTCAACCAACAATTTGTCTGTTTGAACATGCTCAAGGGTGATTTTCTTATCTTCAACAAGCTTCTTGATGAAATAATGGAATATATTAATATGTTTTGTTGCTTGGTTTTGCTGTGTTACATATGATTCCTAGAGATTTAATAACGCTCATGTTGTCACCGTATAATATCATGACATATTATGTAATATCATACTCTTGAAGCATTTGTTTCATCCATAATAATTGAGTGTAACTTTTTCTAGTAACAATATACTTCTATTCTACAATTGAAAGGGGTGACACATATTGCTTCTTACTGAACCAAGAATCCAAATTGTTTTCAAGAAAAAACATCCACTAGATTTGATTTTCCTATCTTCAGAATTCCCGACCTAGTCGACATCACAATAACGCGCCAGCAAGGAGTTTGTATCAAAAGAATACAAAATGCCACAACTAGAACTTACATTTATGCATTTGATAATACATTTAAATTGAGTGAGATGGCTAAACTTTAGATTGAATTTCTGTCGAGGATATATTTATACAAAAAAGGTACTACGTCGACTTACTATGAGATAAAAAATACTACCAATCATACTCTTGTAAAGGATTTCATTAACAAAGACTTCTTGTTCCTCTAACAACTTGACATGAGTGGCAACAAACGTGTATTTGTGGTGACATTCTCAAGCCAAATTTATTCACAATGTTCTTGGCATTTTTACTTTGGAAAATAAAAATACCATCTTCCATCTGTTTCACATAGAAGCTAAGGAAATATGTAAGTTCACCAACCATGCTCATTTCAAATTCAGCCTGCATTTGTTGAACAAAATGATCCACCATCTTGCTTGACATACCTAAAATAAAACATCATCAACATATATCTGAGCTATAAACAAATTTCCATCATCCTTCTTCACAACTAGAGTCTTGTTAATTCCTCCACAAACATAATGGTTCGTAGTACAAAACTTTGTGAATCTCTCATACCAGGCACTATAAGTTTGTTTGAGGCCATAGGGAGCCTTTCTGAGTTTGTAGGCATGGTTAGGAAGACATGGATCAACAAATAACTTAGGATTCTCAACATAGACTTCCTAATTCCATTACCCATTGAGGAAAACACTTTTAACATCCATTTGGTAGAGTTTAAATCGAATGAGACAAGACAAGTCTAGTAGTAATGTGATAGCTTCGTGACAAGCAACGTGAGAAAAGGTCTCATAGAAATCAACCATTTAATTTGAGTAGCCTTAAACCTCAAGACAAGCTTTATTTATACTAACATATCCATTCTCATCAACCTTATTCTTGTAAATACATTTAGTATCAATTAAATTTGTATAATTAGGTCTATGAATAAGCTCCCACTCTTCATTTTTATCAAACTAAACAATATTTTATTGCATAGAAGTCACTCAGAACTCATACCGAGGGATTATTTCACATTCCTAGGTTCGATTTTAGAGATAAAACACATTAAATATTATATTTATGTACTTTGTGTAGTATATCCTTCATCTAGGTTTCCTATGATGTTGTCGATAAAATGATTCTTCTTTAACCTTGATAACAATTGTTTTCCTTTAGCAAAAATATTCTCATCGTCATTTGAATCAAAACTATACTCTTCATAAAATTGCAAGTTGTTCTCCATATTATCTAGAACATCTTTCTTGTCATTTTTTCTAGTGAGACAATAATCTTCATCCTCACTAGTGATCATTGGTTTTGTACGATTGTTAAACACCCAATGCACCATGTTGTTAATGGAATAGCCAAGAAAAATCCATTCATCGCTCTTTGGATCAAATTCCCTTCTCAATTAATGATCAGTAAAAATATAGCTTGTATGCCCAAATACATGAAAATATTTCACATTGGGCTTCCTCCCCCTCCGTATTTTATAATGAGTGATTGTGGTGCCCGGGAAAATTATTACCCGATTGTGAATATGATAGGCAATATTCATTGCTTCAGCCCAAAAAGATAATGGTAGGTGTTAGCTGTGAATCATAACTCTCATCATTTATTGAAATGTATGGTTCTTCCTATCAACAATTTTTTTATGCTAAGGTGTGATAAAGGAAGAGAACTCATGAGTAATGCCTTCAACAATGCAGAAGGACAAGAAAATAGAGTTCTCAAATTCTCTGCACGCAAATGATTTTGCCAATATATTCTCCCTTTTCATGTTATACACAAGGGTAAAAAATTTTAAAAACGACAAGGTGTCAAACTTATCATGAATAAAATCGACCCAGATATATCTAGAGTAGTCATCAGCATAGACAAAAATAAATCTCTTCCCTCGAATACTCTCAACTTTCATGGTTCCCATAAGATTCATATGAAGAGATTCAAGAACACGAGTAGTGGTAAGATGTTGCCCCATCTTGTGAGACATCTTGGTTTTCTTCTCAACCTAACAGTCTCCATAAATGTTTCCTTCTTCAATCTTGAGATCATGTATGCGATACATTGCAAGCGTACAACTATATCAAAGTAATAAAAAGAGTTATCTTCCTCAGAGACCAATTATCAGTTATCGTTCTCTATTGTATCTTTGTTTATCTAAGGCTATGCAAAAACTAGTTTGTTTGCATGAAAAGGTAAAATATTTGATTTCTTAAAAATAAAAACGAGATTCCAAGACATGATTCATGTCCAACGACTTAACTCATACAAGTTGCGATATTCATTATAAGGAGAATTTTTATCTTTTGTAAAAATACTAAAATTAGTGGCAATGCCCACATTTTTTGCAAATACATCTACTTTTGCAACATGTATTGTAAACTTAAAGATCAATTATAAAATTAAAGTAATTCCTCAATTAGTTCAGAAATACTTTCATGATTTCAAAATTAATAGTTTGAACTTCTAAGTCGGGTATTATTTTATGCACGTTTGGTGCATAAATGGTATCTTTAAGTTCCTACTTTCCTAGTGAATATCTTTCCTTTTAAAAAATAGATATTTCAAACAAAATGTCATCCTCGATATGATTTAGATTTACATAATTTGCATGAGGTATGTCAATACAACAATCCTCATGTCTCGAACTCTAAATTAAACTACTTAGACATGGCTAATGATAAAACAATATAAACATGCTTCGTATCCATGCCCGTCATGGCTTCTATTTGCTCTACCCTTATTTTATTTTTCTTCTATTTTATTCAACGGTTAGCGTCGAATGATCTATACTTGAAACATAGTGAAAATACCCATATTTTGAAGTAAAATTTAAATGAAACATACAAAAAAATATGGAAAGAAAGATAATTAAAACAATAAAAAAACACTAACGATTAGTATGCCCACAATAGACTTTTCAACAATAATCTTATTCATACTTCTCAAATTTAAATGCCAAGATTCTTGTTCCACAACTTAGTTTCTTCATTTTTAGAAATTAGATAAGATTGAAGTTGATTTCAAGTAAAGGGTGACCACATGTGACAGTGTTCCTTGCTGCCTCTTAAGGCAATATTTTTATGCTAGAATTCATGATGAAGATCCTTCCCGCCTCTTAAGGAAATATTTTTATGATGAACTTCACGACTAAGATCTTTGCTGCCTCTTATGGAAATATTTTTATGCTGGACTTTATGACTAAGATCCTTGCTGCGTCTTAAGACAATACTTTTATGTTGGACTTTATGACAAAGCTCCTTGTCGTCTATTAAGGTAATATTTTTATTCTAGACTTTATGATGAATGTCTTTTTCACCTCTTAAGGAAATGTTTTTATGTTGAACTTTATGACGAAGATCATTGTCGCCTCTTAAGGAAATGCACTTTATTTTGAAGGTCTTTTCCACCTCTTAAGGAAATATTTTTATGCCATCTATTAAGGTAATATTTTTATTCTAGACTTTATGATGAAGGTCTTTTTCACCTCTTAAGGAAATATTTTTATGTTGAACTTTATAAAGAAGATCATTGTCGCCTCTTAAGGCAATACACTTTATGATGAAGGTCTTTGTCACCTCTTAAGGAAATATTTTTATGCTGGACTTTATGGTGAAGGTCGTTACCGCCTCTTAAGGCAATATTTTTTATGATGGACTTCATGCCGTAGGTATTTGTCGCCCCTAAGGGTAATACAAATAAACTAGCCAATGCCTCACATGAGGGACTTATAGTCTCATCCATCAGGCTTCACATAACTTCACCTAAGGGAATAAGATCCCTAGGCCAGCTAACTCCTTGCCCAAGGGAATTAGAGTTTCCTCGAGCGATACCAAAGTATATAAGTCTTTCCCAAGGGGAGCGACCAAAAAGTCTTGCCTAAGACACTTAGTCTTAAGTCTTCTCTAAGGGTTTGGTTGATGTTTCACCCAAGAGGGTCAATGCCTTGCTTGAGGGACTTATAGTCTCATCAGTCAGGCTTCACATGACTTCGCATGAGGGACTTATATTCTCATTAGTCAAGTTTCACATAACTTTGATTGAGGAACTAAAATCCCCAGGCTATCTAACTCCTCGCTTGAGGGACTTAGAGTTTCCTTTGTCAGGACCAAAGTATATAAATCTCGCCCAAGAGGCGCGACCAAAGTCATGCCTAAGGGACTTGATCTTAAGTCTTGTCTGAGGGTTTCACATAACTTTTCCCAAGGGACTAAGATCCCAAGGCTAGCGAACTCCTTGCCTGAGGGACGTAGAGTTTCCTCGAGCGGAAATAAAGTTGTTGTTCCTTTTTAGACTAACTGTATTATGAAAAACAACATTGTATGTTTAAGCTGTTTTTGTGAATAAGTGACACATGTGGGAACATATGTCCCAGCATGTGTTCAACATCTGGCCCTTGCCAGCAGACCAGTGTTGTAGCTATTATGCACGTTATTTTCTGGTTGTTTCAATCTAATTTGTTGCTATTTTTTAGCAATGAATTTATGTGGATTTGTTTGATTAGATTGGACGTGCTTAAATAAATTTAAGTGGAGATTCAAATTCGAATCAAATTAAATATTTTTGGAGGATATTTGAAAAACAAATCTTAACAAGATATCCTACAATTATGGACGCGATCAAATGCCCATTAGAAAAACCCATAATCTGCATTGAGATTTAAGGAGACTCATTCCAATGTATAAGAGACGAGCAAGTATTGAATTTTCCTATTCTTAGGGTTTTATGTTAGTCCTTTGTTTGTGTTGTTTGTACACCACGCTAGTGCCCACTTTCATATTAAAAGACATATTGTTGGTTTATTTAGTTGAATTGTAATCCAATATTTTCTAAGTTGTTTATTGAAGTTACAATTACTTGGGGTTAATGATTGAGATAAAGTGGGATATGTTCTCATAGTTAGGGTGGGTTCTAAATAGAAAGTCACAAGGACTAGGAAGAGGCAATGAACAACATGTGGTTGTTGTTCCTATACAACTAATTATACAAATTCAAAATAGTGAATTTTTTTCTTGGATAGATTTCCCCTCAGACGTAGGTGTGACTTCACCGAATTGAGTTAACAATTATTTGTGTTCTTTTATTGTTTTCTGCATTGGTCATCTAGTTTAATAATTATTTTTTAATTCGGGTGTAAGATGTTGAACATGTTGGCTTAGGTATCTGGCCCAACATGTGTCCCTTTGAACAAGAATTTAAATTGGCATCAAAGCAGGAACCCTATTATTTTTGGGTGAGCTCTAGGGAATATATTTTCTTTTCAGATGGACATCACTAAGGATGGAGGATGTGTCAATAGACCATTTGTATTGGATGACACCAATTATGATTATTAGAACGCTAGAATTTTTGCCTTTCTTAAATCCATGGACAACAAAACATATAAGGTTGTGGTAAAAGGTTGGAAACACCATGTGATTATTTCTCAAGATGGTACATCAAGCTTAAAGCCAGAAGTTTAGTGGATTGATGCAAAAGATAATGAAGCTCTTGGAAACTCCAAGGCTTTAAATGTTATTTTCGATGGTGTTGACAGAAACATGTTTAGATTGATTAACACGTGTACTGAAGCCAAAGATGCATGAGAGATTCTAAAAAATGCTCATGAAGGCACTTCTAAGGTTAGGATGTCAAGGTTGCATCTCCTCACTACAAAGTTTGAGAATTTGAAAATGAATGAAGATGAATCTATCTCTGACTTTAACATCAGACTATGTGAATAAAGGTATGAGGTTACTTCCTATGAATCTCATGGAATCCATACGAGTGAAAGTCCTGGGTGGAAGAAATGACTCCATATGTGTGAAAAATAATAAAGGAAAATTCCTTTATGACTTTGGGTGTGGTAAGTTAGATAAGATGTTGGAACATTATGTCCAACAAATGTAGATGGGTCTTGTAGGAGTACTTAATTATTTTCTTCGTATTCAAGTAAAATAAATAATAGAAAGTATATGTGTATCTCAAATCAAGTTTGGACTTGAAATGTAAAGGAACACTATTGGAATTTGCTTGAATGAGAACTTATTGCTTTCACTGCTAAGGAAACGTGCAAATGGAAACTTTCTCTTTCTTGTGATCATTACTACACAAGAATTAAGGCGCATTATTCCTATTTTAATTCATTTAAAAAAAAGTTATGCATTCACACACCTGAAGAACGATATCTCTCTCATTTACTCTCAAACTGTTCATCTCTCTCTCTCTCTCTCCTCTCTCTCTCTCTCTCTCTCTCTCTCTCTCTCTCTCTCTCTCTCTCTCTCTCTATATATATATATATATATATATATATATATATATATATATATATATATATATATATATATATATATATATATATATATATATATATATATATATATATATATATATATATATATATATATATATATATATATATATATATATATATATATCACGTTCCTTCGAAACCTATCACCAAATCCTATGAGTTTAAGATGTTAGGAGTTGAAATAGGGAAGACATAAACACCAAAGAAAATAAGGGTTTCTAAATCTAGCGACAATGATGATGAACCTATCATGTTTTTCAACCCAAAACCTCCAAAATGGTTGTTCAACTTGACATTTTAACAAAAAGAACAAAGAGTGCTACCACCAAGAAGAAGTTATCATCTGAAAGGGCTGGTACCACTATAAAAGGAATATGATGTGCATGTTCATAATATTGTTGAATATATGTTTGTTAATGAGGACGTTGTGTCCAATTCCATTAGGAGGATTATTGACCATGTTGGAAAATCTTTTAAGGAACCACATATTGAATCACATGTTGATTCACATGCTGAACCAAATGTTGGAACATTTTTCCCAACATCTGGTGAACCACAGGTTGAACCCCCTGGACCAGTTGTGGATATTCTTGTTTTGACACTCGTTTGGATGATACTTCATCTGAAGATTTGAGTGATATTGAAATTCATCATGTAAAAACCGAGGTTCAGAATATATAAGGAAACCATAGGCCCAAGGAAACGCTTCCCAAATATCCACCATTGACTAAGTGGCGGTAACCCTTCCCAAGGAAACCCTAGACCCAAAGCCTATTTATATATTTCTCCCTCAACGAGAGAAAATGACATATCTTAACTCATACAGATCATAACATACATATTGTCACCCTAAAAGCATCACAGTACATACATAGTCTCTCACCTCATGTAAGCAGATCCTCTAAACCCCTACAAAACACCATCATACAAAGCTTCTCGTCATCGTAGACAAGCCCTAACCACCATACAACGTTATATACCTACTAAAGCATACGAGTGCCCTTGCCTTTATAGGGGTAACATACACAACTAAACTTTCTAATCAGTACATTGATCATTTGTGTGTTTGAAAAGAGAAAAAGTCGGGTATATAAATTTATAGTCAAGTATAGAATGGAATTGTTATTTTTGAGGGAGACTCTAGATTGTATTTTTACAAGATCCTTAGGATTAAACGAGTATTGAGTGAATGAATATTTGGTTGAACGGGTCATAGATTCCCTTATGAATACTAGTGTTTATGCTTTAATGAATTCTTCTTTAAAATTTATGGTTTTGTTCTTACTCTTTCGATGCAAGCCAAATTTTTTGAGAACAAACATTGATTTAAGTATAAGAGGATTTGGTCAATGATATTTTATTATTGTTTTTTGCTATGTATTTTTTGTATTTTTCTTGATCTTTTCTATCCATTTTGTTCGATTTACAACCAAAATTATGTATTTTTTCTTCTTCTGTGTTTTAGGTATTTCGAAGATATAGAACCACCTGTAGATGATCACGCCAAAGAACCAATGAAAAAGTAAAATACACGAGGATCTTCCTAAAGCAATATATTAGTGTTGTTCAATGAATATATCTTTTGTATATATACTTTTTCATCTATGAATCATTTCCTCATAACTCAAGAAGAATAAGTCACGTGAGATTCATTTCAAACATGATATATAGGATTAGAGTCTTCGTTAAAAAGGGTATCTATTAATGAATCTTCATAGAGTTTAGAGTAGTCAACAAGTCCAACATCGCCTAAATCTAAAAAGTTAGATAAGTTTACCATATTTTTTTTAGACAACCTATGATTCAAGTATTATAATATGATGATGTAATTGGTGTCATCAACTATCGATTTAGGCCCTATGAGATTGGGATCTAGGTTACCAAACATGTCTTTATTGGAGGATTCATGTGCTTTGGGTCCTTGCATATTCTTACTCACAATATCAAGTGCCTTTGACATTGATATCTCCACAATGAGAGTCAATGTCTCATTGTGTTCTAAACGAAATTCCTTTTTGAGAGGATATATCACCTTAGGCAAATAAATAAATTTTTCTTATAAGCCTTGACTTTAACAAGTGGCTACATAGTTTTTTTCCTTTATTTGATTGACATGTTCTTTTCCTGCCTTTGCTTTTGAATCCTAGAGAGGTAAATCACATGTTGTGTCCTATACTTCTACTTATTATTTACCCTAAATGTCCTTCATGGATGTTAGCGGGGGCTTTCTTATTTTTTGTGTTATCAACTCACCATTGTCACATAAACATTTCACATTAAATAAAAAGGTAACAACTATCAAATGTGGAACTTATTTTAGTTTCTTTCGTCTACCTACATAATAAATCTTCATGCATACTCCATTGTTGACTTTCCATCTTCCTTAGAGAAGGTAGAAAAATTAGTAGTCTTACTCAGAATATGACTTGATATACATAGGTTTGTTTATGGTTTTCACTTCTATTCAAAAGTACCATTTAATTGTATCAGCTATCAGGTTGAATTCAACAACTATTTCTATTGATCTTTGATTGAATCTCATCCCGTATAATTTTCGTGAACCTTAATATATTTGAAAAATATTTGACTAACATGGCTTTAATTATCTTTATACTCGCTTAACATTCCTTCATTTGAAAAAAAACTCGATTGACATTCAACTAACCGATTAAATTACATATACATTTCGACTATGGACATCATAACAATTTTTATGGCTTATTAAAAAACATTTTTTTTATGTAAGTACATATAATCATTCTGTCGGCAATCTATAGTAGTTTTCTTAGAGGTAACATCTATCATAGTTAAAATAATTTGAGTAAGATTTGTTTTCAACATGAAACAGTCATATATAACAGTACATTAGTGCAACTTTCAAGTGATTAATCATACCATTTAGGTGAGTTAGTACTGGCTTTTATAGTGGACACCTAATGCATGATGATGATTATGTGGAAAGTACTCCTTTATGATAATCTCAAATCTATTTTGTTTCATTTGCTTTTTATGGGGTTGATATCTTTGTTTGGACTGTACAGGTGATAGAAGAAGATAAGAAAAACGCTCAAGTGTCGTTTTTTTTTGTTGAGAAAGTTAACGTAAACATCATATAATGAACGAATTGATTTTGTTTTATCTTTTTTTCTTAATATTTGAAAAACTTAGGATAAACTTTTATTTTATAAAATAAAAACATATTAGGAGAGACAATCCAATCACAACTAATATGAACAAAAGGTTTAACAAGCATCAGCCGTAATTTGTATAAAGTCAAGTGTTTGTACCATTAAATATGTAATTTTTTAGGTTGAAATCGAAATTGTATGTATGTATTTGACGAATGTCGAAATTAGGTTGTGTCGAATAAAATCTATATTTATTGTATTTGACAGAAAATCAAATATAATATGTCGAAACATGTAGGAGTCAACCGAGTTAACTTAGCTTAGTTTTAGTTGAGTTAGTTATTTTGAGATTACTTGAACATCTATAAATTGAGAGGAGCTTTAATTCATTTGTAAGAAACAAGTATTGTGTAGTTTCTGAAATCACTTTTGTGATTAACACACATTATCAAACACTTAGAGTGCAATTTGCACATTAACATACATTATTCTTCTTACTTTAGAATCTTCTCTTTTCTCTCAATTTCAACTGCACTGTTTTCTTCTTTCAATTCTTTGTGTAGTGTAGAATCATCTTGCAATCAAGGATCTGAAATCACTTTTCGTAATCAATCGGTGAGATTGATTCTTGTTCATCAAGATTGGTTCGGTGAACTTCAAGATTGGATTTTTTTCCAACATATGGTATCTAGAGCACTTGTTGTGTGATCTTTGGGGCGCATTGAATCACGGTGAATCATCTGAACGGTCATTTCCCGAAGAATCTTAATATCTTAAATGGTAAGAATTATGAAAATTGGTACAAGTAGATGAAAGTTGTTTTTTGATATCAAGAACTTTAGGATCCTGTGAAGAATGGGGTAACACCAATTGGAGAGAATGCTACAGAAAGGCTGCACACAAAGATTTGAAGAAGAAGGATTATAAGGCTCTCTTTATAATCCATCAATGTGTTTATAAAAACAACTTTGAGAAAGTTGGTGATGTAGATTCGACAAAGGAAGCATTAAACATCTTGGAAAAATTATTTGGAGGCATTGAGAAAGTGAAGGATGTGAGGTTACGAACTCACAAAAGAATGTATGAATTGCTTCAGATGAAAGACAATAAAAGTGTGACTGATTTCTTCTCTAGAGTAAAAAAACTGGTGAATCAAATCAAGACGTGTAGAGAAGCGTTGACATCAAAATTTGTAGTGTCAAAGATTTTGAGGTCAGTGGCTCCAAAGTTAGATCATGTGGTAGTAGTCATAGAAGAATCGAAGGATTTGTCAAGCATGACAAAAGAAAAGCTTCAAGGGACACTTGAATCTCACGAACAAAGAATGGTTGAAATAACTGCAAGCAAGTCTAAGACTGGTGTGGCCTTGCAAGCTCAGTCGACTAAGAAAGACAAAGGAAAATGGAATGGTGACAAAGGTAAAGGAAGTTACAAAAATCGACTAGTAGAGGAAACCATCAAGAAGGTATTTTGTCGAATTATAGACAATTTACTAACCAAGGCAATCACATAAGTGGTGGTGTAGGTAGAGGAAGAGACGATGGAAGAAAACCCAAGAAAAGTCATATTCCGTGCTACAATTGTCAAAAATATGGCCATTATGCAAGTCAATGTTGAGGAGACAAGAAAGATAAAAAAATGATGCAAAGCTTGCAGAAGACAAATTGATGATGATGGTCACACAAAAAAGAAGAAGAAAGATTCAAAGATCAACGGTATCTCGACTCAGGTTGTTCATCATACATGACTGGAAGAAAATATTGATTTATAAACTTATGTCCTTCATCGAAGAACAAGGTAAAATTTGCACGACAATACCATATTCGTTGAAGGTATTGGTGATGTTCTGATCAGAAGAAAGGATGGTAAATGATCAGCAATTTCCAATGTGTTGTACATACCTGGCATGAAGAGTAATTTGCTAAGTTTATGTCAGCTGATTGAAAGGAATTACAAAGTATTGATCGAAGATAGAATGATGAGAGTGATTGACTCGAGAAATAGGTTAATCTTGAAGGCTCTTATGTCTCAAAATAGAACCTTCAGGATTGAACTTGATGTATTGGAACACAAGTGTCTGGCGACTACAGCTAGCAGGAATGAATGGTTATGGCATTATAGACTTGGTCACTTGAATTTCAATGATATTAGTAATCTAAAGAGGAAAAACATGATTTCAGGCCTATCGGAAATCCATATTCCAAAAGAAGTATGTGAAGAATGTGTTCAAGCAACACAACATAAGAATAGCTTCAACAAGGATGCAAGAAGCAAGTTGAAAGTCACTCTCGAGATAATCTACTCAGAAGTATATGGTCCTCTCTAGGAAGATTCACTTTGAAGTAACAAGTACTTTGTTACATTTATTGATGATTACAACAGAAAGTTGTGGACCTACGTAATCAAGAAGAAAAAAGTGATGTGATTAGCGTTTTCACCAAGTTCAAAGCAATGGTCGAAAGACAAAGTGGTCACAAGATTAAGGTTTTGCGGATATATAGAGGTGGAGACTACGTGTCGAAAGACTTCGACACACTATGCACAAAAGAAGGAATTGTGCATGAGGTGGTGCCAACATACACTCCTTAACAAAATGGTAATGCTGAAAGAAAGAGCAGAACCGTTATGAATATAGTGAGAAGCATATTAAAAGGAAAAGATATCCATATATAGTTATTGTAGTTAAGCCATGGATGCCTTTTAGTGCTTTTCCAAATGGTTGGCTAAGGATATTGGGGCTCAAACCGCTTCCTACTAATTAAAGGGATAATTTGGTACCAATATCTGGTGCTTTTGCACCAACCGTATTAATCCTAACCTAACTCATGTTGATAAACCAGTTAGATGCATTTTATGTCATTTATGAATCAAACATTTTTGGAATCAATGTCGTTTATGTTTTAACCAACTACAGTGACAAAAGAAACTTATGGAACAAGCTTTTTGAGATTTCCATGGATTTTGAGATCCCTTGGTATTTTATTGGGGATTACAATTCCATAATTGGTCCACATGAATATAGGGGTAGTCACCCCCTATATGCAACCTATCATTCACTTCCAAGAGTGGAAGTCCAATAATGACCTTCATCATCTGCCGACTAGGGGTATCTGATTTTCCTGGACAAATGGTAGGCGAGGAAGAACCCTCACTGAGAAGATATTAGATAAAGTAGTTTCCAACCATGAGTTGTTCAATACATACACTTCAACTTATTGATTTAACCTACTAAGGAACAAGTTTGATCAGTTTCATATCCTTTTGGACTTTCAGCTAGATAATCATCCTATGAAGACTCAATTCAAATTCATGAGAATGTTGAGTTTGAATGAGTCTTGTGAAGCAGTGATGTATGAGGTTTTGGCCACTAGAGTGATTTGTTTTCCAATTTTTATTATAAATACAAAGCTTAAGGTGTTAAAGAGAAAGCTGAAAGAGTGGAGCAAGTCTATCTTTGGCAATGTTCACTCCAATGCCAAGATAGTTTATGAGAACTTGATTTCTATTCAAGCTCAGATCCAGCTTGGTGATGTTGAGGATCTTAGAGAGGCCGACCTGAAGGCACATAAAAAGATGGATAGGGCCTTACAAAACCAAGAGCGGTTTTGGAAAGAGAAAACTAGATCCAATTGGCATCTTAATGGAAACAGAAACGCAGTTTTTTTTTATAAACTTGCAAAAATTAAAAACACCACAAAGAGTATTTCTTACTTGAGGATTGGGGAAATAATGTCTATTTATAAACAAGATATTGTTAATCACATTGTTAATCACTTTACCAATATTTGTAGTACTAGTATCCCTTTGAGTCACGATATAGATTTGGTTGATGCGATGATCCATAGTCTAATAGATGACAATAAAACCAACATGTTTTCCATGATTCCATCCACTCTTTAGATCAAGGCGTTTTTTTTGGACTCAACAAAGATAGTGCACCGGGTCAGATGGTTTTTGTCCCTACTTTTTTCAAAGTTAATAGGATATTATCCATTAGGATGTTGAGCATGCAATCATAGAATTCTTCACAACAAGTTGACTCATACAAATTTCAATGCAAATACCATAATTCTCATCCCTAAGGAGAATACTTTAAACCCAATTGATCAATATAGACCAATTGTTATGCCAAACTTCAAGTTCAAAGTGATATCAAAGATCTTGGCTGACAGGATCTCTACTATCCTTCTCATAATCATCTCAAAGGAATAAAAGGGGTTCATTAATGACAGGAATATAAAAGATTGTATTGCTTTAGCTTTTGAGGCTACGAACTTACATCATAGGAACACTTATGGTGGTGATATTGCTTTGAAAATTGACATATCTAAAGATTTTGACACAATTGAGTGGCCTTTCCTTGTCAAAGTCCTTAGGGTCTTTGGTTTAAATGACACCGTTTCCAAGTGAATTGACATCACCCTGAACTCTGCCACCATGTCCATATCCATAAATGTCTCCATACAGGGTTACTTTCATTGTAAAATAGGAGTGATATAAGAGGACTCCTTATCCCCTCTCCTTTTTTGTATTGTTGAAGATGTCCTAAGTAAAAGTATTTCAAAGCTAGTGATGGAAGGTCAGATCAAGCTGATGAATGGCCTCAAGTCTGTTTCCATGCCATCCTGATGACTTGATGGTGTATTATAATGGTAGCCATTCCTCCTTTTATGCTCTAAATGGACTCTTTAAAAGATATGAACATTGTTCTGGTCAAATGGTGAATGGTACTAAGTCCATCATATATGTAGGCCCTATTCCTAGTGATAGTTTGTAGATATTAACAAACTTTGTTGGTTTTAACATTGGCCACATTCTCTTTTGGTATCTTGGAGTTCCAATTTTCAAAGGAAAACCTAGAGTTATACATTTACAAACCATAGCTGATAAAATCAAATCCATGCTTGCAACCTTGAAAGCCTCCCTCTTGTCATTTACAAGTATAACTCAATGGGTTATGCCAGTGATTCAAAGTATACTTACCTACTCAATTTTCTTATATGTGTGGCAAGTTTCTTTACTGAGATCTCTGCAAAGATGGATAAAAAACATCATTTGGATTGGGGACATAGCTCGTAGGAAACTTACTAATGTGGCTTAGAAGAAAATGCGTAGGCCCTATAGTGAAGGTGGGTGGAGCTTAGATCCTTCTTTGTTTGGAATGAGGTCTCAAACTTGGTGATATGCTGGAAAATATTGCAGTATGAGGAGGACTAGGCTTGCATAATAAGGGACATGGTCGTCAAGGCTAACACATGCAATACTCATCACATTCACTCATCTCTATGGAGTAACATTAAGACTACAATTTTTTGTAGTCTAAGAGAACTCTTGTCTGGTGATATGATCAAACTAAAAGATCAAATTTTGGAGTAACAGTTGGCTCCGGACACAAGCCATAGATCAAATGATCATCCTTCCATCTCATCTTCAACACCTCCTTAATGACAAGGTTGGTGATTAGTTGTTGAATAGGGCATGGAACTTTCCTTAAGAAGTCTTAAACTTATATCCTGACATGCACAACTAGGTAGAACACATAGTAATATTGTCACACCCCAATTTTGTACCTGAATCATTCGATACATACATCACAACTTTTGCATCTCAACATATCATATCATGCATTTCATACTGCATAATGCCTAAAAAGTCAGTCGAAATAAACTATCAGATCTATAGACATACCAGTCAGATCAATTTTCAAATGTGTGTCAAATTAGTGGGAGAAAATTTTCAAAATCGAGCTTGCATACATCAGTTTTATTAATCTATGTTTCATATAGTTTAACCTTGTGTGCTTGTTTTATTTTTTAACTACTTTTTCAGTAACAATTTGATCCGCCTGAGCGTTTTAACCGAATATTTTTTATTTAAAAATTTGACCAAAACCTATATGTTTCCTAGAAGTTTATTTCGCACGGATCCTTGTGGTGCAGTCATTTTAATTTTTCGAGCACTCTTGCGCCCGATTTTTATTCTTTTTTTATCCTTTTATTTTTATTTTTTAGTCAAAATGATCGGTGTAATTAATTAGAATTAATTGATCATTCAGTTTGAATTTTTATTTCATATTTTATTTTAATTTAATTTTCCAAAACTTATCTTTTATAATTCAAATAAATTAATAAAGGTTTAGAAAGTCATGTTTTTTAGTTGGCTAGAAAGTTAAGACACTTGGCAATAACTCATTGGAGATCCTCAATTTAGGCTTGGCCAATTGGATAAGGAGAAAGGGAATCCAATGATTTGCAGTCATCAAGCTCACGATTACCATTTGGAGTGGGAAGTCCACTTGATTTTGAGGATTTTGTTGGCACTGGTCCACCTTTTTTATCTTTCTGAAAACAAGGATTGGTCCAATAGCAAAAAAAAACATAATTGAGGGGGCATGTGGCAGAAAATGAGAGGTGGATTCCTCTTGTTTAGAATAGAGAGAGAATTCGTTAGAGTAAAAAGGAGGTCCTGAGGCATGCGTTTGTTTTTGGGAGAAGAAGATATTCTCTCTCTCTCTCTCTCTCTCTCTCTCTCTCTCTCTCTCTCTCTCTCTCATGTTGGTAGGGATTTTCAATGAGAAAATGAGAAAGAGAACACTTAGTTCTCTTGACCGCTGCATATTTGCTCTTCTTCCCCTTCCTCTTCTCTCTCATATACTCCATCTCAAAAATAACAATGACATTCTCACACAAAGTATGTGAACTCCACCGTCACACACCTCTCATATCATCATCCCGTCCATTTCATTTCATCCTTGTTACCCTTCATATACCCATAACCACACCAGCGCTAACCATTGATATCGCAAAATTGTAGGAAACATACCCTTAACTCACTTCAGCTCAACCACACCCAAAAATGCAATTATTTTCGTGCTCACCGTTTTTTCTCCGCCGCATACCACTTCTTCTTTATTCTGAAGAACAACCATAATCCAACACAAGCCTTTCACCACCATCGCTCTGGCATGACAACTCTCTCTAACCATCACTCTGCTACTCCCCTCAACTTATCACCATAATACCAAACCATACTCCGATGATGCCAAGTAACATATCACCAATAATAATCTGGTACCTTCATCAATGCTACGTTTAAACTTTGAAGTATTTGGTTTTGGTTTTGATAAAGAGTGTTTTGGTTTTCTGTTTATATATATATATATATATATATATATATATATATATATATATATATATATATATATATATATATATTATTTGCAACCGTGTTTTGTCAAGTAGAGGTTAGTCGTTGAGATGGTTGAGGCTCTAGTTTCCTAACTCATTTGACATGGGTTTGAAATCTGCGCGCCCTACAACTTTCTTTTGTGTTTTTTTTACTTTCCATTTATGCGTTTTTCCACCTTATGTATGTATACACTCCATTGTTTGACAGATGAGGATCTTGGTTGAGTTTGTCAAGGCATTAGTCACCCAATGCCTATGACCTTCTACTTTTTTACTCCTTTTGTTTTGTTTTTTTTTCATTTCTTTTAATCAAATAAATTGTGCCACACATTCTTATTTATTTATTTATTTATGATTTTTCTACTCTTTTACTACTTTTGTTTTGTTTTTTTGGCATTTCTTTTAATCAAATAAATTGTCATTTTTTATAGGTTTGTAGCATTTAGATTTTTCTATTTACACTTTATTTGTAATTTCATTTTTATGTTTATTTTTCCATTTTTTATTTCGATTATGATCATTGTAATTTTGCAATATTAATGATTAATAAAGTGTTATTGGTTTGGGGTTTTGTTATGTTTTCCCAACACCCATATTGAACGTGTGGTAGTTGTTGAAGGACGTTAAAGCATTTGAAGTCAAATCAAGCAGAGATAATAAGGATTATAGACGTCTTAAAAGGCCAGGTAGACCATACATGAGAGCTTGTGATATCTATGTCAAATCTTCAGGATGTTGTTGTGGAGAATGTTGGTCCCCCGCTAGGTTTTATTATGGTAACTAACCTGACATATGATCTTCCTCGTGACTATGCTTTTCAACAAGTGGATGTTCCTACTCGACCTCAACTGGTGCTATCCCGATATCTAATGAAGTCCTCATGGAGAAGACCCCTGTTATTCATAACGATGAATGGAATCCTCAATTCACAAGGAATGTGCCAAATTCTCAGAGTGTCCTCCTGTTGACAAAGGTAAAGCATTCTCAAGTAAATAAAGTTGCAGAAATAGGTCGTGACTTGGAGAAATGATTGAGGAATATGGAAGGTTTTAGCACGTTGAGACTTTATGACATGTGTTTGATCCCAGACCTGGTTATACCTCTGAAGTTTAAAGTACCCAACTTCGAGAAGTACAATGGGGACAGCTGCCAGAGACACCATTTGGCGATGTTCTGTCGAAAAATGACTTTTCATACTCAAGACGATAAGCTGATGATTCACTGCTTTCTACACAGTTTGAGTGAGACATCTTTGAGTTAGTACATGAAGTTAGAAAATACCCACATTCAATCTTGGGAGGATTTGGCCAATGCCTTTTTGAACGATTACAAATACAACTTGGACATGGCTCCAGATCGAAGGCAGCTGCAAAGCTTATCTCAAAAGAGTAAATAATCCTTCAAAGGATATGCGTAGTGGTGGAGAGAATTGGAAGCCCAAGTGCAACCACTAATCTTAGACAGAGAATTGGTTGGTATGTTCATGAATAACTTGCAAAGTCCGTACTTTAGAATGATGGTAGACAGTGCGTCATCAGAATTCTCTGGCCTTATGAAAGTTGGAGAACACATCAAGAGTGGCCTAAAAAATGGAAGAATCCAAGGTGCCTCGAGTAACCAGACTAGCGAGACTGAATCCCTTAGTAGTTCCTAAGAGGAAGAAGAGGATGTAATCAATGCATCTATGACAGATGTTGAGTATTCTCATGGTGCACCTACAAGACCCTATGGTCCTTCATATTTTCAGAGGTCATCACTTCCAGTGCCACACTATCCTTGTGGGCAACCAATAATGCCCAGAGCATCGTACCAGTAACCTTGGATCGCTCCTCATTCAAATCAGCAAGCCTATGTCCGATATCAGAATTAGCATCAGAGCCAACGTAGGCCTCGCAACAACCTGGAAAGAAGGAATGCTCCTCCTGATCCAATTCTCATGTCGTACAATCAGCTCCTTCAGCCTCTGATTCAATTCTCATTGGTGGATCTCAAACCTATGAAGTCGGTTCCACGACCATTCCCTCCTAGATATGATCCCTGTGTACAATGTGGGTATCTTGTCAGATCAATATGGCACTCGACCGAGGCTTGCAACGCTTACAAAACTAAGGTTCAACGGTTGATTGACAAAAAGTACATATCCTTTCCAAAAGGAGATCTGGTAGTGCACGTTAACCTCTCCCCTTTATATAGTGTGGAGACCCCAAGGGGCATCTCCTGAAGCAGTGGATCAAACAGGAAGTCCTTCTCAACACTGGAAGTCTTTGGACATTGTTTTATCATTTGTATTTATGTTTTCTTTGTCCGTTAAATGCCACTTGTTTTTTAACATTGTTGTTTTTAATGGTAATATTAATGAAGTTATCATGCTATTTGAACCAATCCATTTGTATTCACTCTTGCTTTTTTCCCTTCATTTATGCAAAAAAAAAAAAAATCCCACTCACTTATCTTAATAAAACTCGTGTTAAAGCAAAGATTAGAGGGAGGATGATAAAAACAAAATACCTGAAATTATTATGGTGTGCTTTCAAAGGAAACTTTGTCGAGGATGTAAGGCATTATTTCAAAAACACTGAAGAGATAAGGAGTTAATCCCTAGTCAACCACTTTGAGCCTAGAAGTTGGTGTTTCTTTCGGATTTAAAAACCCTTAATCTTAACCAAGGGCAGGGTAGTGGTGTTAAGATAGTTTGACCGTGCATTCGATCTTTCAAGAGAATCTATCCATTTTAACACACCATCCCGCCCGAGGATTAACCACACACTTCGTACACATCTTAAAGTGTAAAAGAAGTTGATAAAAGCCAAAATGTATGTAGTGGTTGTTCCTCAACAACCAATAACATGGCGGTCACAACCTTTCAACAAAAAAATGAAAGAAAATCCCACTAAGTTGAATACTATAAAAGATGACTTAGGCAAAAATCAGGGCATCCCGGTGGACCGAAAGATTCAAAGAAGTGGTCCAGGCGAAACTAGGGATCCAAAACAAAAAGAAAGGTCATCAAAATCCTTAGTAAAACAAAAATAAAATAAGGTAACTTCCATTTCAAGAAACTCTCATATTGAATCCTCATCTCACACCTTCGAAGTCTCTTGAGATTGGAATATGTATGTTGTCAATTTAACTGAACGTAGGATTTGAGATCATCAAGAATAAGGGGTGAGTTAAAATTAATTTTTGAGCCCTTTATCCTTTTGTTTCAAAAAACTGTGAACTATACTATGTTACTTGAAAGACCTAATTGAGGCAGGGTTTGTTTTGAAAGCATACCACAACAAGGTTGTGTTAACCTGACTCCAAAGATCTTTGCTAATCATATATATTGATTGCATCATCTTTCATATTGTGAATGGCTAGATAAACATTGTGTTCTAATCATTGACCCATTCACGGTACTTCACTATCATTTTAATAATGATTGATTTCAAATTTTACATAACAATTGCATTAAAATTACCATTTTTGAATAAACTATCTTATTTGGAAGTCATCATTTAACATAAAGGGAATTCCAACAAAATGTAGCCAGTTGAGAAACTTGATCATATGAAAGAAGTCCAATCAGGGGAAAATCACTTTGGGCGTCGATCAACCCAAGCCAATCACCCTAAGATCCGTTTAGTCAAGAGAAAATCGCTTCAAGACTCAGACTAGGGCGAGTTACTTCAAAGATCTCAATGAGTCTAACCCTCAAAAGGACAATCAATCATAAGTCTATCATCCCAAGAATTGGATAGTCAGTGGTAGAATGATACAAAATTCAAACATTGGGGTAAGTCACCTCAGAGTTTTGCTATGACAATTTTCTTCCAAACTCCTTGTGAGGAGAACGTCTTCAGAGACCCAGACTGGGGCAAGATGAGCCACCGAGGGGTAAGTCCTCTCCATGGCTTCAAGTTGCTCAAGCTTATGCCATATGTCAACAACCGTTGAGTTCAAGAAGAGTGTCAGGAAATCATGCTTGTACCCCATCAAATAACCTTTGCAATTTAACAAATGAGCTTTTCTATAAAGGGACCTTTCATCCATTATCCACCACAAGGGAATCTTTGGAAGCCTTCGAGTCATTGCATAAAGAATTCCCATGCATTAATCATGTCACTTCACTCTAGCATTAAGCCATGTATATCATCTCATTCATTGAGAATATGCCCATTGTAACACCCCAAATAAAGAAAAAAGAATTATTTAATTAAGTTGATAATATAATTATTAATTTAATTAAATAAATTGGATTATTGGATTATTATTATTATTATTATTATTTTGGAATTATAATAATAATTGGAATATATATATAAGTGGGAATAAAGAAAAGGGTTTCATTCTTAACAAAGAAATTTCACGTGAAACTCAGAGAAGCTGCAGAGAAGAGGAAAAAGGGCAAAGAGCCGAAAAACACGGTTGAGGAACGGAAAAGCTAAAGCTTAGAGAATTGCCGGATTATCTCAGGTAAGGGGGGTTTATCGTCGTTTAATGGGTATTATAGATTAACATGTCATGGGTAGTGAGAAGCCGTTGATTTAACCCTAATTGGGACTGTATATGCTGAAATTGACGTTGGATAAACCGTGTTAAAAACTGCAAATTGAATTGATAGTTGTGTGAGTCGTAAATGTTAGCCTATAGCACGGATCACAATTAAAAACTCGATTCGGCACTACTAAATTAAAGACAAATTAGGTTTTCTTAGAAAGGGTTTAGATGCGGAAGCGGCCGGAAAACCTGATCTGCGTGAAGCTGACAGAACTTTGGAATAACTCAGAAAAACTGAGTCTGCGCGCGAGCGGTCGACCATAGGGTCGGCGTGCGCTGACCCGTGGGGCATGCGCCGACTGCATGCGTCGACGCAAGGCATTTTGGCGCCGACCCGTGAGTTCAGCGTCGACCCTATGCGTCGACGCAAGGGGTCTTTGCGCTGACTCCCTCCAGTAGAGCAGAGCCTTTGCGCCGACCGCGAACTTTGAGATGACCCCTACGGTCGACTCAAAGCCTTCAATCTTATTGGTAGACGTGCACGATGGTTTTGTCATCAGCGAAACTTGATAACACTTTGCAGTGTGGAAAAATAGTTGATTTTTATGTTGTAAATGTGATTGGGATTGAACCATTGTAGTTAATTGTGATGAATAAATCTGTTGGGTTTTATGTTGTGAAATGTTGATGCAAATATGTTGATAAGTTGTTTTGTTGAAAATCCTAAGTTGTAGGCTGATGAGCCAAAGTTGAATATAAGTTGTTTCGTTGAAAATACTAAGTTGTAGGCTGATGAGCCAAAGTTGATTTTAAGTTGTTTTGTTGAAAAAGCTGTTGGGTTGTTGTTGTTATTATGTTGTTGAAGTCGCAAGTCGTACATGTCATATACATTCATATGCATTAAGTCGGGGCTTTTGCTCACACCACGTTGGCCTGGATTGGCAAAAAAAAAAAATTATGGGGCTTTTGCTCACACCACGTTGGCCTGGATTGGCAAAATTTTAAGTTGAAAGTTGAAGGCTTATGCCTTGATGCCCACTAAACTGGCAATGATTTTAAGTTGGGAGTTTTACTCCAAATGGTACCACATGCATGAAGAGTCGAGTCTCATTGAGTTGCATTTTATGTTGTTATTGAGTTGCATTGTATGTTGTTATGGAGTTGTATTGACGTTGTGATTGAGCACGATATGTTAGTTGATATGCCGTAAATGACTGCAGGATATAATTAGGGTGATTTAACGTGTAGAATTACTTAACATAACATGATAAATTATAATATTTGTTATATCGATTGAGGAACTCACCCTTACAGCAATATTTTTCAGGTAACGAGCAGTGAGTGAGTAGAAGCTAGTGCTCGGAGTCTAGTATGCTTTAGTGGGTCATGCTCTGATAGATGTAACATCGGGACGGGATGTTTTATCTGTTGAATAAATGTTAATTTTAAGATATTACAGTTGTTGAATGATTTTATCCGCTGCGTATTTTGCAAGGAGTTTTATGTTGAATTAAATAATGAGCATGACTGCTTTTATGTTGAAATTTTGTGAAGAAGTTGTTATGTGACACCCTTGAGTTGCAATATTTACTCTGATATGTATGAATTATTTGTTGTTGTTTTAATTAAATATTTGGGGTATTTAGAAGGGTGTTACATTAGTGGTATCAGAGCAGGTTGGTCTGTCCGGCCAGTTGTCGTGTCGTTACTGTCTAACAATTGTGTAATTGTTATTAATCTAACGTTAAGTTGTGTTGTATTGATAAGTTGAAATGGCTGGAAGGAATGACGCTGCAATGGCTGCCGCAATGCAAGCAATGGCACAAGCGGTGCAGAACTTGCCAAATGCTGGTGGAGATGCTGGATCACGTAGCTTGGCGACTTTTCAGAGAGAGAACCCGCCGGTGTTTAAAGGAAAGCATGATCCAGCTGCAGCCTTGGGATGGTTGAAAGAGATTGAGAGAATCTTCCGTGTTATGGATTGTACTCCAGCTCAGAAGGTTCGGTATGGTACTCACATGCTAGCAGTCGAAGCTGATGACTGGTGGCTAGAGACTCACGAGAGGTTGACCGCGGCAGGTGAAGTCGTTACTTGGGATGTATTCCGTAGGGAATTTCTGAGGAAGTATTATCCAGAGGATGTCCGTGGTAAGAAGGAGATTGAATTCCTTGAGCTGAAACAAGGAAACATGTCTGTCACGGATTATGCTGCGAAATTTGTGGAGTTGTCCAAATTTTATCCTCATTACACTGGTGCTGGTGCTGAATTTTCAAAGTGCATCAAGTTTGAAAATGGATTGCGCTCTGAAATTAAGAAGGCTGTTGGGTATCAGAAGATACGCATTTTTACTGAGTTGGTTGATAGCTGCAGGATATTTGAAGAGGACAATAATGCTCATTACAAGATTGTCAGTGATCGCAGAGGCAAGCAACATCAAAACCGTGGCAAGCCGTATGATGTTCCAGCTGGAAAAGGGAAACAAGTAGCTGCTCCGGCTCAGAGGACTAGTAGGGGAGGTGCTCCTACTGGTATGGTTTGCTTCAAATGTGGTCAGGCTGGTCATAAGAGTAATGTATGTACTGCTGAAGTGAAGAGGTGTTTTCGCTGTGGTAAGACTGGGCATGCAATAGCTGATTGCAGGCACAAGGAAGTGATTTGTTTTAATTGTGGCGAAGAAGGGCATATTGGAAGTCAGTGTCGGAAGCCGAAGAAAGGGAATCAGTCAGGAGGCAAGGTCTTTGCTCTATCGGGTTCTGAGACTTCTGCAGATGATCGTTTGATCCGAGGTACGTGTTATATTAATGGCTTTCCTCTTGTAGCTATTATTGACACAGGTGCGACTCATTCCTTTATATCTTTGGATTGTGCGGTGAAACTTAAGTTAGAGATATCTGAGATGTTTGGAAGTATGGTAATTGATACTCCTGCGAAGGGTTCAGTGACTACTACTTCGGTTTGTTTAAATTGTCCTTTGAGTATTTTTGGTAGAGACTTTGGGATGGACCTAGTGTGTCTTCCACTAGTGCAGATTGATGTTATTCTGGGTATGAATTGGTTGGTGTTTAACCGAGTTTCTATCAATTGTTTTGATAAGACGGTAGTCTTTCCTGAGATTGAGGAAGGAAAGAGTTTGTTTCTATCAGCAAGGCAGGTGAATGAAGAAGTAGCTGATGGGGCAGAGTTGTTTATGCTGTTAGCAACTTTGGAGGCCAAGGATAAGATGGTGATTTGTGATCTAGCCGTGGTGCGTGATTTTCCTGATGTGTTTCCTGAAGAGGTGAATGAATTACCACCAGAACGCGAAGTGGAGTTCTCGATTGATTTGGTACCTGGTACTAGACCGATATCGATGGCTCCGTACCGTATGTCTGCTGTTGAGTTAACTAAATTGAAGAGTCAGTTGGAAGATCTGTTGGATAAGAAATTTATTCGTCCGAGTGTGTCACCGTGGGGTGCGCCAGTGCTATTGGTTAAGAAGAAAGAAGGTACTATGAGGTTGTGTGTGGACTACAGGCAACTGAATAAAGTGACGATCAAGAATCGGTATCCTTTGCCGAGGATTGATGATTTGATGGATCAGTTGGTTGGTGCAAGTGTGTTCAGCAAGATAGATTTGAGATCTGGGTATCATCAGATACGTGTGAAGACTGAGGATATTCAGAAGACTGCTTTCAGGACAAGGTATGGACATTATGAGTATTCTGTAATGCCTTTTGGTGTGACTAATGCACCTGGAGTATTTATGGAGTATATGAATAGGATTTTCCATCCATACCTAGACAAGTTTGTTGTGGTATTTATTGATGATATTTTGGTGTATTCGAAATCGGAAGAAGAGCATGCTGAGCATTTGAGAGTGGTTTTGGAAGTTCTACGAGAAAAGAAATTATTTGCTAAATTGTCCAAGTGTGAATTTTGGTTAGAAGAGGTAAGTTTTCTTGGTCATGTGATTTCAAGAGGTGGTGTTGCTGTTGATCCTTCTAAGATAGAAGCGGTATCTAAGTGGGAAGCTCCGAAGTCTGTTGCTGAGATTCGAAGTTTTCTTGGTTTGGCTGGTTATTATAGGAAGTTCATTGAAGGGTTTTCTAAGTTGGCGTTACCGTTGACGATGTTGACTAGAAAGGGGCAAGCATTTGTTTGGGACTCAAAATGTGAAGAAGGGTTCCAAGAGTTAAAGAGAAGGTTAACTACTGCTCCTATTCTGACATTACCGAGTTCGTCGGAACCATTTGAAGTTTACTGTGATGCTTCATTGTTGGGTTTGGGTGGCGTGTTGATGCAGAATAAGCAGGTTATAGCTTATGCTTCAAGACAGCTGAGGATTCATGAGAGGAATTATCCGACGCACGACTTAGAGTTGGCGGCTGTGGTGTTTGTTCTGAAGTTATGGAGACATTACTTGTATGGGTCAAGATTTGAAGTTTTCAGTGACCATAAAAGTTTAAAGTATTTGTTTGATCAGAAAGAGCTGAATATGAGACAGAGGAGATGGTTAGAGTTTCTGAAGGATTATGACTTTGGTTTGAATTACCATCCGGGTAAAGCAAATGTAGTGGCTGATGCGTTGAGTCGGAAATCATTGCATATGTCTATGCTAATGGTTAAGGAGTTGGATTTAATTGAACAGTTTAGAGATTTGAGTTTGGTGTGTGAGAGTACTCACAATAGTGTTAAATTGGGAATGTTGAAGTTAACAAGTGGTATTCTGGATGAGATCAGAGAGGGTCAGAAATCTGATGTGCTTTTGGTTGATAAGTTGACTCTAGTGAGTCAAGGTCAAGGTGGCGAATTCAGAATTGATGAGAATGGTATTTTGAAATTTGGTAGTCGGGTGTGTGTTCCGGATGTTACAGAACTTAAGAAGAGTATTCTTGAAGAAGGACATCGTAGTGGGTTGAGTATTCATCCTGGAGCTACGAAGATGTATCATGATTTAAAGAAGTTATTTTGGTGGCCGGGAATGAAAAGAGAAATTGCAAGTTTTGTCTATTCCTGTTTGACTTGTCAGAAGTCAAAGATTGAGCATCAGAAGCCATCGGGGCTAATGCAACCGTTGGCGATTCCAGAGTGGAAATGGGATAGTATCAGTATGGATTTTGTTTCTGGTTTACCGAGGACAAGTAAGAATTTTGAAGCTATTTGGGTGATTGTGGATAGATTGACGAAGTCGGCTCGTTTCATTCCGATCAGAATGGATTATCCGTTAGAGAAATTGGCTGAGTTGTATATTGAGAAGATTGTAAGTCTGCATGGTATTCCGTCGAGTATTGTTTCGGACAGAGATCCTAGGTTTACATCGAAATTCTGGGAAGGTTTGCAGAAGGCTTTGGGAACTAAGCTGAGATTGAGTTCTGCATATCATCCGCAGACTGATGGTCAGACTGAGAGGACGATTCAGTCATTAGAGGATCTTTTGAGAGCTTGTGTTTTGGAAAAGGGAGGTGCTTGGGATTGTTATTTGCCTTTGATTGAGTTTACCTACAACAATAGTTTTCATTCGAGTATTGGTATGGCACCGTTTGAAGCTTTGTATGGTAGGAGATGTCGGACACCGTTATGTTGGTGTGAGTCCGGTGAGAGTGCTGTGATTGGACCGGAGATTATTCAACAAACTACGGAAAAGATTAAGATGATTCAGGAGAAGATGAGAATTGCTCAGAGTCGTCAGAAGAGTTATCATGATAAGAGGAGGAAGTCACTTGAGTTCCAAGAGGGGGATCATGTGTTTCTTCGTGTCACTCCGATAACTGGTGTTGGTCGAGCTTTGAAGTCGAAGAAGTTGACACCGCGATTTATTGGTCCTTATCAGATTTTGGAGAGGATAGGAGAAGTAGCCTATCGTATCGCTTTACCGCCGTCACTTGCGAATTTGCATGAGGTTTTTCATGTGTCTCAGTTGAGGAGGTATATTCATGATCCGTCGCATGTGATCCAAGTAGATGATGTACAGGTGAGAGATAACCTGACTGTTGAAACATCGCCTATGAGGATTGAGGATCGAGAGTTGAAGCAGTTGCGGGGTAAAGAGATTGCCTTAGTGAAGGTAGCTTGGGGAGGACCAGCAGGTGGCAATGTGACTTGGGAGCTGGAGAGTCAGATGAAAGAGTCCTATCCAGAGTTATTTGCTTGAGGTATGTTTTCGAGGACGAAAACTCTTTTAGTGGGGGAGAGTTGTAACACCCCAAATAAAGAAAAAAGAATTATTTAATTAAGTTGATAATATAATTATTAATTTAATTAAATAAATTGGATTATTGGATTATTATTATTATTATTATTATTTTGGAATTATAATAATAATTGGAATATATATATAAGTGGGAATAAAGAAAAGGGTTTCATTCTTAACAAAGAAATTTCACGTGAAACTCAGAGAAGCTGCAGAGAAGAGGAAAAAGGGCAAAGAGCCGAAAAACACGGTTGAGGAACGGAAAAGCTAAAGCTTAGAGAATTGCCGGATTATCTCAGGTAAGGGGGGTTTATCGTCGTTTAATGGGTATTATAGATTAACATGTCATGGGTAGTGAGAAGCCGTTGATTTAACCCTAATTGGGACTGTATATGCTGAAATTGACGTTGGATAAACCGTGTTAAAAACTGCAAATTGAATTGATAGTTGTGTGAGTCGTAAATGTTAGCCTATAGCACGGATCACAATTAAAAACTCGATTCGGCACTACTAAATTAAAGACAAATTAGGTTTTCTTAGAAAGGGTTTAGATGCGGAAGCGGCCGGAAAACCTGATCTGCGTGAAGCTGACAGAACTTTGGAATAACTCAGAAAAACTGAGTCTGCGCGCGAGCGGTCGACCATAGGGTCGGCGTGCGCTGACCCGTGGGGCATGCGCCGACTGCATGCGTCGACGCAAGGCATTTTGGCGCCGACCCGTGAGTTCAGCGTCGACCCTATGCGTCGACGCAAGGGGTCTTTGCGCTGACTCCCTCCAGTAGAGCAGAGCCTTTGCGCCGACCGCGAACTTTGAGATGACCCCTACGGTCGACTCAAAGCCTTCAATCTTATTGGTAGACGTGCACGATGGTTTTGTCATCAGCGAAACTTGATAACACTTTGCAGTGTGGAAAAATAGTTGATTTTTATGTTGTAAATGTGATTGGGATTGAACCATTGTAGTTAATTGTGATGAATAAATCTGTTGGGTTTTATGTTGTGAAATGTTGATGCAAATATGTTGATAAGTTGTTTTGTTGAAAATCCTAAGTTGTAGGCTGATGAGCCAAAGTTGAATATAAGTTGTTTCGTTGAAAATACTAAGTTGTAGGATGATGAGCCAAAGTTGATTTTAAGTTGTTTTGTTGAAAAAGCTGTTGGGTTGCTGTTGTTATTATGTTGTTGAAGTCACAAGTCGTACATGTCATATACATTCATATGCATTAAGTCGGGGCTTTTGCTCACACCACGTTGGCCTGGATTGGCAAAAAAAATAAAATTATGGGGCTTTTGCTCACACCACGTTGGCCTGGATTGGCAAAATTTTAAGTTGAAAGTTGAAGGCTTATGCCTTGATGCCCACTAAACTGGCAATGATTTTAAGTTGGGAGTTTTACTCCAAATGGTACCACATGCATGAAGAGTCGAGTCTCATTGAGTTGCATTTTATGTTGTTATTGAGTTGCATTGTATGTTGTTATGGAGTTGTATTGACGTTGTGATTGAGCACGATATGTTAGTTGATATGCCGTAAATGACTGCAGGATATAATTAGGGTGATTTAACGTGTAGAATTACTTAACATAACATGATAAATTATAATATTTGTTATATCGATTGAGGAACTCACCCTTACAGCAATATTTTTCAGGTAACGAGCAGTGAGTGAGTAGAAGCTAGTGCTCGGAGTCTAGTATGCTTTAGTGGGTCATGCTCTGATAGATGTAACATCGGGACGGGATGTTTTATCTGTTGAATAAATGTTAATTTTAAGATATTACAGTTGTTGAATGATTTTATCCGCTGCGTATTTTGCAAGGAGTTTTATGTTGAATTAAATAATGAGCATGACTGCTTTTATGTTGAAATTTTGTGAAGAAGTTGTTATGTGACACCCTTGAGTTGCAATATTTACTCTGATATGTATGAATTATTTGTTGTTGTTTTAATTAAATATTTGGGGTATTTAGAAGGGTGTTACACCCATAGCATACAAAAATCAAACATCAAAAACTAGTTCTCGTCTGGTAAATCATTTGAAAGTCAGCTCCTGTCTGACAATCAGTTTTCAAACACCAATTCTCGCCTGGTAGTATTTTCTTAAAATCAGTTCCCATTTGGTGCCCGATTGCAAAACCAGTACCCGTATGATAGCCTTTTTTTAACTCTAGTTCCCGTCTGGTAGTCTATTTTATTTTCAAAACTTGTCCTCGCCTGGTAACATTTGTTCAACACCAGTTCTCGTATGGTAGCCCATCTTTAAGTCTGTTCTTATTTGACAGTAAATTAAAATAAATTAGTTCTCGTCTGGTAGACCATCTGAAATTCAATTCTCATCTGAAAAACAAACACAAAAAGACAAAACACCAGTTCCCGTCTAGTAATCTAACCTTTAAGTCTAGTTCTCGCCTGGTGGTTCATCTTCTAAATCTAATTGCTATTGATATATCCAAAATCCAGTTGTTGCTCGTATTGCTTAAAATCCAATTGTCATTGGTATTCCCCGAAGTCCAGTTGTCACTGACATCTTGTTCAAAGGCTAGTTGTTACTAGTATTTATTTTCAAATCCAATTGTTATTGGTATCCTTGAGTTCAAGTTGTCACTGGTTATCGTTTCAAAACCCAATTGTTATTGGCGTCCCTTAAAGTCCAGTTGTCAATGGCATTATCTTCAAAGCCTAGTTGTCACTAGTATCATCCCAAAGTCCAATTTTTACTGGTACTCTTTGTTTAAAATCTACTTGTTATTGGCACATTGTCTTAAAATCCAATTGTCATTAGTACCCCAAGTCCAGTTATCACTTGCATCACTTGTAAAGTTTGGTTGTTACTAGTGTATGTCTTCAAATCTAATGGTCACTGGTATCTTTTTAAAGTCTGGTTGTCATCAGCATCTTTTTATTTTATTTTAAAAGTCCAGTTGTTACTGTCATCCTCTACAAAGTCTAATTATCATTGGCATTCATTCTCAAACATCCAATTGTCATTGATGTCCTACAAATCCAGTTGTCACTAGTATCTTCTAAGTCCAGTTGTAGTTGGCGTGTTGATTCAAAATCCAATTGTTATCGGTACCTTTTAAGTCCAGTTGTAATTGGTACATTATCAAAATCTAATTCTTATTGGCACATTTTAAGTCCAGTTGTAACTGGCACATAATCAGAATCCAATTGCTATTGGTACCCTTTAAGTCTAGTTGTTATTGGCACTGTTTGCAAGTCCAATTGTTATTGGCATCACTTTTGAAGTCCAGTTGTGACTGACACTATGTTTCAAATCCAATTATAATCGGTACTTTAGTCTGGTTGTCACCAGCATCGTTTGCAATTTCAATTGTTATCGGCATCCTTCCTAAAGTCCATTTGTCACTGACATTTGTTTGAAAAATCTAATTGTAACTGGTATCTTAAGTCTGGTTGTCAAATCATCGTTTGAAAGTGAAATGGATATTGACACCTTTAAGGTCTAGTCATTACTGGCCCCCATTTTGAAAAGTCCAGTTGTAATTGACACCAATCCATTAGAAGTTGGTTGTAACCAATGCTTACGGTCAAAGTCCAACTTTTGTTGGCACCTATAGAGAGTTTTATACCCTATTTTTCCTGATGTTTCCTAGAAAATCATGTACGACTCTTTATTCTAAGGAATTCCCAGCAGTTTGGATGTCATTCTTGTTAGACGACTCCAACTCTTTGTCTTGATTGATTTCTTTGTAACGAATCATCATAGTCTTTGATTGGATGTGTTTCTTGTCAAAAAACTCTCAAGTTTTATCTTGGATGATTTCTTTACGAAGAATCTCCAAATTTATTTTCGTGTGTTTGACTTTCTTGTAAGAAAACTCCCAGGTTTGCTTTAGATGTATTCCTTGTTATGGATCACCATTTTGTTTGATTGGACGATTTTCTTGTTAGAAAGCTCCAGATCTTTGTGTAGCATGTATTTATTGTTTCACTTTGAATATTCTCCAGTGTCTTTTCTCCAACAGGATTGTTATCCCCAATGAGTTTCTACCATATTGACGTTTTCTGCGGACCACCTTTACCATATGTCTCCATTATTCCCCATAGATCCTTGTTTCATTCTTAATTCATCACTAGGGTTCATCTTATGTATTATACCATATCCCTAGCAAATCAAAATAAAAAAGAGAGTCTCACATACATGCATACATATCATATCAGGTCATATGCATTCAGGATCAAAATTCAGGTCTTCTTAGTATTAAACTATCTCGCACCTTAATCATATGAAGAGTGTCATACTTCATATTCTCTAGTTGAAGATACTTAAATAGGTGCAACTATCACACCCAAATTTTGATCCTGAATCGCTGAATCGATACATACATCATAACATGTTGCATAATGCCTAAAATGTGAGTCGAAATAAATTTACGGATCTACAGCCGGATCGGTAAGATCAATTTTGAAATGTGTGTCAAATTAATGGTCGTAAAATTTCAAAATCGAGCTTGCAGGCGTCAGTTTTATTAATCTAAGTTTCGCATAGTTTAATTTGGTGTGTTCGTTTTATTTTTTGGCTACTTTTTCGATCATATTTTGATCCGCCTGAGTGTTTTCATCGAACATTTTTTATTTTAAAATTTGACAAAAACCTGTATATTTTCGAGAAGTTTATTTTACGCTGATCCTTGTGGTGCAGTCATTTTAATTTTTTGAGAACTTTTTCGCTCAATTTTTTTTATTCTTTTATTTTTATTTTCTAGTCTAAATGATCAGTGTAATTAACTAGAATTAATCGATCATTTGGTTTGAATTTTTATTGCGTATTTTATTTTAATCTAATTTTCCAAAAGTTATCATTTATAATTCAAATAAATTAATAAAGGTTTAGAAAGTCAGTTGTTTTTAGTTGACTAGCAAGTTAAGACACTTGGCAATCACTCATTGGAGACCCTCAATTTAGATTTGGGCAATTGGATAAGGAGAAAGGAAATCCAATGATTTTCATTCATCAAGCTCATGATTACCATTTGGAGTGGGAAGTCCACGTGATTTTGTTGACATTAATCTACCGCTTTTATCTTTCTGAAAACAAGGATTGATCCAATAACAAAAAAAACCCACAATTGAGGGGACATGTGGCAGAAAACGAGAGGTGGATTCCTCTTATTTTGAATATATATAGAGAGAATATGTTAGAGAAAAAAAGACGTCCCGAGGCATGGGTTTATTTTTGGGAGAAGAGGATATTCTCTCTCTCTCTCTCTCTCTCTCTCTCTCTCTCTCTCTCTTTTTCTCATGTTGGTAAGGATTTTCAATGAGAAAATAAGAAAGAGAACATTGAGTTCTCTTAACCGCTGCATATTTGCTCTTCTTCCCTTTTCACTCCTCTCTCATATACTCCCTCTAAAAAAGAACAGTGACGCTCTCACACAAAACACGTGAACTCCACCGTCACACGCCTATCATCTCATCACCCTCTCAACTTCATTTAATCCTTGTTACCCTTCATATACCCATAACCACACCACCATTAACCATTTCTCTTTCCCTCTTGTCGCACAACCGCCGGTGAAACCGCCTAAAACATACCCTCAACTCACTTCGGCTCAACCCACACTGGAAAATGCAACCATTTTCATGCTCACCATTTTTTCTCCACCGCATACCATTTCTTCCTTATTCCGATGAACAACCATTACCTAACACAAATCTTTCACCACCATCACTCCTCCATGACAACTCTCTCTAACCACCACTCCGCTACTCCACTCACCTTATCACCATAATACCAAACCATATTCTGATGATGCCAAGTAACATATCACTAACAACAATCATATACCTTTATCAGCGTTTTGTTTAAACTTTAAAGTATTTGGTTTTGGTTTTGGCTTTGATAAATGGTGTTTTGGTTTTTCTATTTTGTTGATTGAGAAAGGAGAAAAGCTTTTTTTATTTTGCTTCATGAAAAAATTGGAAAGAGTCTGCAACTGAATTTTAATTTTATTTTGTTTTTCTCTTTTATTTTGTTTATATATATATATATATATATGTTATTTGCAACTGTGTTTTGTCAAGTAGAGGTCAGTGGTTGAGATGGTTGAGGCTTCAGTCTCCTATCTCCCTTGACCTGGGTACGAGACTTGCGCGCCCCTAACTTTATTTTGTGTTTTTTTTCTACTTTCCATTTATGCGTTGTTCCTACTTATGTATTTATCCACGACATTGTTTGACATATGAGAATCATGGTTGAGTTGGTTGAGGCATTAGTCTCATAACGCTTATGACCTTTGCTTGCCATACATTCTTATTTTATATGTTTTTATACTCTTTTCCTACTTTTTTTTGGCATTTCTCTTAATCAAATAAGTTGTCGTTTTTGTATAGGTTTGTAGCATTTATCTTTTGCTATTTACACTTTATTTGTAATTTCATTTTTATGTTTATTTTTCCATTTTTTATTTCGATTATGATCATTGTAATTTCACAATATTAAAGATTAATAAAGTGTGATATGTGTGGGGTTTTGTTCTGTTTTTTTGAGTTATTTCATTGTGCTAAAGATCGATTTTTAATATGTGGATTCAACATTTTCCATGTTGTTATGGCGCTGATTGTTTATTGATATATTGGTTGTATTTTGCCGCGTTATGACCTTTGAATATAACGTCTCATTTGATGTCAATACACACAAACCAGCTTTGAACACATTACCTAGGGTTTTTCTTGCATTTCTCGATTTTGCTTATTTTATTTGTCGGTTGTGAGGGTTACTTAATATTGGTTTTGATACCGTTCACTTTGCATTGTATGAATTAACCTCACTTTATGACTTTATTCGGTTAAGTTCTTGAGTTCATTCCCACTCAACTTCCATATGCCTTGTACGTCTTTGTGTTGTGTGACATCCATTCACATCCTCGCATCATGATCTTGATCCATGCATGTTTCATTTTATTTTTATTTCTTTCGATTTAATTAAGATGAATTAGTGTTATACATATGATGTTGTGTTGCTATCTCCAATTCACATGGCTTACTCTTGGGCCTTCTTATAATGAGACCATTTTTCATGCATGTACACTCATTTACTTGTGCTTGTTAGTTGGGTTTTAAGTTAAACGTTTCAGTATCTCATATCCCCATTCGATAAAAGGTACCCCCACTCCCATGGCATGTAATAATTTTATCGCTTTATTTCTTGTTTGCTTTGTTTAGGTAGTTTCTAACACAAGAATGAAATCAATCTTTTTTCCAAAAAGAACAAAAATAAAATCTCGAACCAACATCGAGTATTTTCTCAAAGACATCTCCATATCATTTCAAACCTTTCTATTCAATCCATTTTTATCCATTTCCCAACTTTCAAACCATTCCATAAATTATTTTGCAATCGCTAATCAAAACGCTTGATCCAACATCAAGCCATTTTCACAATGAAAACCAAAGGCATTTAATGCATATTTAACACTTTTCAATAAAGATGGAAATGTAACGGGGTGGATACCACTAGCTCCTAAGACTAAGATTCGAGATGGATATCTCGCTCATCTTAGCTCTCGCCGTTATTCAAAACTTTCAATGCAATTTCTTCAAACCTTTTCTCAAATCAAATGTCAAAACATCTAAGAGATTTTAAACACTTTTGCAAATAAGATGAAAACATAACATGGTGGATACAATGAGCTCCCGAGGCTAGGATTTGAGATAGATAAATTTCCCATCCAAGTTCTCACCATTACTCAAAACACATCAAACCAATCAAATTCTTTTCTCACCGTCATGTGATTAATCCTTAAACCCTTTTCTTAAACTAAAGTTACTTTGTCTTGAGACAACGCAAAAACAATGTTTCGTCCACTTGAACATGTGATTAAGCTTGCGACGTTGCCCACAAATGTTGATTTGTAAATCTATTCGGCCGTAATGCGAATGTTCCCTTCTCCACTTGTTTTGGGTAACCAACAATGTTTTCTTCGATCGACACAAAGTAACTTTCGCTAAAATCGACCAACACACAAATATTTTCTTACCCAGAACTACGTAAGCCTTGAGTTCTCTATTGCATCCGGAGATACGAAGGAGTAGAATTTGTAAATCTTGTCAGACCCATTAATAAAAAAAAAGGTTTAGTTCATTTCTTCGCACATTAATAAAATCCAAAAAACATTTCTCTTTTCTTTTGGTTCTATTCTTCTTTCCATCTTAATAACTCGAGAAGCTTAACATTTCTAAGCTAACACTAACGCGCACAACTAACCAAACGATTTTCGTTGAGTACAACATATGTGAGAGGTGTTAATACCTTCCTCTTGCGTAATTGACTCCCGAAACCTGATTTGGTTGTGACGACCATAATCATTGTCGTTATTTCTTGGGTTTTATCAATATTTTCCCTTTCCTTTTTAAGAGTAAATAAAGTTCGGCGACGACTCTGTTCAGTCCACCCTGCGAGCGTGCGATTGCGCTTCTCAAGCTCCGTGTTCTCATTTTTCGAGGTGCGACAAATACATGATGGAAATCCACCTGAACAACTTGTCTGGTTTAACTCAGATAATGGATAATGGAAACATCTATTTAAATGTCACTTACCGCATCAAAAGATAAAAATGTCCTAGCAACATTTGGTCCAAACATGTTTGGTGCAAGAATATTCCTTCGTATAACTTGAATTTAAAGGGTTGCTGCATTTCTTCTAATTGCTTGTTGTGCCTAATGAATGAAGAAACTTATATGCATCTCTTTTGGGAATGTGAATATGCTTCAAAACCTTGGTTTTGGATTAGGCGTAAGCTTGGTGGCCATTGACAAGTCTCTTCTATGTTCGACTTGTGGAAAATTCGTGACATTCAAAGCTCTTCTCAGTGCTTGCTTGTCCACAAATCAACTTTGTCTAGCATAGTGGCCATGATCTGGTATGCTAGAAACCGTATCAGATTCCAAAATTAGAAGATTACTTGGAAGACTACGACATCTATGATAGTCTCCTCAATCTTTTTACCCAATAATTTCACAAATCTTCTCTCTTCATCATCTATTCATGACTTCTCCCTCCTTAAATGTTTCAAAATAAAAAATCACCCTCATAAAACTCCTTCCATCAAAGAGATCATTTGACTCCCTCCTCTAGTAAACTGGATTAAGTATAACTATTGTCAAAAATACGCTAGAAATACCTAACTTTAGATTTAAAGTGCATTAGAGGGTTCTATTCTCCCCTTTGTTGTTATTGCTTGTGAAATATTTGTCTTGTGATCAATCTTTATGAACAAATATTTTTTATATTGTACTAATATAATTTTTTTCGATACTTATAAATTAACAACTTAAAAAATTAGTATTAATAAATGGTATATTTTTAAAAAGAATAATATATGTTTTTAGAAATTTGTTATAGATTAAAAAACAAACAATTTTTTTTTTAAATTTATGATTAAGGACATAGAGAGTAATGTTTATAATTATTTATTATAAGTTAAAAGAAAAATACATAGTCATGTTGGTAAAGAAACACACCTATAAATTTCAAATAAATTCTTAAAAATAAAAAAAAAAACTCAATTAAAAAAGAAAAAAAACATTTCAATTTTCAATACACAATACATAAACTTTTACCAAAACTTTTTTAAGTTTAAAAAGAGTTCTTAAGACATAAGTTACCATTTCTAAAAAATAATTAATATAATTAAAAAAAAAAAAACTATTAGAAACCAAAGATAACACTCCAATTGTTTTTCTTATAAATTATTAATTTGACTTTTTAGCTATAAGAATAAAATTAATAAATTTTATAATTTTTAATATTAACATTATTTTTTAATATCTCTATAAATCTAAAATAAAAAAAATCCCCTGATCTCCATCTTAAAATATCATTAAAAAACATTCCTTCAATCTCTAACTTTAAAATTTCAAATAAATAATTTTTACAAAAATCTCTATTAATAAATATAAATTGACATTTCTAACCCTAAATCAATAACTTACACATATTAAGTAACAAATAAAATATCCAATTGAGCTTATTTCAATAAATACAAGGAATGATAAAAAAAACAATAACAAAGTACTATGTATGTCTCACTCATTTGTAAGCAAAAAGATATGTATATGTAGGTAGTACTCCATGTGAAAGAAAGTTAACACATATTTGCTAGTACATTCTATTGACGTTATGTTTCACCACATGTAGCATTTTAAGTAATAACCCATCATCATCCTATTCTATGGATTCCGAAATCAAACATAGTACACTCAAGGGTAAAATCGTCATTCAATAAAACTTCAAATGCTATATAGTACTTGCAATTTTGTAATACACTGTATCTCGATATTTGTGAACACTTATCAGATCTATACACACTCTTCTAACGTTACTTCTATCTAGTAATAAATGAAAAATATAAATTAATTTATTATTTATTATTGTTATTGTTATTATTATTAAAAATGAAAAAGAAAAATTCTTGACTACACAACACGACAAGCATAAAACGTAGTAACCTTAATAACTGGTTTTATTTTTCATGAGTACTTTTCCTGGAAAACTACACAATTTTTTTTTTTCCTTTTTCCCATAAGCGTTTCCTTTTCTTTTCTCAATCCAAGACTTTCTTCAATTGTTTTAATTTAATTAATCTTTCTAAATATTAGTACTCATTTTTTTCATTCATTTTAATCTTTTTTGTTTTTATTTTATATATAAACATATGAATATATAAACACAATCACAATCAAACTTTTTGTTTTGTTTTCGGAGAGATTTAGCAGAAAAGTGTGAAAAAATGGGTGAAACTGATAACCACAACCACCAAGCACCACCGTCAGCTCCGGCACCACCGCCGCAGAATCTGGGACTTTCAAGGGGACCTACTTGGACTCCAGCTGAACAGCTTCTTCAACTTCATTATTGCATCCATTCTAATCCTTCATGGCGTTAGTTTCTCTTTCAACCTTTCTATTTGATCTTTCCTTTTTTTTTATGTTAGTTAATTCTTTTTTTATAGTTTAGTTTAGTTTATTTGTTGATTTTACTTTTTTGTTAACTTTATTCTGGTTTGATTCCCTTTTTTTATGAAAAGTTATTTTGTTTTTTGTTTTTTGTTCTTGTCATTTGTTTGTATGAATCTTATGTGAGATTCAGTATGTTAAAAGTTGATTGAAACAAGTTTTGATTTTTTTTTTTGTTTGAGATTAAAAAGTTCAAGTTTTGTTTTGCAGCGGAAGCATTGCTTTTGGGTTTTCAGCACTACATTGTGATGCTTGGAACAACTGTTCTGATTGCAACCAATCTTGTACCTCAAATGGGTGGGAGTCATGTAAGTATACTGATCTTTGATGATCTATGAAGCACCGATACTAAACACGACACTGACACTGACACATCGAGACAGATAGTAATTTGAGAAAATGGAATTATCAAATGTAATCACGTGTGCCAGCATGGTGTCGGTACATGGTAGGCACCTGACTCTTCTTCAATCTGAAGTGTCGATGCTACATATGATAATGTGACTCTGAGAGAAAAATTGGTGTTTGCTATGTTTTTTTGTTGTTTTTTTTGTAGGGCGATAAGGCTCGTGTGATTCAGACATTGTTGTTTATGTCGGGCATCAACACATTGCTTCAAACTTGGTTTGGTTCGAGGCTTCCGGTGGTTATGGGCGGATCGCTTGCTTTTGTACTTCCGGTGATGTCGATCATCAATGATTACAATGACCAGACTTTTTCATCTGAGCATGAGGTTTGTTTATTTCAAAACATATCGATTGCGATTTCAACTATTGGTGTATTTTATGACATCTCTATAAATCGTTGATCCGAATCGCTAACTAATAGATTATGACACTTGTAATTTGTAGAGGTTTACCCACACAATGAGAACAATTCAAGGATCCCTCATTGTTTCATCTTTCATCAATATCTTCCTTGGATATAGTAGGGCATGGGGAAATTTAACAAGGTAGATTCATCTCAATCTTCGATGTTAATTTCATTTCACGATTAGTTTATTATTACAATTATTCGTTACTATCTTTTGATTCATTTTTTATTGTTTCTTTATCAGGTTGTTTAGTCCCATTATCATTGTACCTATTGTATCTGTGGTCGGTCTCGGTCTGTTCACGAGGGGCTTTCCGTTGGTACGACGAAGTTATATCCAAGAATAAATTACGTACTTATTAAACTACAAATTTAAAATGGAAAGTTCATAAACTCGATTGCGTTCTTCCATGCAGGTTGCAGATTGTGTACAAATTGGACTACCTATGCTCATTCTACTGATCATAACACAACAGGTTTTACATCTAATCCGAAACAATCTCGCACGAGTTTTGTTATCTTCTACTAACAACAGCATTTTACATTTCCGGCCCTGCAGTATTTGAAGCGCCTTCACCCTCAAGCTCATCATATACTTGAGAGGTTTGCTTTACTTATCTGCATCGCCATTATATGGGCTTTCGCCGCTATCCTTACCGTTGCTGGTGCATACAATAATTCCAAATCAAAGACCCAAACGAGTTGCCGCACAGATCGCTCCTACCTTCTGACTTCTGCTCCTTGGTATGTGGCATAAGTAGTGGATTTAGGGCATGTTTGGTTTGACCAATTTAGGACTTGTTTCTAGCTTATTTCCATAAGCTCTCAAGGATAGCTTATGAAAATAGTTTATAGCTTATATGAAAACAAGCACTTTTAGTTAAATTGTTTATCCAAACAGGACTTTAACTTGACCGTTTTGAGTTCAAATTCTGTTTCTTGAACTTTATGATAGCAATTATGTTTCTATTTCAGGATTAAAGTTCCATACCCATTTCAGTGGGGTACCCCCATATTCAAGGCTAGTCATGTCTTTGGGATGATGGGAGCAGCACTTGTCTCTTCTGCCGAGGTCTAGCAACTGTTCATTATCCTTAGTTTTTTAATTCTATAGATTGTTCGGTTAAGTTATATGTTATGAAGGTGCTGACACAAACACCAGACACGACACTGACACGCATATACTAATACCAGTAATAATTTAAGAAATGGAAGTAGTTGAATGTAGTTAGCTACATGTGTCGGTGTGTGTTGGATACCATACCACACATACAGTGCTACATTGTTTGTGTCGGTGTCGTGTTGGATACCAAACATACGGTGCTACATTGTTTGTGTGTTCGTCGTATGGAAAATGATCTTAACTGCTTTATAGTCTATCTTACTATTATTGTCTGTCAGTTGTCATCAAACTGATGATCTAATATGGATCTTTAATTTAATGAAATTTTGAATGCAGTCAACTGGTACTTACTTCGCCGCAGCCAGGCTTTCTGGTGCAACACCCCCTCCTGCACATGTGTTCAGCCGAAGCATCGGACTCCAGGTGAAGTTTCAATCACGCGTTTCTTTTTGAACAATTAACTTAATTCTTGTTCTACGTTACGAAATCTTCACGTCCTTGCAATTTTTGTGATACAGGGCATCAGCATGCTGATTGAAGGCATTTTTGGTTCTATTGTTGGTACTACAGCATCTGTGTAAGAAACCAATATTCTAACAACTTTTGTTTCCGTTTCTGTTTCGTGTTCTTTATTATTCAAATCTTGATTTACATATACGGGATAATTTCACTGATCTATTTGGTGATTGTAGCGAAAACGTTGGTCTACTCGGTCTCACTCATATTGGTAGCAGAAGGGTAGTGCAAATATCATGTGGTTTCATGATTTTCTTCTCTATTTTCGGTACAATATTCGCCTTTAATTCTTGCATGGAGAGTTAGTTCCCTTGAACTTTTACACTTATAATAATTTTTTTTCATGTCTCTTTTAGGTAAATTTGGTGCCTTTTTTGCATCGATTCCGCTACCAATATTTGCTGCGATATACTGTGTTTTATTTGGCATTGTTGGTATGTGTATCCGCTATTACATAAACATTAAAACATTATAACTTTGACATGTAGATAGATTCAAACCTTATACATTTCTCTCTTTCTTGCAGCTGCTACTGGGATTTCATTCATACAATTTGCAAACAACAATTCCATAAGAAATATCTATGTTTTCGGCTTAACCCTATTTCTCGGGATCTCAATTCCTCAATATTTTGTCATGAACACTGCACCCGACGGTCACGGTCCTGTTAGAACAAATGGCGGATGGGTAAGTCACTTCTTAGTTCAAAGTTCACTAGATTATCTGGTCCGACTTTTAAAACATTGCACTAAACTATCTTATTCGTATAGCTTTTTATCATCAAAATTTTCTATATATCTAATCGAATCGGTGAAATTTGTGTTGTGTGAAAACAGTTTAATGATATATTGAACACAATATTCTCATCTCCACCAACTGTGGCAATAATAGTAGGAACTGTTATTGACAACACACTTGAAGCAAAACAAACAGGTGTTGATAGAGGACTTCCATGGTGGGTTCCATTCCAGAATAGGAAGGGAGATGTTAGAAATGATGAGTTTTATCGCTATCCGCTCAGGTTAACTGAATATATTCCTAGTAGATTTCTCTAGAAATAAGTGCTTATATATTTAAGCATAGTTTTATGAGCACAGTTGCCTTGTAAGATAGGGTGTCAAACTAAATTTTCATATGGGCAATTTATTAGCCAAATTTTACCTTTGGGAAATTTATTTATGTGAGCTGTTATATATTTCTTTATTTATTATTATTATGCTCTTGCATGCAAAAGTTTAATCAAATAGTTTTGGTTAGCAACTTAATTAAGCTATATTTCTACAACTGAAGTGAAAAATGAGGGTAAATTATTAGAACCTAAAATCTTGGGCCCTCTTGAAAAAAAAAGTAAGAGCAAATCAGACTTGTTCGGCGGACCGGACCCGACCTGGTTTGCCACACATAATGCCTTAATTTGTGTTTCTACAAGTTATGTCAAATGGTTAAAAGTGGTTAAGATGAGCTTTTAAATCGACCCAAACCATCCTTTGGCTGGACCAACGCATCTTTTAGGTCAATTTACTTAGTTCTCTTTCCTTACCACCTTGTTGCCTAAGCAGGATTGTTAGGATTAGACTAGAGATCGACTTAGTTTTAAGAGAATAAGAGCCAATTTTTGTTAAACTAATTTGTAGACTTATTGTTTTATTTTAATGGAGTCAATGGGCAGACCAACTTGGATTTAGAGGGAGTTTTTAGCTTTAAAAAATAGTTTTAAAAAAAAATGATTTATGAAAGCTTTTTTAAAATAGTAAGTTTTTAATTTGTTTTTTACAAATTAAAAATTAATTTTAATATGTGAGATATTGAATTGAACTCTAATATGGTCAAATGATAGCTTATTGGTTTGATAATTCGACATGACTTTAGCATGCCGTTGAAGTCTGTTCACATGTTGTAGTCGAAATATATTAGGATTGATAGCATGTCGAATTGGACATGTTTGTTATGCCCAATTGTTTAAGTTAACTTGTGTAATAGGCCTGTGTGTAAAAGTCTATTAGTTTAGTGTGTTAGTTTTCTTATAAATAGCATACTAGTCTCTCATCATTGTATAACATAAATTCTAATTAGGGTGAGAGAGATTATTTGCTACTTTGTAACACTTGTAATCTTGTTCCAAAGAGAAACTAAAGAATAACCGTTTATAATCAATTTCAATGTGTTCTTCTTGTTTCTCTCTTTTCTGCCCTTATGGGTTTCTTGCCGATTAAGGAATCGATTATACTTTGTTATTTCGATATCGTTTTTCACAACAAATATGTGCGGTGAGCATGGAGAAGATGTCGTCAACAAAGTATGAGATTGAAAAGTTCATCGGAGTGAACGATTTCGGTATGTGACGCTTGAAGATGAAAGTCCTACTGGTTCAACGGGGTTGTTTAGAAGCGTTGAAGGGAGTCGAAGCCATGAACGATGCGTTAACGGAAAAAAAAAACGAATATGGTAGAGAAAGTCCACATCACCATCTTATTGAGCGTTGGTGATAAGGTTTTTCGACAGGTTTCGAAGGAGACAACGACATCGGCGTTATGGTGAAACTCGAAAGTTTGTACATGGCCAAATTGTTGGTCAATCATCTCTACCTGAAGCAAGCTCTGTATTCATTCAAGATGAGTGAAAACAAAGTTCTGGTGAGCAGTTGGATATGTTCAACAAGCTGATTCTTGATCTTGAAAATATCGATGTCAAGATCGAGGATGAAGATCAAGCATTGTTGATGTTGTATGCTTTGCCCATATCACATGCTCACTTCAAAGAAACTCTCTTGTATGAAAGAGAGTCGCTGACCTTTGAAGAAGTTCAATTAATCTTGTATTCTAAGGATTTGAACGAATGAAAGGAGCATAAGCCATCTTCGATTGGTGAAGGCTTGTCGGTTAAGGCGGAATTCACAAAGAGAGATGTAAAGTTCAACAAGAAGAATGGCAAAAGTCAACAAAAGTCTAATAGTGGTGATGCATCTGGTATTAGATGTTATCACTGTAAGAAGGAGTGTCATACAAGAAAAATGTGCTATGAACGTCTGAAAGATCATAGAGGTAAGGATAATGGCAATGCCACCATTGCTCAAGATGATTTCGACTTATCTGATGTTCTTATGGTTTCAAGCAACGACTCAAGTAAAGAGTGGATTGTGGATTCAGGTTCCACTTGGAACATGACTCCAAACAAAGATTTGTTTGAGGAACTATGCGATCAAGATGGTGGATCTGTATTGCTTGAAAACAATAAATCTTGCAAGATTGCAGGTGTTGGATCTGTGAGATTCAAGCTCCATGATGAGTCAATCAGGTTGTTGACTGAAGTCAGGTATGTACCTTATTTGAAGAGAAATTTGATTTCTCTTGGTGAATTCGACAAGAAAATATATGTTTTCCAAGGAGAGAAGAGTATTCTAAAAGTCATGAAGGGGTCGAAGGAAGTTTTAAGAGACATGAAGAAACAATGCTTGTATGCCCTTGAGGTTGAAGTTATCAGTGGTTGTGCAAATGTTTCATCCACGAAACCTTTGTCAAAGACATGAATTTGACACATGAGATTATGCCATGTCAGTGAAAGGGGTCTGGCCGAATTGGGGAAACAAAATCTATTTGGTGGAGGCAAAGTAAAAAAGTTGAAGTTTTGTGAACCTTGTGTACTTGGAAAATCTTGTAGAGTGAAGTTCAATAAAGGCAAACAAAGAACACATGGATCCCTTGATTATATCAATACTGGTCTTTGGGGGCTTGCAAGGTGTCCATCACATTCAGGAGCAAGGTATTTTCTATCCATAGTTGATGATTATTCCAGAAAGTTATGGGTATTCATCCAAAAGACTAAGGATGAAACTTTTGAGAATTTCAAAAGTTGGAAGACTCTGGTCGAAAATCAGATTGGTAGAAAGGTCAAGATGTTGAGAGTCGACAATGACCTTGAATTTTGCAATGAGTCGTTCGACTGTTTTTGTGCAGCCTCTAGTACTGCAAGACACATAACTATTACAGGTACTCCCCAACAAAATGGTTTAGCTGAAAGGTTTAATTGAACCATTTTGGAAAGAGTTATATGCATTTTGACTAGTGTTGGGTTAAAGAAGGTGTTTTGGACAGAGGCTGTTTCGACAACAACATATCTGATAGACACATGTCCTTCTACTGCGTTAGGTATGAAAACACCTGAAGATGTTTGATTAGGACATCCATCAGATCTCGACAAACTTAGAGTATTTTCCTACATAGCCTATGCTCACATTAGGTAAGACAAGGTCAAACTTAGAGCTCTAAGATTCATGTTCATGGGATACCTTGAAGAAGTCAAAGCTTATATGTTATGGTGCCTAGAGTCAGGTCACATGAGGTGTATCACCAGTTGAGATGTAGTTTTCAATGAAGCTGAGACAACTTTCAAGAAAATATGACGTTAATTGAAGTGCACAAATATTTGAAGAAGAGCTGGAACATGAAGAGATTCCCGTTGAGGTGGAGCATGTCGATGTTGAATTGTGTATCCCAGATCAAGTCAAAGAAGAACCACATGATACTGAAGATACTGAGGAAGTTGAGAAAACTGTCGATGACTACCTGTTGGCAAGCGATAGACCGAGAAAAGTCATCAAGCCACCTCAAAGACTTAGGTATGCATATCTCATAGCCCATGCCTTAATCTCTGCAAGTGAGGTTCTAGACGAAGAACCTAGAGACTATAAGGAAGTTATGAGGAGTCAAAATAAGATTGAATGACTGAAGGCCATGAATGATGAGATGGAGTCTCTTCATGATAACCACACTTGGGAACTGATAAAGAAACCTGTTAGATTCAGGTTAGTCAGCTGTAAGTGGATTTTCAAAGTTAAGGAAGGAATCAGAGGAGTGACGTTGGCGCATCCTGCGAAAAATCAACCGGCGAGGCTCAAATAAAAACACAACACAGAGCCGCCACTGCGCGTTATTTATCCCAAGATAGGGAAAGGAAACGCTCAGAGAAACCTGGAAAGGTAATGGTCTTGCGACCAAAGAGAAAGGGTAAGGGAGTCGGTTACGCAAGGGGAAGGTATTAGCACCCCTCACGTCCGTCGTACTCGACGGGATCCACGTTCTAAAATAAAGAATAGGTTGCTAAAACATCACACACACACACACAGGGAACGCAGGTGGGGTTAGGAGAAGGGAGCTCGATAAGGTATCGCACCTTATGCCTACATATCTTGTCTGGAACAAGAATCAGAGCCACTGTAGTTCGGCTTACGCACGTCAAACAACACAAAACGCACAGACAGATGGCAAACATGGAGCCTGACAACCACTCGATGGAATTACGTCAGCATCCGAACCAAAACACGCACAAAACGGCAAACGTGGAGCCCGACAGCCACTTACTGGACTTACGTCGGCATCCGAACCAAACACAATCAGATAACAAGTAAACACACGCAAAAAAGAAAAAGGTTGCCCGGAGTGGTCTCGCACGACCACCTGCCTACATACCTCGTCTGGAACGAGGATCAGGGCGATGTAGTTCCCCTTAACAGGGGAGAAACTCTCCTAACCAGAAACCAGGGGAAGACACGACACTAGGGAGACTACGACTCGAGCCTAGATGTTGTCATGCAAAGTCGCCCTAAGTTCAGGTTTCTATCCTACTTGCATAAGCAAGCCTATCCTAACCAGGAAAGGAGCAAGCACACAAACAAACAACATACAAGCATACATCAGATGAGAACAAGCATCTCAAACAAGCATGTCAATCAGATATCCACACAGCACACACTATAGCCAAACAAGGGGGCTCAATCAATCAGGTTTGACTGCCTAAGCAAGTCGTCTGTACAGGCTGGTTTTGCTCTTAACCTTGCCATTACAAGGCTAAGGTGAAGCAGATGAAAGGTGAAGTGAGGATGAGACCTCACAGCTCTTATCCCTAACCAGGGAGAGCTTGTGACAAATGAGCATGGGTCCAGAATAGGGGAACCCTTCTATACTCGAAGACTCTGACACAACAGATCTTGGGTTTTTGATCTCAATGCTACAACCATGTAATGGGAGCAAGGAGAAGACTCACAGAATAGTGGGGGATAGACTGCTTATCCCTACCTTCCACCAATTGCCTTATTTAAAGGACTTTTCCTGCTTGGGACAAATGTAAACAAACACAATCATTGCCTCTTAAGGAGGACTTCAGACAGTTTGCCCGGTCAAATAACAGACCGGGTCTCCAGACTACATGAAGTTAGGAAGTTATACCTCAATGCAAGTTGCTTAAGCAAAGCAAAGCAAAAGTTCACAAGGAACTGAGCAACTAAAAGTACCTGGAAACAATCAAACACAGTTAGTACTCAGGCAGACAAAACTAAACAACAAGTATTAATCAGTCAGACTATACAAAGCAATGCACAACAAGGCAAGCTCAAAGCTCAAGCCTAAGCTTCACAACCTACAAAACAATGTTATGTTAGTATACAAACATCAACAACATCAATTGCATTTAACTTGATTCATTCTCCATGTGCATTATGCTTTTGATCCTGAAAAATCAAGCAAACATTAGCAACAAGACCACTAGGCTAAGCCTAGGGTCCAAAAGCAAGAAAAATTCCTAAACAGCAGGGTATTCTCAAACCAAAGTCAAATTAATGTCAAACAAAAGCTCACACACTTAGTCCCATGTTCATATCATTCATTATGCTCATGTTATGCACAAAACAATCCACCTTGGTTCAAATGAAGCATCAAACATGCAAACAGAACTATTGCATTCAAATCCACATCAAAGCAATTCCAAAAATTCTCAAATAATTTACACCTAAACAGGGGATATTCAAGGTCTACCATGTCAAATTTGAGCTCAATTGGGCAAATGGAACCATGTCAATGAAAATCAACAAAAACAGACACAATTTCATGCTCCAAATCACAACATCAATACATGCTTCCACTTCAAAAATTCATAACTCAATGAAAACAAAAAAGAAATGGATGAGACCAAAACAGAGATGTCACATCATGTGTCTATTACAAGCATATCAAATTTCATGATCATACAATACCATATGAGCATTTCACAAAAGATTTGCCAACCTATGTCACATGAACTTGCAATTTCAACCACCAGAGATGAAAAATACCAAACAATTTGAAAATGCAATGTAAAATTCCACAAAAATTCATATAGCATCTCAACATGCTAATCAACCATCATGCAAAATTTCACATTATTCTACCAAGCCTAGGTCACACAATTAAATCCAGCAAATTGACATAATGAGGTGTGACACAAATTGTCACACCTAAGTTCCAAAATTCATAACTCAATGATCAGGTATCCAAAATTCATGAAATTTACATGTAAATAAACATCAGCCAGTCAACAATCATCACAAAAATTTTCAAGAATTTCTTTTAGAATATGAGCATTACACATTGAATTTGGCACAAGGTATCAAAAATGAGTACATGTTAAAGATCCCTAGGGCAAACAAAATTATTACCATGCACAACTTTCACCAATAGGTCAAAAAAATTCTACATTCAACAAGAAAGTCAACACAAAAATTCTCACATTTTTCTGAATTTTCTATGATTTTTTATGAATTTTCTAAGGTGTTAATGATTTTTTTGACAATTTTTATGAATTAATTTAATTAATTAAAATTGACCAGTGGCATAGTTGTAAATATGAGCGCGGGGGCGGGAAACACATTATTTGAATTTTCAAATGAAAATGAAGATCAAACAGTAAACTGCGCAGAAGACTTCATCTCCTTCCTCCAGCCACTCAAGAACACGAAATTCTCAAATCAACACCAAAATCAACAAATGGATAGCCGTTCGAACCGTCTGAACATGCACAATCCAAATATGAACTTATTGTAACCTAACTGTTCCTAAATCATACGAATCGCGCGAGTTAGGGTTTGACATTGAAACTTAAATTCAAGATTTCGTGCGCTACAGTTATCCGTTCACAAATCTAAAAGCACCACTGTAATCTACATGAAACAAACTACACAAAGCATACAACAATTCATGGAATCGTGACGGTCGAGTTTTGAAGTACCTGCTATGGCAGTGCTGGAATCGAGGCTTTCAAGACGCTTTGATGTGAAACAGATGCTACATAAGCTCCATGAAGATGAATGATGTGCTCGAGATCAATTGCCATGGCTTCTATTGCTCAAAATTCGAATTCACCATTGATGATGCTTGCTATGAACAGTCGAGAATCAGTATTCCTTGCACTCCAATTTCCACAAACAGTCGATGATGATGATGAAAGGAGTTGGATGCAAAAAGAATTTCGAGAATTGGTTGAGATTTGATGAAGTTTGATGAAGTTTTGTGTTTATGGTGTTCTTGAGATTTTGAGAGAATTTGGAAAGTTTGAGATCCAATTTTGGGGAATGTGAAATTCTGTTATGATTTGGAAGTGATTAGGAATATATATGTGAGCTTAAACCATGATTAACCATGCTAATTAACCAAGTGCAAAAATTAGTGAAAATGTTAATTTCCAAGTGAGGGCAAAAAAGGAATTTCACATGCCAGCTCATTGCCACCTATTTGACAGCTCACACACTCTCTAAATGACATGTGTGAGCTGTTGCAACTTGGTGCACTCTCATTGGTTGTGTATTTTTGAAATTCACATGTGAATGCCACTTTGTCCATTTTTGCCATTTCATTTTTCAAGCCAAATCTCAAATTACAAGCCTTTGCCATGAAATGATGATTCCAACAAATTTTAAATACCATTCATGAGGTGTTGCAAAAATCCCCACTCAAAAATTCCAATTATTTTGAAAGTTGGACAATTTTGCCCTTGGTCCAATTTAACTGTCCAGTTGAAAATTGACTTTTTGCATTGACCACTTTTGGGAAAATCCAATTATGCACCATGAAAGTACATGTCAAATGGAGTTTGTGCATATAAAGAACTTGCAATTTGGACAAACCATGTGGAAATTATGGCCTCCTGATTATGGGTCATTTTTGAATTTCACTGAGCCATAACTTTCCAACCATACATGGGATTTTCAAGTTCTTGGACATTTTGGAAAGGTGAGAACAAGATCTACAACTTTCATGTTGAACAAATTTTCATTTGAAGCTTCCTTGGACACGTGGCTTTGAGGTCCAAAACTTTCCATTTTTGGAAACTTCAATTACAAGTCACTTTCTATTTTTGGCAGTTTTTGTCCTGACTTGATTTTCTTCATTCTTAAGCTTTGAGATGTCATTTAACACTTGTTCCCACATGAATGAAGTGTATCCAACTCATTTCCACCTCCAAATCCATCAGATCATGTACAGTTGACCACAGTTGACTTTTTCAACTGACAGATGAATCAGGCAATGCATAGATCAATCTGAGCCCCAATCTTCTACTGAAATGGCTCAAGGGTGAAACCCTAGCCTCAATTATCTCCATAAAATCACATAATGAACCCCATAACCATCACAAACCCCATCTCCTGATCATGCCCTGGCTGGCCCAATGCAACTGATTAGGGTTGACCAGTGGTCAAACCCCTAATCTCAAGGAATCAGCTTCAACACTTGATGAAATCCAACCATGATGATGATGATGTATTATTGCAATCAAGATGAAGACCAACATCCATTGAGAATCACAAAACCCTAATTCACAGCCCAATCCTCAGATGGCCAATGATCAGTCAATAAACCATAGGCTTGCACTTTGACTTCCTCATCTTCTGATCAAGACTTGAGAGGATAGCCTGCACAATGTAACCACATGATATGCAATATGAAATGCCTAATGACCTAAAATGATATACACAATGTTAAGCTTAGTCCCAAGAGAGGAGGGCAAAATTTGAGGTGTTACAGCTCCCCCTATTCAATCCACTGTGAACCTGTCGATACGAATAGCCTCGGCGTTCGGATGATCAGGATGAAGAGTGATTGAATACCAAGAACAGACGAACAATTTGCACTCTGATGGGATAATACTTAATCAACGCCTGTCAGCATCGGCGAAGAAACAATCTCTGAAAAACGTCGACCTGGATACCAAAATAAATGGTAACACAGGGATAACCATGGTCTGAACACCACTCATCCACTCGGGATTATTATTTTCTTTTCTGCTTTCTCTTTTCTTGAACCCCGAAATTTTCTTTGCTTTACGCAAACGATCCTCGGATCTCTGCATTTGAACCCCAGAATCTTCTTTCCTTGTGATAACTCCGCTGGCAATCGTCGGAAATAACACCGATCACCACTCTGATGGCGACATATCAGAGGGTACATCTTCAACCAGACACTGACTGATGACCGGGAAGAAACTCGATGTTTACTGGCATCGGACGATGATGTTTTACAGGACACCAAAGAAAACTCGACCAAACATTAAACAATGACTGGGAGAAAACTCGACGTTTACAGGCATCGAATAATGATGTTGACAGGACATCAAACAAGGATGTTGACAGGCATCGAACTATGATGTTTACAGGCATCAAACAATGATGTTTACAGGACATCTAACAATGATGTTTACAGGCATCAAACAATGATGTTGACAGGACATCAAACAATGATGTTTACAGGCATCAAACAATGATGTGGACAGGCATCAACAATGATGTGGACAGGCATCAAACAATGATGTGGACAGGCATCAAACAATGATGTGGACAGGCATCAAATAAGGATGTTTACAGGACATCTAACAATGATGTGGACAGGCATCAAACAATGATGTTGACAGGACATCGAACTATGATGTTTACAGGCATCAAACAATGATCGACCAGACATTAAACAATGACTGGGAAAGAACTCGACGTTGACTGGACATCGAATGATGATGTTGACTGACACCAAAGAAAGCTCGACCAGACACTTACTGATGACTGGGAAATACTGTTGCTTACAATGCTGAACTCCTCGGAGTATCGTCTTCACTATCCGGCAAAACCAATCCTCAAGCGGTAACCACGGCTTGAATCGCGCTGATCGCGTAACGTCCTCTGATTTTATTTCCATCTCTGTCCGACGGAAACATTTCCTCCAATATCGCACTACTGGGGAACATTGCTGACCCGACGTCGTGATGCTAAACCCCTCAGAGTAACATCTTCACCATCTGATGAAACCAAACCTCCAAGCGGTAACCACGGCTTGAATCGCGCTGATCGCGTAACCTTCTCATCTCTGTCCGACGAACAAAACCTCCTCCAGTATCGCACTACTGGGGAATACCTTGATCAATCACAATGCTGAACTCCTCGGAGTATCGTCTTCACTATCCGGCAAAAACCACTTCTCAAACGGTAACCACAGCTTGAGACTAGCTTATGCGTGCAATGATGCATGATTGATTTTTCTGCGTAATGCTCCATAATTATGGAAATGCTACGCGATTTATTATTTTTCTATGCAATATGCTATGCTTACTCTACATGATGAATGCATAAAAAATGTCCCCCTCAAGGGACTCTTCTAGGAAGCACGAAACACTCTGCTGAGGAATTCGTCAATACTCCGATCTCCACCCTGATGGGGAATATCACTGCTGCTGGGATAAAGCAACCCTCGCTGGGGAAGGAACCTCCTTTGCACCCAATCCGCCTGGGAAACTGCTGGGGATAAGCACCGCCAACACTCTGTGGGGATACAACAGTCTTCGACTTGCTGAGGATATCAATCCTGATTCTGCTTCGGAAAACCCTCACAGATACCTGACGACTTCACTGGGGAAATGCTCACAGATACTCCGCTGGGGAAATAGCAATCTCCAGGCCTGCTGACTGGGGAAGCATCAATCTATCACCTGCTGGGGATAACCATCCTGACCTTGCTAGGGAACTGCATAATACTCCGCTGGGGACCACCCATGCACTCCATAAGTAGAATTAACTCAGCTGGGTATGCAAAAATCCGTCCGCTACGGGAACTTGTTCAATCCACAGGTAGGATGAACACTGCTGGAGATATATTTCATTGAAACCCGCTCCACTCGGGGATAACAACCTTCCGGCCTGGCTGCTGAGGAAACACCATCGTAAACCCGCCGGGAACAACCATCCTGACTCGGCTGGGGAATCCACAGACCTCGATCTGCTAGGGATTTGGTCCTCTACTCCTCTGCTTGGGGACTTAGCTGGGAAATGAGAAAAGTAAGTACAGACCACCCGTCGACTCGTCGAACCATGGTATCCACCTCCAATACTCATATCAGCTTTCCACCTTTGAGAATTCCCAGACTCATCTGGACCTTTTCTGCTCCATCATCTTGTATTCCAAAGTCGCGCCGCGCTCGACGGAAAGCGTACTCCTGGGAGTTATACAGAAATTTCAATTTTCCGACTTTGAAGAGTCTTCTTGATTAATTCCAAAGGTCGTCGGACGTCTCGTCGTCTCTCCGTCCTTTCTTCATGCACTCGTCCCTGAGCGGACTCTGCGGGGAATTACACACTTTCAGGTCTTCCGACTTTGAAGAGTCTTCTTGATTACCATCAAGGATCGTCGTACGTCTCAACGTCCTCGCCACTTTCGTTCCTGAGCGAACTCTCTGGGGATCTGTTACAAAGCTCCCACATCACAACCTGCAAGTGAGTGAAAATATCCAACAGTTCCTGCAAAACAGATCGTCAGATAAAACCGTGCCCTAGGCGTGTCAAGATTTCAACACTTGGGTCACTCAACCTTCCAAATAAGATTTCAAGCTTTCCATCTTATAAACATGCATTGGAAGGTACCTGTATGTCTTAAAATGCAAGATTCTTTATCAAAAATATCTGGATGTTTTTGCAATCAAAGCGGTAATGAAAGACAAAAATAAAATTACTTGACTGAATGTGCATTTTATTGATTGGAAAAGTGTGGCTCAAATGAGCAATACAAAAGGAAGCAATTCCTGAAAAGAGGTAATTGCGCTCAAAAGGAAAAATCTATCCTAATGGCAATGTGAAACCCGTGATCTCATCGAGTTCCAACTCGGTTACACCCCATATGTCCTCAGACTCTCCATGCGTTCTGCCTTCTGAACAAGACGCTTCTGATGGATCCCTACCGGGTATTATCCAAGATGCTTTAACCAAAGCGCAAACGATCATGCTAGACGCAGTTGTTCGTTTCAATCCCTCTTTTGCCTGGACCGCCCTTTCGGGTTTTCAGTCCACCGGGATACCCATTTTTGCCTAAGTCGCCTTTTCAGATTTTCGACTTGCCGGGTGTACAGTTTTTTTCCATTTTATCCCTAATTTTTGCCCGAACCTTTCTTTCTGTTTTTGGTTCGCCGGGATGCCCATTTTTGCCTGGACTATTTTATTCTTTTCGTCCAGCGGGTCAATTATACGAAGTATTTTTTAACTGCGTCCGCATTCACAGGGGATGGAAAATCTTCACCATCCATGGTCGTTAGCAACAAGGCTCCGCCAGAGAAAACCTTCTTGACCACGAATGGACCTTCATAATTCGGCGTCCACTTGCCCCTTCGATCGTTTTGAGGAGGAAGGATCCTTCTCAGCACCATATCACCTACGTGATATACCCGAGGTCGTACCTTCTTGTCAAAAGCACGCTTCATCCGTTGTTGGCACAACTGCCCATAACAGATGGCTGCTAGCCTCTTTTCCTCAATCAGGCTCAACTCTTCGTACCGGGTCCTTATCCATTCCGCCTCTTGCAACTTTACGTCCATCAGGACTCTCAAAGAGGGAATCTGAATCTCAACCGGTAGCACGGCTTCCCTTCCATATACCAATGAGAAATGCGTTGCCCCAGTAGACGCACGCACCGACGTCCGATACCCAAGATACGGTTTCATACTCAATCACACCGTCGGTGCCTTCAAGCGTTATCCGGGCAACCAAAAGCACATTCACCTTAACCTCCCCATCAGACATCAGAATCCGTTCGGATTCAGGGTCAGACCCCTCCTCCGGGATCGGTCACTCTCAATCTTTCGATTAGAGTACCTCGAGATGTCCTCATCAGGGAATTTCAAACTTCATCGGTTGATAACCCTCAATGGGTTGCTAGGCAATGTAATCAGACAATACACTCCTTGATTGCTTTCTGAGAACCCGTCCGGTCAATACTGGATTCTCAAACACATACTTGATCGGATCCATCTCGGAAATCCACAAAGTGGTATGAACCAGCATAAACTGTCTCAGTCGGCGAGCAGCCTATGCCAAAGTACAGCAAGTTTTCTCGAACAGTGAATGTATTGTTTCACAGTCGATAAACTTTTTGCTAAGGTAAATTGCATGCTCTTTTCGACAAGACTCGTCATGCTGACCCAATGCACCTCATAGACCCCTCGAAGGCCGTCAACTACAGATTAACAATTGCTCCTTCCACAGGAGGTATCAGAATCAGAGGTTCCTGCAACTCATTCTCTTATTTTTTCAATGCCCGTTGGCAATCATTATTTCAACTGACCGTTTGATCCTTTTTTTTTTGAATGGGTTCCCACGTGGCTGTTAGATGGGATGTGAACCATGACAGGTAGTTCAATCTATCTATGAAACCACGACCCTCTCTTTTCTTTTTCTTGGTTCAAGCGTTTTTTTTTTTTTTTTTTAGCAGGATCAATCTCGATTCCTCTCTTATAATGAACCCCAACGATTTACCGGACCGCACTCTGGTAGTGCACTGATCTGAATTCAACCTCAGTCTGAATTATCTCCACCAGATGCCCCACTTCCGTATGGGACTTTGCTATCATGTCATCAACATAGCAATTGATTCCACGATGAATCATATCATGAAACAAAGTCACCATGGCTCTCTGATAAGTAGCACCGGCGTTTCGCCTCTCTGGAGGACAGTCTTCTCTCCATGGTAACTTGTGAGCAACGACATTGGTATCCGACCCTGGCATATCCTGACATGACCAGGTGAAGGCATCCACATGCTCTTTCAACAAGGCTACCATTCTGCTCTCGATTCGCCTCTGAAGCGGCTCCAATTTTCATTTCCTTTCGGACCTCGGCGGTGCTTGGAATAACAATCTCACTCCGCTCCTCAGGCGGCTGAACCACCTCCGCCTCTTGTTTAGACGATCTGGCTAATTCCAGCAGATCACAATCTTCTTCGCCTTCTTCTTTGACATGAAAGATCGGTTTGTCGAAGTCATATGAGGTGTAACCGAATTGTTATCAACGAGATCCAGAGAATTATTTTTGAAGTTGGAACGAGACAAATCAAAAAGGGAAAATGAAAATAAACATTGCCATTTTTATTTGTTTTTACACTGCAAAAAATAAATGAAAAACAGGGAACACCGCTTTTTGACTGAAAAACATCCGTTTATTAATGATGCAGAAAATGCAAATCTAAACATGAGGTGGCCCTTACAATGAACCAATACGTGTCGGGCAACACATATGGCTTTCATGCAGATAAAACTGAAAACAGGAAATATTACTCTTCCGGACGAGTGTCAGTGCTGATCTTTTTTTAAGCCTTCCAGCTTCCTAGTACGCACGATTTTATCCATTGATCAATCTCCCAGTCACTGTCAGTTTCTTTACCCACTGTATAGGCGTGATCTGAATCTAGCATTCCGGCACTAACAAAGGTGAACGACGGACGACGTCCTCTGTTCTGCTCAGACGAGTCTTGACCTGGATGATAACCAATCCCAAACATATCCGCCTTTACCACAATGCCTACGATCTGTCCCCAGCCTGGGATCCCTCCATTTCTCAACACTTCCAATGCCTGCTTGTAAGAAGAAATGGACGGCTTTCTCTCTTTCTCAACACCAATGGCATTTTCCACCTTGACGGTTTTAACTGCCAGACTGGGTGCTTTACACCTTACATCGTCCATTTCTACTTTCATGTTTCTCTGGACCGATCCCCCCACTACTACACACCCCTTTGTAGCGATGGCCGCACAACAATTATCAACACGAGGGAAAGCTCCATTTTTCGTCGGGCGTTTTGGGACGACAGACATGGGCATTCTTAACTGATCCTTCTCAGTCACCTCTACCCCTTTCTTGTCCTTCGACGTCATCTCCACTTTTACAGGACCATGCCTTGGCACGGGGTTAACACTATCATCTGCCATCGGTGCAAAGCTGATTGTCTTAGAATCCACCAAGTCCTGGACCACACGCTTAAAAGCTTTGCAATCCTCAACATGATGTCCGGGTGCCCCAGCATGAAACTCACACCTGACATTCTCATCGTAACTGGCAGGCCTCTGATCAGGTTTCAACAGAGTCAACATCCTTGGCTGCACCAACCCAAGATCCTTCAACTTTTTAAACAGAGAGGCATACGTCACGGGCGGCTTATTGAAATGACGGTCTGTCGTCCTCCTTCTCAATTGGCCCACTGCTCTTTGTGTCCTCTGTTGAGGTGGTGGTTGCCGCTGTTGTGCAGATTGATTACTAGTAGGGATTGTTACCGTATCAGCATATGGGTGATAACGATCCTTACCGTGTTCTCTTTTAGTCTGCGCACCACCTGATTCAACCTTCTTCTTGGGCTGACCACTGTCAAGGGATTTCTTCACCGCAGAGCCAGAGGGATTTGTTACTTCGGACGACGGAGCCTTTCCCTGAACTTTCTCCTTGATCATCCAGCCCTCAATCCTTTCCAATCTCTCGGCCATGGCTTTCTGCCCCAAGGCAAGCCCTTGCACAACCCTGACCAAATCCCTCACCATCTCTTTCAGTTCGAGGATGTCGGCGTTGGGAGAATCCATCAGTTTGAATTTGTTGCCCCTAGCAGGATATCTGAGCAAACAAGCTATGCGCACCGGTTGACACCTACAAAACAGCAAATGGGTTAGTATGCATGAATGCAACGTCCATCCATATGAGGAAGATTCTGTCCTTTGATTCTGGTTTCATCGAGACAGATAATATTTCACCAATAACATTCTGACATTCGAATGTCTCTCAACCAGATTCTCAATCCATAATACTCCCCATATGGCTAGACGTGAGTTTGGTGCAGATGAATGCAAAATGAGAATGATGCTGATGAATGAATGCAGTGCATTGCCATCCTCCAAGTCATCTGATCATCAACGGTACAGAAGCCTGGTCTCTGAACTGATCATAACCATCTGAAGAATGTACGATCACAAATCTGACCCACGGGTTCCGAAATAAACGGAAGACAGATACATCATCATCATCACTGGCCTCTGAGCAGACACACCACCACCATCTGAATCGGCCCGGGGAATCCTGAAATAAACGGATCCCCACTGATAAATAACTCGGCCCGGGGAATCCTGAAATAAACGGATCCCCGCTGATAAATCACGGACAGCACTCTGGCGTCTCAGAAATAAACGGCCATAAATCCGACTTATAAATAGGACTCTGATCCACGGAACAATTAGTCACTATCAAAGTCACCATCTGAACATGCATCTGAAAGAATCACCCTCCCCTCACAGGTAAATTCTAAACAGGTCATCCTAAGGCGGATAATAGTCTCGACAATCGGGCAGAGATACTCAATGGGTTTGCCCTTTCGGGTGTGCCATTGTAGCTCCCTTAAGACCGTCTAAACCAAAGATCCGGGAAATGATCGGTCACCAGAGTCCACAGCTCAGATGAAGTAACTAAGCCAAAGTGGATACTCCACAGAGGAAAGCACTATCAACTGAACCTCGTCCGGTTTGTGGTACATCACGCCGCCAGGCACATGTTAACCTAACATGAAAGAGGCGACATGAGACCACACTAGTCCTAGGTGTATACTCGGGCCTGGGTTTTAGCCCCACTCAGAACACCCACCCCACACAGAGGAACCACCTGCAAAGAGGACGGCAACAACATGATAGTATGATGCATGCAGACATTAATGCAAATATAGATACACACTGGTTAGAATAATAAATGCAATAAATCACACAACAAGCAACCTAAACTAATCCTAGAACGCTAGGAGAGACTCGCTTAGGGACCATGGACCAGCATAGGTCAACATGTTTAATCCCCAACAGAGTCGCCAGCTGGCGCATCCTGCGAAAAATCAACCGGCGAGGCTCAAATAAAAACACAACACAGAGCCGCCACTGCGCGTTATTTATCCCAAGATAGGGAAAGGAAACGCTCAGAGAAACCTGGAAAGGTAATGGTCTTGCGACTAAAGAGAAAGGGTAAGGGAGTCGGTTACGCAAGGGGAAGGTATTAGCACCCCTCACGTCCGTCGTACTCGACGGGATCCACGTTCTAAAATAAAGAATAGGTTGCTAAAACATCACACACACACACAGGGAACGCAGGTGGGGTTAGGAGAAGGGAGCTCGATAAGGTATCGCACCTTATGCCTACATATCTTGTCTGGAACAAGAATCAGAGCCACTGTAGTTCGGCTTACGCACGTCAAACAACACAAAACGCACAGACAGATGGCAAACATGGAGCCTGACAACCACTCGATGGAATTACGTCAGCATCCGAACCAAAACACGCACAAAACGGCAAACGTGGAGCCCGACAGCCACTTACTGGACTTACGTCGGCATCCGAACCAAACACAATCAGATAACAAGTAAACACACGCAAAAAAGAAAAAGGTTGCCCGGAGTGGTCTCGCACGACCACCTGCCTACATACCTCGTCTGGAACGAGGATCAGGGCGATGTAGTTCCCCTTAACAGGGGAGAAACTCTCCTAACCAGAAACCAGGGGAAGACACGACACTAGGGAGACTACGACTCGAGCCTAGATGTTGTCATGCAAAGTCGCCCTAAGTTCAAGTTTCTATCCTACTTGCATAAGCAAGCCTATCCTAACCAGGAAAGGAGCAAGCACACAAACAAACAACATACAAGCATACATCAGATGAGAACAGGCATCTCAAACAAGCATGTCAATCAGATATCCACACAGCACACACTATAGCCAAACAAGGGGGCTCAATCAATCAGGTTTGACTGCCTAAGCAAGTCGTCTGTACAGGCTGGTTTTGCTCTTAACCTTGCCATTACGAGGCTAAGGTGAAGCAGATGAAAGGTGAAGTGAGGATGAGACCTCACAGCTCTTATCCCTAACCAGGGAGAGCTTGTGACAAATGAGCATGGGTCCAGAATAAGGGAACCCTTCTATACTCGAAGACTCTGACACAACAGATCTTGGGTTTTTGATCTCAATGCTACAACCATGTAATGGGAGCAAGGAGAAGACTCACAGAATAGTGGGGGATAGACTGCTTATCCCTACCTTCCACCAATTGCCTTATTTAAAGGACTTTTCCTGCTTGGGACAAATGTAAACAAACACAATCATTGCCTCTTAAGGAGGACTTCAGACAGTTTGCCCGGTCAAATAACAGACCGGGTCTCCAGACTACATGAAGTTAGGAAGTTATACCTCAATGCAAGTTGCTTAAGCAAAGCAAAGCAAAAGTTCACAAGGAACTGAGCAACTAAAAGTACCTGGAAACAATCAAACACAGTTAGTACTCAGGCAGACAAAACTAAACAACAAGTATTAATCAGTCAGACTATACAAAGCAATGCACAACAAGGCAAGCTCAAAGCTCAAGCCTAAGCTTCACAACCTACAAAACAATGTTATGTTAGTATACAAACATCAACAACATCAATTGCATTTAACTTGATTCATTCTCCATGTGCATTATGCTTTTGATCCTGAAAAATCAAGCAAACATTAGCAACAAGACCACTAGGCTAAGCCTAGGGTCCAAAAGCAAGAAAAATTCCTAAACAGCAGGGTATTCTCAAACCAAAGTCAAATTAATGTCAAACAAAAGCTCACACACTTAGTCCCATGTTCATATCATTCATTATGCTCATGTTATGCACAAAACAATCCACCTTGGTTCAAATGAAGCATCAAACATGCAAACAGAACTATTGCATTCAAATCCACATCAAAGCAATTCCAAAAATTCTCAAATAATTTACACCTAAACAGGGGATATTCAAGGTCTACCATGTCAAATTTGAGCTCAATTGGGCAAATGGAACCATGTCAATGAAAATCAACAAAAACAGACACAATTTCATGCTCCAAATCACAACATCAATACATGCTTCCACTTCAAAAATTCATAACTCAATGAAAACAAAAAAGAAATGGATGAGACCAAAACAGAGATGTCACATCATGTGTCTATTACAAGCATATCAAATTTCATGATCATACAATACCATATGAGCATTTCACAAAAGATTTGCCAACCTATGTCACATGAACTTGCAATTTCAACCACCAGAGATGAAAAATACCAAACAATTTGAAAATGCAATGTAAAATTCCACAAAAATTCATATAGCATCTCAACATGCTAATCAACCATCATGCAAAATTTCACATTATTCTACCAAGCCTAGGTCACACAATTAAATCCAGCAAATTGACATAATGAGGTGTGACACAAATTGTCACACCTAAGTTCCAAAATTCATAACTCAATGATCAGGTATCCAAAATTCATGAAATTTACATGTAAATAAACATCAGCCAGTCAACAATCATCACAAAAATTTTCAAGAATTTCTTTTAGAATATGAGCATTACACATTGAATTTGGCACAAGGTATCAAAAATGAGTACATGTTAAAGATCCCTAGGGCAAACAAAATTATTACCATGCACAACTTTCACCAATAGGTCAAAAAAATTCTACATTCAACAAGAAAGTCAACACAAAAATTCTCACATTTTTCTGAATTTTCTATGATTTTTTATGAATTTTCTAAGGTGTTAATGATTTTTTTGACAATTTTTATGAATTAATTTAATTAATTAAAATTGACCAGTGGCATAGTTGTAAATATGAGCGCGGGGGCGGGAAACACATTATTTGAATTTTCAAATGAAAATGAAGATCAAACAGTAAACTGCGCAGAAGACTTCATCTCCTTCCTCCAGCCACTCAAGAACACGAAATTCTCAAATCAACACCAAAATCAACAAATGGATAGCCGTTCGAACCGTCTGAACATGCACAATCCAAATATGAACTTATTGTAACCTAACTGTTCCTAAATCATACGAATCGCGCGAGTTAGGGTTTGACATTGAAACTTAAATTCAAGATTTCGTGCGCTACAGTTATCCGTTCACAAATCTAAAAGCACCACTGTAATCTACATGAAACAAACTACACAAAGCATACAACAATTCATGGAATCGTGACGGTCGAGTTTTGAAGTACCTGCTATGGCAGTGCTGGAATCGAGGCTTTCAAGACGCTTTGATGTGAAACAGATGCTACATAAGCTCCATGAAGATGAATGATGTGCTCGAGATCAATTGCCATGACTTCTATTGCTCAAAATTCGAATTCACCATTGATGATGCTTGCTATGAACAGTCGAGAATCAGTATTCCTTGCACTCCAATTTCCACAAACAGTCGATGATGATGATGAAAGGAGTTGGATGCAAAAAGAATTTCGAGAATTGGTTGAGATTTGATGAAGTTTGATGAAGTTTTGTGTTTATGGTGTTCTTGAGATTTTGAGAGAATTTGGAAAGTTTGAGATCCAATTTTGGGGAATGTGAAATTCTGTTATGATTTGGAAGTGATTAGGAATATATATGTGAGCTTAAACCATGATTAACCATGCTAATTAACCAAGTGCAAAAATTAGTGAAAATGTTAATTTCCAAGTGAGGGCAAAAAAGGAATTTCACATGCCAGCTCATTGCCACCTATTTGACAGCTCACACACTCTCTAAATGACATGTGTGAGCTGTTGCAACTTGGTGCACTCTCATTGGTTGTGTATTTTTGAAATTCACATGTGAATGCCACTTTGTCCATTTTTGCCATTTCATTTTTCAAGCCAAATCTCAAATTACAAGCCTTTGCCATGAAATGATGATTCCAACAAATTTTAAATACCATTCATGAGGTGTTGCAAAAATCCCCACTCAAAAATTCCAATTATTTTGAAAGTTGGACAATTTTGCCCTTGGTCCAATTTAACTGTCCAGTTGAAAATTGACTTTTTGCATTGACCACTTTTGGGAAAATCCAATTATGCACCATGAAAGTACATGTCAAATGGAGTTTGTGCATATAAAGAACTTGCAATTTGGACAAACCATGTGGAAATTATGGCCTCCTGATTATGGGTCATTTTTGAATTTCACTGAGTCATAACTTTCCAACCATACATGGGATTTTCAAGTTCTTGGACATTTTGGAAAGGTGATAACAAGATCTACAACTTTCATGTTGAACAAATTTTCATTTGAAGCTTCCTTGGACACGTGGCTTTGAGGTCCAAAACTTTCCATTTTTGGAAACTTCAATTACAAGTCACTTTCTATTTTTGGCAGTTTTTGTCCTGACTTGATTTTCTTCATTCTTAAGCTTTGAGATGTCATTTAACACTTGTTCCCACATGAATGAAGTGTATCCAACTCATTTCCACCTCCAAATCCATCAGATCATGTACAGTTGACCACAGTTGACTTTTTCAATTGACAGATGAATCAGGCAATGCATAGATCAATCTGAGCCCCAATCTTCTACTGAAATGGCTCAAGGGTGAAACCCTAGCCTCAATTTTCTCCATAAAATCACATAATGAACCCCATAACCATCACAAACCCCATCTCCTGATCATGCCCTGGCTGGCCCAATGCAACTGATTAGGGTTGACCAGTGGTCAAACCCCTAATCTCAAGGAATCAGCTTCAACACTTGATGAAATCCAACCATGATGATGATGATGTATTATTGCAATCAAGATGAAGACCAACATCCATTGAGAATCACAAAACCCTAATTCACAGCCCAATCCTCAGATGGCCAATGATCAGTCAATAAACCCTAGGCTTGCACTTTGACTTCCTCATCTTCTGATCAAGACTTGAGAGGATAGCCTGCACAATGTAACCACATGATATGCAATATGAAATGCCTAATGACCTAAAATGATATACACAATGTTAAGCTTAGTCCCAAGAGAGGAGGGCAAATTTTGAGGTGTTACAGACGTCGAAGAGATACAAGGCAAGATTGGTCGCAAGGGATTTCACTCAGAAAGAAGGTGTCGACTTCAATGATGTGTTCTCTCCTGTTGTCAAGCACATGTCCATTCGAATGTTACTTGCCATTGTGGCACAATTTGACCTAGAATTGGAACAAATGGATGTGCAAACTGTTTTTTTTGTATGGAGATCTAGATGAAATAATCCTGATGAGGCAACCTAAAGAGTATGTAGAAAAGGGAAAGGAAGATTATGTGTGCAAGTTGAATAAATCTTTATATGGATTGAAACAATCTCCTCGACAGTGGAATATGAGATTCGACAAGTTCATGACACACATATGTTTCATTAGAAGTCATTAACATGAACCTCAAATCGTGGTAAAATCCTACTCTCAACTATGATGAAAAGTTGTTTTTGTAGTAGTGGAGACAACTCAGTAGTGTGGGTGGATCAAGAAACATTAGATGTTGTAGCTGCCTTCGCTAGTAAGGGTAGTTTGGACCATATTTTTATAGAGGTGGGTCCCCCTTTGGACTAAGGGGTACTTTCCCCTAAAGGAGATAAAAGAGTATGCATCAAATATGAGGTGTATCATTCCTCTTCATGAATGTTTTGTTTTATTTGATATATTTTTGCCTTTCTTTCAACAAATTTGAGGTAGGCATTTTCAATCATTTGGTGATCGCTTCCTTACCACTCCATCCGATGAGTTATGGTTATGTAAAAGTCTTTCAATATTGGTGCGAGTACAAGAAAAGTGTGTCAACCTTAACACTATTTTCCATCTTTTTAACGTTCAATGTCGTTCAGATGACTCAACATGGGGTTAAGACTTGCTCTCCCTTAGACAAAGTCAAAAGATGTTTAAGGTTTATTTCGACAACGTGAATAATTTTAAAGATCGATACTACTTGATCACTCCCCCGCTGAGGTGGCCCATGCAAGTATGTGTTGCATTCAACGATGTGTGCCTCTCAAATATAAGGATAGGTTCCCGAAGTTCTGGCGCCAAAGCCACTTCTTGGTTGAGGCTTGATCTTTTGTTTATAAAAGACCTACTTGAAGAAAAGTGAACTGCAACTTCATATCTCCACTTTCAATAATTTTAGTCATATGAGAATTTCTTAACAACATCTTAAATTTTACGACTTTGTAAGATTTAATATAACACGATCATAGCAAACATTGTGAAAGTTGTCAATGTTAATTTACCACCCAATTGATTCACTAATAATGTTAAAAATGATCAATTTTATTGCTTTCTTTTAAAAATATATTTCATAAATACTTATATTTAAGCATAATTTGATGAGTATAAAAATTGATGCTTACTAGATTATGGACTCGTACATAAATTTTTTCAAAACACAATTATAAAGATGGAGATAAAAATTAGAACTTACACAAGTATGAACTTAAGTACCGACATTTTTTAAAATAGTAACGGGCCTATTGTCATCCCTAACACAATTGTATTTGTAAGATATGGCTTCAAACAAAATTTTCTTATACACAATTAGTAGCCAAATTTTACCTTGGGAGAATAGATTTACGTGACTTGCTATAGATTTATTTATATCTTATGTTCATGCATGCAAAAGTTTAATCGGTAGTTTGGATAAGAATTTAATTAAGCTATTTCTACAACCAAAGTGAAAATGAGGTTAAACCATTTCTTCGTAAATGGATACTTAGTTCCTTGGTACAAAAATGGTTAGTGTCCTCAATTAAGTAATACAAAGTGCCAAAAAAAAACGAGCTTATTAATTGAGTCAAACAAAAAAAAGTGAATCATGAAAAGTGCGATTTATGTAGTTTTGAGTAGTTTTGAACTGTTTCTATTTCTATTCTAATTATTACTTAATCTTAATTAGTTTAAAAGGAAACTTAATCTTGAGCTCTTTCACTATCTTGTGACGTTATGGTTTTACTAAATCTGATTGCATGTAATCTCAAATCTATAAGATGATGTTTGCCATTAATATACTAATCAACCTTCAAGTGTTTTTTGACTCAATCCAACCTCAAGCTTAAAATGACGAATTTTAGTCACATGTATTTGCAAGTTTATCTAAGATCATATTTCAAATAAGTCCAAGTTAAAAATAAAATATAAAATAAAAAAAAATTAGTCCAAGTTAGTTTGATGTCACACAAAAATTTAGTCAACGGGTTTTATATAATACTATATGATAGTACTATTTATATATATATATATGATAGTACTATATGTGATCTGTTTCAAAATATATAATGTACTACTTTGCTTATTTTTAATTTTGGTTTTCTAAGTTTGCAATTGACTATATACTCTATAATCCATTAATTTATGGTATGACCAAGTCGAATAAAACCTATTAGTGAGAGAGAGTTAATTGGGAATTTGAGCGGGACTACATAAGCATGATGTGCATTTGATGCTTACCAAAGGTGTGAAAAATAAATTATAAGATTGGGAACATTCTTTTTAAACATTATTTAGCAACATATCCGTATTAAACAATTTTCATAGTTTACATGTAATATAGTTTTTTTAATGAGTGCTAATCATGCCACCTCAAGGAGAGATAAAAAAGCACACAAGGCAAAAGGGAAAACTAGAAAAAAAAATCAACAGCTAAAAACCCAAAAGAAGTACAGCTAAACTCATAGAATTCATGTTAGATTTTAGATCAAAAACCACAAATCACTACCAATCTTATAATAAAGACAAACTCTCCACACACAATTAGTTTAGAAAGATGACATGATTTCGAAGTTAGACAAAGATAATGCACGAGTCAACCTCTCTTCTATTTAGAAATTATTTTCAAACAAAAAATACTCTTCTTCTCCACTTCTTTCACACTTGTTGTGACACCATTAAAGACACAATTATTACGAACACTCCGAATAGGCCAAACAACGACATATCAAATTATAGCAAAATCACCTAGAAAGAGGAAATACCCCAAACAAAAATTTATGGTCATTAAGAATAACCACCTGCAAATCTAACCAATTAAAGATCTTATAACACACCGACAACTCTAACTCAGGTGACAATGAGATTAGAGACCGGCTCAACCATACCATCACACAAAGGACACATAATCCCATTAGAATCTGTAATCACCCCTCTTTTGAACAGATTTTTCTCTATAACGTATTGAACATTTACTCCATACATAAGAGGCGGTGAATTGTGAAAGTTTAAAAAATAATTGGTTAAAACAAAATTAGTTTCTAAATCAAAATTTGAAAACATTTTCTAAAAATGTTTGAATATGCAACAAAAAGTAATGATAAAGTAAATAAGTGAAAAGTAAATAAGTTAAAGGAAATGAGATAACAATAGAGATTTATAGATGTTCGGTCTTAAAGAAGTGATCTACTTCTCTTCCTAAGAATTGATCTTGAGAGTATCCAAAAATGCTTGAGAGCTTTTAGAAGGTTAAGCCCACAAACCCTTTTACATAAGGAAAAAAAAAATGAAATTTTAGGTTTACTTCCAACCAAGCAATGAACAAACTAATGAAGCAGTCAGTCTTCACGCCAAACAGCGAACAATACTTCGAGCGGTTAATCTCTACGCCAAACTGGGATTTTTTACAGGTCGAACTTGAACCAAATTGTATTTTTGAGATGGCTATCCTCTGAATGGAACCAGGGATTTATGCAGACTGACCATAAATCGAACCGAGATTTCATACCGGGTTGATCTCAAACCAGCTAAGCTTTTGTACATGGTTTGGCTCAAGACTGATGTGAATATTTTCAATGGTTATTCTTCACTAACCCAAAAGAAGAGACTTTCTTCAATTGGCGAAACTCATAAACCGAGACTTATACTTATTCCTCAAAAGAGCTTTTATACAAGTTTGACTCCAAATCTAAACAATTACTTCCTTAGGAAGAATAATTTACTCGATAGAAAAAAAAACTCTTGATAAATTTACAATAATACTCTTTCCCAAACAACTTTCTCATGAAACTCTAGAACGTTTCTCAAAGCCCTATGGCTTAAAATATGTGAAAGAAAGAAAAACAATTAAGTGAGAGATTGAGAGAGGGGGAAGCCAGACTTTTTATTAATAAAAAAGACCCAGACTTCTTTATAAGCTTTTTTAGCTAAAAAGACTTGGCCACGAGCCATAAAAAAGTCTTTTAAATCTATTTTACCGGCCTATTTAAATAAAAATGAATAACTTTATTATTATTATTTGTATTTTTTTTGAGTTAAAATACAAAAATAAAGCTTAGTTATCTTGGAGAACTTATGAAGATAAGTTGAAAAAACCTTATGAACAATGTCATAAGTTCTCTCAAATAAATAGTATCACAAAATTTATGTTAATAGTGAAACTCAAATTAATTAATAAAAATAAATATTTAGTTTCATTGATCTTTTAGTTTGTTAATCTATTTAAAATTAGTCAAATTTCTTATTTACAAATGTTCAAATGAAGTAGATTTTTTAGTAGGCTAGTAGGCAAATCAGAAATTCGAAAAGGTCAGACTCAAGACGAAAAATAAGAATATGATAAGTTATAGATTAGGCTTAGGCTTTGAATTATTTAGCAAACCAGACTCGGGTTTGGCAAAGTTTATCTCGGCCCAACCTATTTCCACCCATAAATGGTAGAGCTATTACGCACAGAGAGAAGGTCGTCAACCACAGGTAACTCGTGAAGAAAAAATATTCTTCTCCACCTATGATCCTAAACAAGATTCTCGTTCTCCATCCTCTCAATCTCTCTCACCAAACCATCTTATTAAGTAGATATTGAATAAATACCATGAATTTTTTCTTATGAGAGAAAGGTTTTACCTGAGGATACTCCCAAAAACAAGTCTAGAGGCCTGAACCTACAATTTTATGAATACCATCAGCAAACTAATCAGACATATCATCTTCTTTGTACCAAATAAGAGAGTTATGTTTAGTAACTAAAGGTCCCTAACTCCTAGCCCACATTTTTATTAAGCTTACATACATTTTCTCACTTAACCTATGAGATCTTAGAATCACCCTTCACCCCCCCCCCCCCCCCCCCCCCCCAAAAAAAAAAGAACCTTCTTTGAATCTTAACTAACTTCTTTCAAACCTTCACAAACATCTTTATAAAAGACAAAAAGACGATATGGATACCATTAAGTATTAAATTAAGAAGGACCACTCGACCCCTAAAATAACATATATGTACTTCCAAGAATAAAGCCTCTTGGTAAATAAATTGACTAAAGGGTTCCAGGTAGAATGCATCCTAGGGTTAGCTCCCACAAGGAGACCTACATACTTAAACAATATAGATTTAATCCTACATAGAGGAAATCGGTCTGCAGAGAATAAAAAGACAGGGTCTACATTAACCCTAACAAGATCGCTCTTGAAGAAATTAACCCAAAGACAACTTAACCCCTCTTAGGGTTGCCTTAGTGCTCCATAGATACTCAACATTAGGATCAACCAATAAGAAGGTGTCATATGCATATTGAAGATGAATGACCACCGTATCAAAAAAATTCACTCTAACCCCACATAAAGATGAAGTTCAAAAACCTTTGAAATTAAACTGCTAAACCCCTCAATGACAAAGAGAAAAAAGAACCGAGTTAAGAGGTCTCCTAGCTTCAAACCCCAATGGATTTTAATCTCTTGAGTTAGACACTGTCGCGGCGCGAAAGATACCCGAGCGTAAGGAACACTCGAAATATAAACAAAACAGAGTCGCCACCGAACTTTATTTATTCCCAAAGAGGGAAAGGGGAAATATCGATAAAACCCACAAAAATCAAAAAGAAATGGTTATCGCAACCAAATCGGGTTCGGGAGTCGGTTATGCAAGGGGAAGGTATTAGCACCCCTCGCATCCATCGTACTCGATGGGACCCATTTAGTTAGTTTCGTGTTAGAGTGTTAGCGTGATACCGTTTGTAAACTTCTACTTATCGAGTGAGAAAAGAGAAAGAAAGAAAGGAAAGACTTAAGGTTTTTTAATAATAATGTGCCTGACAAGATTTCGCAATCCTGCTCCTACGTATCTCCAGGTGCTATGAAGAACTCAAGGCATACGTAGTTCTACCCAAAGAGAACTACTGGGTGGATTGCTTTTAAAGAGAGTGATGCTTGGATCATATTTGAGCGATTAAACCTTTACTTGCTGCTCGCTCTTGGAGGCTGAAGTCTTTGTTTGTTTCGCATCAAAACGGATGTTGCATACTCTTTTCTGAAAATGTTTTCAGAGTCGCACAAGGGCGGAAAATAAGTTTGATGAGTTTGAGTTGATTTTAAGCGGAGACAGGCATCCAAGCAGGGAGCTCTACTGCAGTACTCGAATGCCCGAAAAGGAAGAGGCCTAAGCCCAATCACTCTCTTTTCATCCAAAAGTTTGTTTATGAAAATGTGGCAAATTAGGTCAAAGTTCATTAACGGAAGACGATTAGTCAGACAGAGAGCTCTACAGCAGTGTCCAAATAATCGGGAAAGAGAAGGTTGATACCCAATCAATCTTTTTCTTCTATAAGAGAAATGACCTAATTCTGGTAATTACTGTATGTTAATATGGAAGACGAATGTTTGAACATTGAGCTCTACAGCAGTATCCTAACATTCGAAACAGAGAAAGTCTAAACTTAATCAGTTTCTTCCATTTTTATTGTGAAAAGCTTTTAAAAACAGGGGGACGACTTGACGTTGGATCAAGTGTCAGAAGTTGACTTATGAAAAATAATTTGGATGTGGCGGGGGTATATTTGACTTTGTAATCAATTTGGATTTGATTTAAGACAAAAGACTCGACGTTGGATCGAGTGTTTGTTTTTGTTCTTTTCTGAAAGGGTTGATTTTAATCTTTTATTAACAATCAACTGGTACAGTAAAGTAAATGAAAGCGGTAAATTTATTACACATGTTTGGGAAATGGGGTACATTTTATCGAATGGGGATACAACACAATAATTAAATCATTCAAGTTTTGAAAGACAGTTATAAAAATAAAAGAATCTCGTTGTAAGAAGGCCCAAGAGAAAGCCAAGGGACTCGGAGTAAAAATCAGAAATTGAACTACATAATTTAGCATAATGTTAAGCAATTGTAAAGCAATTCATGTAGGAATCGCCATATTTGAGGCCGGACAACCAAATATATGCATTCATACGATTTTCGGAAGCTAAATTAAAATTCAAGCTTCGAAATAGAAATGCAATAAAAACCGATGTAACAATTAAATAAAATAACAAAGAAAAATCATAAAAAATTTAAACTAGTCAATTAATTCTTAATTTAAATAATTAGACTAAATAAAAAAAATTAAAAATAAGATAAAAATAAAATAGAATGAAAAAGGGAGTATAAACTAATATGTGGGATGTATATATATATATATATATATATATATATATATATATATATATATATATATATATTATATATATATATATATATATATATATATATATATATATATATATATATATATATATATATATATATATAGAATAATAAATAATAATGAAAATAAATAAATAATAATGAAAATAAATAAATAATAAATAGTAAAAGTAAAAAAACAAAGATGAATGGAAAGAAAGGGGTGACGTCTCATTAAGCTTACTGAGCAACGTCTTGTAAATTTTAATAACCAACCAATAGAAATCCAACACTTGGCAATGCAATATTTACAAAAAATAAATTAAAAAAAATAAAATTGAAACCATATTTTAAGTAGACAAAAGAGTGAGGATAGTGCAATAATGGGGATATCATCATCTATCAGTGAATATAACTTCACACATAAAACCATCATAAATCATTTATTTATAAATAAAAACAAGTTTAAAATCCAATAATATATAAACCATTTTAATAATAATAAACAAAATAGTTTTGTTCCCAAATATCTTTATGACAAAATATCCTTTATTTTGCTTTGTGATGAAATGAAAAATGAGTAGCAATATGTAATATGAATTCACAGTCCAAAACATAAGCAAAATACAGAGTAAAAAAAAACTCATTTCTCCCTCATACTCATCTTTTTCTTTTACCTAAGCAAACCAACTAAAATATTAAATCCCAAACATGTCAGCAAAAGAAAATAAGATCATGACAAAATAAGAGGTCAAGATTGCTATACCAAACAGTATGAGGTGAAGTTGTCCGTGTAGGTTGCTTTATGAAACGACGGTGAGCTACGTATGTCGGTCGGCGGTTTCAACGTAAATGAAGATGAAGGATAACATTACTTTCGCTTAGTTTGAAGATCAAAGCTCGCCGGTAAGAACAGTTGTGGTCACGGTTTTGGTGGATAGGTTATGTAAAGGTTGAAGAATGATTAGAGGTTTTGTTTGAAGAAGAGTTGAGGAAGGTTATTGAAGAAGAAGAACATGATGGTTGTAAAGGATTGTGTGTGTTGCTATTTTTTCTTGTTTTTAAGAGAGGGAGTAGAGTTATGTATGATTATGGTCATGTATGGATGAAGGTTATTTCCATGCTACAATAGTTTGTCCAATGGTTTTACAAGTGTGTTGAAAGATGTTTGGATTTTTCGATGCCCACTAGTACAAAAAAAGAGATGTAGGGCGGTTTGATAATTCTTTGAGGGAGAGAGCTTTATGATATCAACCTTTCCTAAATCAGACAAAAATAAAACTAATTGGTGGTGTCCGCATGGCAATGAAAGTTGGGATGATATGTAGATATTTTACTTAAAAGCGTGGTTCTTTTTTATTTTATTTTTAAAGAAGATAAAATCAAAGGGTTTTTTAAACAAAAAAAAGAAAAGAATAAAATTAATAAACTAAATAAAATTATACCTATAACATAATAAATTCTAATTAAAATGGCTAAAAAATTTAAAAAAATTGAATAAAAGAAGAACAAGAATCGGTCAAAAAAATGCCCGAAAAATAAAGAAATCGAGCTCATTAAAATGATTCATGCAAAATAAAAACTTCTCAGAAATATACAGGTTTGGATCAAGTTTGAAATAAAAATCGACCGGTTAAAAGGCTCAGGCGGGCATAAAAAATGCGACTGAAAAAGCAGTCGAAAAAATAAAATGAGCATGCCAGGTTGAACTACACGAACCATAGATCAATAAAACTGACGTCTGAAAGCTGAATTTTAAAAATTTTCGGCCATTAATTCGATGTACATTTGGGAAATGATTCAACCGGTTTGTCTGTAGATCCGAAAAAATTATCTGGCTGATATTTTAAACATTATGCGGAACAAAATACATGTTGTGACAAGTATAAAATGCAAATGGCATGTAAATAAACTGAACTGTTGACTGAATAATCGTGAACAGACAATCAGATGCAAATGAATCGCCCTTGGACCATTTACTTATGATTCTCCATCATAATTAAAACCTACAAAGATTCATATGATGTTAATACTCTTGATTTATCAATCTCTGAACCTCTGAAACAAGATGCAACTGCATGAATGATGCACTGAGATTTGAGAAATTAAATCTTTTGATTTCTTAATCAATAGATGACTAAATGAATGTCATCAAGACCAGATGAAATGCCAGAACTCCAGACTTTTTACCTGAACCCTGACGAATGCTTTAAATTGATGAAATACACGACAAAACGGATTGATTTATGCTATGCTGATGCAAGTGAAAAACTCAAGGTAAAATTTAGGGTATGACAGCTGCCCCTATTTAAACATCTTTAACTAGAGGATATGAAGAAATCTTCTTCAAATCGTCATGGTGAAAGATAGTTTAAATACCAAACAGACCCAAATTTTGCCCTCTTATGTAGAAGAATGATAAGCTTATGGTTATGACCGAATGCACTTGGATTTAAGAAATACTCTTGATTTTCTTAATCAGCTGACGGTAATGCAAATGAATGTAATGAGATTTAAGAAATACTCTTGATTTCCTAATCGTTGGGTGGTATGCATGTAAATGAAGGATAAGAAGTCCTCTTAACTCCTTAAAAATGAATGCGCATGAATTGAGAAATACTCTCGATTTCTCAACTATATGAATGAAAAATGTTATGTATGCTAAGAAGTGCTCTTGACTCCTTACAGATGAATGAATTAAAAAAATACTCTTGATCTCTTAATCATATGGTTGAATGAAAATGCAGATGAATTGAGAAATACTCTTGATTTCTTAGAATATATGCATATGAATTAAGAAATACTCTTGATTCCTTAATCATGAATGTAAATGAATTGAGAAATGCTCTTGATTTCTCAGATGACATGCATATGAGTTAAGAAATACTCTTGATTTCTTAATCATGAATGTAAATGAAATATGTATGAGTTAAGAAATACTCTTGATTTCTTAATCATGAATGTAAATGAATTGAGAAATGCCCTTAATTTCTCAGATGAAATGCAAATGAATTAAAAAATACTCTTGATTCCTTAATCATGAATGTAAATGAATTGAGAAATGCTCTTGATTTCTCAGATGACATGCATATGAGTTAAGAAATACTCTTGATTTCTTAATCATGAATGTAAATGAAATGTGTATGAGTTAAGAAATACTCTTGATTTCTTAATCATGAATGTAAATGAATTGAGAAATGCCCTTAATTTCTCAGATGAAATGCAAATGAATTAAGAAATACTCTTGATTCCTTAATCATGAATGTAAATGAATTGAGAAATGCTCTTGATTTCTCAGATGACATGCAAAATGACTTAAGAAATACTCTTGATTCTTAATCAGGAATGTAAATGAAATATGTCTGAGTTAAGAAATACTCTTGATTTCTTAATCATGAATGTAAATGAATTGAGAAATTCTCTTGATTTCTCATATGACATGCAGATGAGTTAAGAAATACTCTTGTTTTCTTAATCATGAATGTAAATGAATTGAGAAATGCTCTTGATTTCTCAGATGACATGCAGATGAGTTAAGAAATACTCTTGTTTTCTTAATCATGAATGTAAATGAAATATGTATGAGTTAAGAAATACTCTTGATTTCTTAATCATGAAAATGCAGATGAATTAAGAAATACTCTTGATTCCTTAATCATGAATGTAAATGGGAAATGCTCTTGATTTCTCGGATGATATGCAAATGACTGGCGATGAGAGAATCATGTTCAGTTGCTCCTGACTGACATTAGATCTCTAGGATGGATCTGTTATAAGGTAACATGCTCGACTGGTCTTCAGACATTATTCGTTGAAGGCAGACACTCCTGGGGGAATAAATGATCATATTCAGCTGCTTTTGGCTAAAGATGTCATATTCAACAACTCTTGGCTGAAACTGATGCATTCAATGACTCTTGGTTGAAGCAAAAACTGTAAAATAAAATAGTGTTCAACTGCTCTTGGCTGAAACTACTGCACAAAATAAAATGGTGTCCAACTGCTCTTGGTTGAAACTAATGCATTCAACTGCTCTTGGTTGAAGTAAACTGCTGGAAAATAAAATAGTATTCAGCTGCTCTTGGCTAAAACTAATGCATTCAACTGCTCTTGGTTGATGCAAATTGTTGGGAAATAAACAAAATGCTTCCTTTGGGGAATAACCGCATGTTCAGCTGCTCTTGGCTGACAGAAGACTCTTTTGGGGAAAGAGAAGATCCCAAAGACTTGTTGGGGAGTTCATGAAATTTTGCTGGAGAAAATACAATGTTGGAGAAACTCTGTGTGGAGATATCTACTGGGGAAACCAAGCAGAAAATTTGTTTACACCAAAGTTCCAACGGAAGAAAATCAATCACCTTGCTGGGGAAGAAACTCGTCTTAAGAATCATTACCAACAATGACTGTATTCTGAAAATACTATAGTACTGAAGAAGATAAATGCTATACTCTTGAGAACACCTCTTGCATCTTGGTCTGCTGAGGATTACACTGAACTTTCTTTAGAGGTTGCTGAATCCGGCTGAGGTTTATGCATGATCTGTTTTTATACATGATATGCAAAATGAATATGAATGCATGAATATATTAGTTTATGCATTTTGTAGGTATCAAGCTCGGATTCCCCAACGCCTTGTCTTGGATCGTCTTGTCACCATGAAGATGATTTTTTGTTGCAAAATATCTTGATTTCTGCTCTTCCGCCAAGCGGGTTTCAATGAGGACTTCTTGCTTCTGGAAGAAAACCCACTTCAAACTTGCTTTAGCTTACAATGATCTAGGAAATGTCCCACGTCTTGTGAACCAGATGCATTATTGTAAACCAACAAAAATTCCTTTTATACTTTCAAAATCAAAACAAATTAAAGTTTTCAAAAGCTTTGTAGTTTCCACTATTTTAATGTTTTTATCTTATCAAAAATAAAAGCGACATTAAGCAGAAAAATAGAAATAATTGGTAAAGCAATGTTCAACTGAACAATTTTATTTGATGAGAAGAGTAACTCATACATGGGGTTCATGAAGATGTAAACCCCTATAAGAGGAGATTACAGAGAAAGAAAGCAAGTAAATGGCAACAAAAATTTAACTGATTTTCCAACGAAATGCAACTTTGCTACTTTCCCCTATGTCCTCTAGTCCTCATTACTTTGCTTCTAGATATGGTAATTGGACTTTTCTCTTCCATCTGAGCTTTGTTGCAGTGTTGACTTATGTCACTCCAGTATTATGCTTTTGGATATTCCCTAACTTTTGCGCGAACTGCTCCTTAAGAGTTTCAGTTCACCGGGAGATTTTACCCTTTTTTGCTTAAGTCGCCCTTTCGGGTTTTCGACTTACCGGGCTTAATTTTTTTGTTTATCCCTAACTTTTGCCTGAGCCGCCCTTTCGGGTTTTCAACTCACCGGGATGCTCATTTTTTGCCTAAGTCGCCCTTTCGGGTTTTCAACTTAGCGAGCTTTTATTATCCATCTCTTTTTCTTAGGCATAATACTTTCTGACTGCATCAGAATTGACGGGGTGTGTCAACTCTTCTCCGTCCATGTTCGTGAGAACTAAAGCTCCACCAGAGAAAGCTTTCTTCACCACAAATGGTCCTTCATAGTTTGGAATCCACTTGCCACGTGAATCCTTATGGAGGGAGATTATCTTTTTCAAAACTAGTTCACCTACATTAAACTCTCGAGGTCGAACCTTCTTGTCAAATGCCCGCTTGAGCCTCCTCTGATATAACTGACCATGACACAACGCTGTCATCCTCTTTTCTTCGATTAGATTGAGCTGGTCAAATCTGGTTTGAATCCATTCCGCTTCTTCTAATTCCGTCTCCATCAAGACTCTCAACGAGGGGATCTCCACTTCTATCGGTAGCACAGCCTCCATGCCATAGACTAGTGAGAAAGGGGTTGCCCCTGTTGAAGTGCGAACAGCTGTTCGATATCCGTGCAAAGCAAAAGGTAGCATCTCATGCCAATCTTTATAAGTTTTCACCATCTTCTGAATGATCTTCTTGATATTCTTGTTAGCTGCCTCTACAGCTCCGTTCATCTTTGGCCTATAAGGTGACGAGTTATGATGTTCAATCTTGAAATTCTCGCATAACTCCTTCATCATCTTATTATTCAGATTTGATCCATTATCAGTGATAATCTTGCTAGGAGTTCCGTAGCGACAAATTATCTCTTTCTTGATAAACCGAGTGACGACTTGCTTTGTCACATTGGCATAAGAAGTTGCTTCTACCCACTTAGTAAAGTAGTCAATGGCAACCAGAATGAACCGATGTCCATTTGCAGCTTTAGGCTCAATCATACCAATCATGTCTATGCCCCACATTGAGAATGGCCATGGAGCTGATAAAACATTCAGAGGAGTAGGTGGCACGTGCACCTTGTCAGCATAAATTTGGCACTTGTGGCATTTCCTGGCATAGTGGTAACAATCTGTTTCCATTGTCAACCAATAGTAACCAGCTCTAAGGATTTTCTTCGCCATTGCATGTCCGTTTGCATGAATGCCGAAAGAACCTTCATGGATTTCTTTGATGAGTAGGTCGGCTTCGTGTCTATCCACGCATCTGAGCAGAACTAAATCAAAGTTTCTTTTGTATAAAACACCACCACTTAGGAAGAAATTGGCTGATAACTTTCTTAAGGTCTTTTTGTCTGTGATGGATACATCATTTGGATACTCGTGCTTCTCAAGATATCGTTTGATGTCATAAAACCACGGCTTGCCATCTGTTTCTGCTTCAACTGCCAAGCAATGTGCTGGCTCGTCTAGACGTTGAATTGTAATAATAGGTGATTCGTTAGCCCACTTGACCTTGAACATAGATGACAGAGTAGCCAAGGCATCGGCTAGCTGATTCTCCTCCCTAGGAATATGATGGAAATTAATCTCATCAAAGTAGGGGATTAGCTTCATGACATGCTCTCGGTATGGGATCAAATTGGGATGCCGGGTCTCCCAATCTCCTTTGATTTGATAGATGACAAGTGCTGAGTCCCCATACACTTCAAGAATCTTGATTCGTAGATCAATAGCTGCTTCAATTCCCAAGATACATGCTTCATACTCCGCCATGTTATTGGTGCATTGGAAACATAACCTTGCCGTGAAAGGAAGATGAAAATCCTTTGGAGAAGTTATAACAGCCCCAATTCCGTTACCTAATGCATTTGAGGCACCATCAAACACGAGCGTCCACCGCGATCCTGGCTCGGGTCCTTCTTCCGGGCCTGGAATCTCATAGTCTCTTATGTACATGACGTCTTCATCTGGGAAGTCGAGTCTCATCGATTGATAGTCCTCCACTGGCTGGTGCGCAAGGTACTCTGATAACACACTACCCTTAATGGCCTTTTGAGTTACATACTGAATGTCATATTCTGATAATAACATTTGCCAACGAGCGATTCTGCCAGTTAATCCTGGTTTCTCGAAGATGTACTTGATGGGATCCATCTTGGATATTAACATTGTTGTATGACAAATCATATACTGTCTCAGACGACGAGCAGCCCATGCTAATGCACAACAAGTCTTTTCTAGCATGGAGTACCTGATTTCATATTCTGTAAACTTCTTGCTCAGGTAGTAGATAGCATGCTCTTTTCTACCCGTCTCATCGTGTTGCCCCAGTACACATCCCATGGATTCATCGAGTACTGTCAAATACATAATGAGAGGCCTTCCTGGAACTGGTGGCACTAAGATTGGTGGTTCTTGTAGATACTGTTTGATTTTATCGAATGCACTCTGGCAATCATCGTTCCACCTAACAGCTTGATCTTTTCTTAACAACTTGAATATCGGCTCGCAAGTGGATGTCAGATGTGAGATAAATCTGGAAATATAGTTCAATCTGCCCAAGAAACCACGGACTTGCTTCTCTGTCCGAGGTGCTGGCATCTCTTGAATAGCTTTGACTTTGTCAGGATCAACTTCTATGCCTCTCTGGCTCACAATGAATCCTAGAAGCTTTCCAGATCTGACTCCAAAAGTGCATTTAGCAGGGTTTAAACGCAATCTGTATTTCCTCAATCTTACAAACAACTTCCTTAGATGAATAACATGCTCCTCTTCTGTCTGAGACTTGGCAATCATGTCATCCACATAGACTTCAATCTCCTTATGTATCATATCATGGAAAAGAGTCACCATGGCCCTTTGATAGGTTGCCCCAGCATTTTTCAGGCCGAAAGGCATTACCTTATAACAGAAAGTGCCCCATGGTGTAATGAAAGTTGTTTTCTCCATATCTTCGGGAGACATTTTGATCTGATTATATCCTGAGAATCCGTCCATGAAGGAGAATACAGAGAACTGAGCTGTGTTATCTACCAATACATCAATGTGAGGTAACGGAAAATCATCTTTGGGACTAGCTCTATTCAGGTCTCTGTAGTCTACACACATTCGAACCTTTCCATCTTTCTTCGGAACTGGCACAATATTAGCAATCCACTGCGGGTAAGTTGCAACAGCTAGAAAACCTGCATCAAACTGCTTCTTGACCTCTTCTCTAATCTTGACAGCCATGTCTGGTCGAGTTCTTCTCAACTTCTGCTTGATGGGCGGGCATTCCGGCTTCAACGGCAACTTGTGCACAACTATGTCGGTGTCGAGTCCTGGCATATCCTGATATGACCAAGCAAACACATCCACATATTCATGTAGTAGCTTGACTAGTTCCTCCTTCACATTTTCTTTCAAAGCAGTTCCGACCTTGACTTCCTTTCTATCCTCCTCAGTCCCCAGATTGATCACATCCACTGGTTCCTGATGAGGCTGAATCATCTTTTCCTCTTGTTTCAAAAGTCTGGTCAACTCTTCTGGGAGTTCGCAGTCTTCCTTACCATCCTCTTCAGCTTGGTTAATCGGGAGGTCGAAGTCATAGGGAATTATAGCATTGTCGTGTTCAATGGATCCAGTTATTAATGATCTGCATGGAAATGATTTTTCTTTTTAGAGGAAGATTTTGAAAAATGAAAGTGATGTGAAATAAAAAATGCCATTTTTTTTTATTTGTTTGTAAAAAAATAAATAAATTAAAAAGATGACAGACAGGGATCTCAAAAAATGTGCTTTGTATTGATGATAAGGCTTAAATATTAACACAAAATGGGCCCTACAAAGCTATCCATATGCCTTGGGAATGACATTGGATGTTTTAGAAAACAGTAAATTACTTTGAACAAGAAACTATATCCAGAACATCTGTTGCCTTCCAGTTAGTGAGAGCGGCATCCGGAGGTCCACAAAACACCATCTTGGACAAATCTAGATCTTCATCTTCAAGAGCATTCACTTGATCATCACTTCGGAAACCAGCTTTAGAGAATATTTCCTGGATGCTAGGAACCTTCCCCTGATGTATATTCTGATCTTTGAAAAGTTCAATAGACGGCTGATATCCTAATCCACACTTGTCTTTCTTCTCTGGTAGTTCAATCACTGTGCCCCAACTTCCAGGGCAACCAGCTTCAATTGCAGCTTTCACACTCTTCCACGAGGTCATGACCCCCTTGGGTTCTTCAACAAGTTTCGGCTTAGTCTGGACCACATTGACCACTTCAAGGGCTTGGAGAGGAGTTTCAACAATGTCTTCACCTACTTCAATGTATCTGAAAGAAGTCAAATGGCTGACGAAAATATCTTCCTCTCCGGATACGGATACCAGCTTACCAGAAGTAACAAACTTCAGCTTCTGGTGAAGTGTCGAGGTAACAGCTCCAGCAGCATGAATCCAAGGTCTACCTAACAGACAACTATAGGCAGGCCTAATATCCATTACCTGGAAGGTAATACGGAAAGTTTGAGGGCCAATCAGGATTGGGAGGTCAATCTCCCCAATAACTGTTCGCTTAGACCCATCAAAAGCTTTCACTATCAAAGCACTGGGTCTCATCTGCACCCCTTCAATATTCAATTGTGCCAGGGTAGTCTTAGGTAACACGTTCAAGGATGAACCTGTATCTACCAGTACTCGAGCCAAAGTGACATCTGTACACTGAATGGAGATATGAAGCGCCATATTATGTTCTCGCCCATTAGGGGGTAAATCATCATCAGTGAACATCAAACAACTACTAGCATTGAGATTAGCAACCACATTATCAAACTGAATAACACTGATGTCTTCTGCCACATAAGCTTCGTTCAAGAACTTCAATAGAGCAGTCCTATGAGCCTCAGAACTCATAAGTAGAGAAAGAATGGAGATTTTTGAAGGAGTCTGGTTGAGCTGATCTACGACCTTGTAATCACTCTTCTTGATAATCTTCAAGAATTCTCTATCCTCTTCAGTAGTCACTGCTTTCTTAGATGAGCCTTCTCCTTCTTCTGGAGGATTTACCTCTTTCCCCTTTGTTGGTTCAACTGTTGGTGCACTTTCTTTGTTTGGGATCACTTCAGGAGCGAAAACCCTTCCACTTCGAGTCACACCACTAGCTCCAGCGATGTTAGTCACATCTGGCTCCTTCAAGATTACTGGTTTGTTACCCACATAAACTACAGGCTCATAGTTCCAAGGCACGGCTTTGGTACTGTCAAATGAGAATGGAGCGGGAACATGGATAACCATGGGCTCAATCTTCTTCACTGGCTCTAGGTCAACATTTCTCTGATAAGGGACCACAAAAGGCTTGGGAAGCCTCTCCTGATCAAACACAGGCACAATCACAGCAACATCCTCATCAATCTTTGCTCTAGTGAACTGAATAACCCGCTGATCCATCAAACGTTGAAGATAAATTTTGAATTCACCACACTGATCAGGATTGGACGAACATACCACACAATTATCATGTACTCCATTCATCAATTCTGCTTCCATCAATCTAGCATGGACCACTGTTAAAAGAGTCTTCAACTTGAACACATCCTTTATCAATCCATCATCAGTTGAACTTTCTATAGCATTGACACCTGAACTATCATGTTTAGGCAAAGGATTGTTCCCCACATTTGGAACATCAGCAAAAGACAATATTTTCTGATCTATCAACTCTTGGACCCGAAGCTTGAACACCTTGCAATTCTCTGTTGTATGACCCTCTGAATTAGCATGAAAGGCACATCTAGCATTCTCATCATACCAAGGCTTATGCGGCTTCGGCATTGGGGGTAATGCCCTTGGCACGACAGTCCCATTCTGAATCAGATACGGTAGCAATTGAGTGTAAGTCATTGGGATAGGAGTGGTATTCACATTATTGTATTGTTGATATGGCCTCTGTTGATTTGGTCGTTGCTGCTGAATGGGACGTGGTTGATTATTTTGTTGATGTTGAGGTGGGGGAGCCTGGAACTGAGGTTGTGGAGCTTGATATTGAGGTACTGGAACTTGATAGTGAGGTACCGGAGCTGGAATAGGAACAGGAGAAATTGGACGGTAAGGCATGGTTGGATATTGAGTAGCCGCTATGTAAGGGTACTGATAATAAGGCAGAGGAGCAGGAGCCCTGGGTGGTACCCTCCGCTGAGAAGAAATGGCACTAGTCTCACCCTCCTTCCTCTTGAATCCGTTGAAAGGCTTCTTCAAGATTGGTTGACTGCTGGAACCTCCCTGGATTTTACCACTCTTCAGTCCTTCTTCTACTCTTTCTCCCACGATCACCATGTCAGAAAATCCTGTGGACACACTACTTATCAATCTTTCATAATATTGGCCCTGCAAGGTTCCCATGAAAATGTCAATTAATTCACGATCAACCAGCGGCGGGTGCACCCTTGCAGCCAATTCTCTCCAGCGTTGTGCGTATTCTTTAAAAGATTCATTGTCTTTCTGGGCCATACTCTGAAGCTGAGTACGGTTTGGTGCCATGTCAGTATTATATTTGTATTGCTTTGCGAATGCTTCAGCCAACTCATCCCAAGTGTGGATGTTGCTACATTCCAACTGCATGTACCAGTCCAAAGATGCCCCAGTTAGACTGTCTTGAAAGCAATGGATCATGAGTTTATCATCTCTGGCATAGGCAGCCATTTTTCTGCAATACATTTTCAAATGTATGTTAGGACATGTGAGTCCTTTGTATTTTTCAAATTCAGGCGCTTTGAATTTTGGAGGAATCACCACGTCTGGGACTAGACACATTTCCAAGGCACTTAAACGGGTTGAGTTATGTCCTTCCAAGATTCTTAGCTTTTCGGCCAGAGCACGACACATCAAGATAGCCTCAGAATCTTGGGCAGCAGTAGGCATGACCACTGGAGTAGCTCCATTGTAATTTTGCATTTCAAACTCGTCCTGGAGCTCTTCATCAGTGCGGGGCATGACTACTTGATTGACTATCGGAGGTCCTTGCACAGGGACTCCATCGGCTACTCCAGAAGTATGCGCAGGTGGAGGCACATGATTTCTTTCAGGAGGTGGAACAAAACCTGGAGGAAGACCGCAGACAACGGGATTTGGAATAGGAACTGAAGGTCCTGACTGAAGAGCAACCCCTTGAACCAGAGCATCGTTCCTTGCAGCAGCGGCAACACGAGCCTCTTCTTCCCTTCTAGCCAGAGCTTGTATAGCCTCAAAGATCTGCTCGATCTTGCTTTTGACAGAGTCCATCTCCTCTCTGAAGACAACTTGTTCTTCTCTAACTACATCCATGATTCTTCTTGTGTTGGAGCGAGTAGCGTATGCACGTTGAGGAATCAGCTTGAACTACTGGACACGAGGAAAAATGAAATGAGTTTTTGTTTTGTGAAATGAAATGCATGATGCATATGTTAATGTACGTGGATTTAAAAATGTCTTTTATGCTTATGTTCAATTTTATTTTCAGGGAACCGTGTTAGATTCCTTGTAACTTAGCAAGCATTCAAAGAGATCACAGGGAATAAAACAAGAATGGAACCAAACTTTTTTGTACAAAAGAAACTCAAAATCCTTCATTCATTCAATTCAAAATAGAGTACAAGGATTGAGTACAAAATATTCTTTCAAACATAAAGGAAAGTACAACATAAAAAAAAGTCAAACTGCAGGCTTCTGTTTGTTGAGATCTTCCAACTCTCCTTTGAACCTTTTTATCATGTCTTCACAAAGATAAATAAATTCAGTCACTGAACGAGGGATATTGTCATTGTCTATGTCTTCCAAAGCACATCTTAGCATCAAAGGCACATTCGTAGCCATGCCATTACAGAAGTCTATCAAACTGGCAAACTTGTCTCGATACTCATTTCTTTGTTCATGTAAAAACTGGATGGTTTCCTCGCAGGCTGCCAAACTAGCATTCACATTTGCCCTTGCGTTCATCCAATCTTCACCTTCTTGTAGCAAAGAGTCATGTCGGCCTCTCCAGTATCGTTCCCACTCATTAGCATTTTCAGCCTCCTGGCACTTTCCATTCCACATTTCAGGTGTAACCTGAGTAGCAGCCATAACACTCTCTTTACTGCGGCGTTCTTGTTCTTCCCTTTCTTTTGATTCACGGAGTGAAACACTGAGGTTGGCTATCTCAGCCTCAAGTGTCTCTCTTATCTCCTTCTTTTGTTTTGTGGCGAGCTTCCACCATTTCTCTTTCTCACGACAATCCCTCTCAGCCTCTTTCAGTTGGCTTTTGACGGTATTCAAGCAGCTCTCAGCCTGATCTAACCCCTGTTTGACTCTTTTTCTCTTATATTCCTCCTTATCAGTCCTTTCCACATTTGCTTGAAGTTGTGTTTTCTTCCGCCCAAGCTCCCACTTATGATTATCCCTTTCTTCAGTAATCCGGAGAAGGTTCAACCGTAGCTCTTCATTCTCTTTTTCCAAACTTTGGATGACAACTTTGAGCTCTTTAGCTTCCTCCATAGTGACGTGGGTAGGTTCTGGAGGATTTGTATGCATCGGAGGCTCATAAGGGTATGGTAGTTTGTCTTGAGAAGCCCTGGCTTGGACCCAACTTGTATATGGCCCTCTAGCTATACAATTCTTCTTTCCACGCTCCCTTTTTCCTTCTCTACGAACTTTAGTCCAGGCACGACCTATCCTCTTCACCAGATCAACGTCCTTCACTCCTTCTCCCAGCAAGAAACCTTCTAACAACTTGTCTTCTGGTTTATCATCCATAGGAAACCCAAGTTGCCGCATAGCAAGCTCAGGGTTGTAATTGATGCAACCTCGAGTTCCTATGAGTGGCACATTATGGAAGTTGCCACATTTGACGATTATGTCCACATCATCATAAACACGAGAGTACCAGGCGATGTCATTGGCAGTGAGAGACATGATTTTTTGAGACCACTTGAGGTTATCCTTGTTCTGAACAAAAGGTCCTTCGCTTGGTAAGTGAGATAAGAACCATTTATACAGTAAAGGAGCGCAACACTGGATCATCCCCCCCTTCTTCTCATTTCTCCAATGGATAGAGTGATAAACATCTGCAAGCAAGGTGGGAATGGGATTCTTGAGCAAGAAAATGCGTATAGCAGTCATGTCCACGAAGTCATCAATGTTCGGGAATAAGACAATCCCATAGAGTATCAAGGCTAACACAGCATTGAAAGCGACCCAATCTTCTTTACTTTTGAAATCTGAAGCTTTTCCCACTAAGAACTTCAAAGTGAAACCTGAAGTGTCTCCTTTTGGTCCAAGATTGGCTTTTACTTCCGCTTTATCTAGATGTATAGTTGAACCTATTTGTTGATGTGTAGGAAGTTCCCCTAGACCAGTGTAAGGGATTTCATCCTTGATACCAATGTTTGCTATATGTGAGAACTCTTCCAGTGTTGGAACCAACTGGAAGTCCTGGAATGTAAAACATCGCAAGGGAGGATCATAGAATTGTGCCAAAGTGAAAATGGCCCAAGCATCCACCTCGGTGTTCATGATAGTCAACAGGTCACCATACTCAACACAAAAGTTGTTCCTTCTGATTTTTTTCACATCTGAGATCAACCCCTTTATCAATCCTAGCTTTGGATTCCTGAACTTGAATGAATAAGTATTTTTTTGATTGCTACCCATGTCTTCTGAATGCCTGCAATCAAACGAGTCTTTAGGTCCCTTGAAAATATGCACATGTCAAATGTGTTATGATTATGAAATGTTTTATGTTTATGTATGTACAGTTAGGTAGGCGATCATTGGAACATTCTGATTAATTACTTCGTGGAGGAAAGGTTCCAGGAATAGGAAAACCAAACACAGGTAGGTTCTAGGGTTTAAAAGGTTCCTAGAGTCATGGACCCAATTCAAGAATATTATCGTCCGAACGACTAATCGTAAGACAATAATATCTTTAAAAGGATCTATTCTAGGTGAGGTCTTTGTATTAACCCAACGAGTCCTAAGTCTCGTAGGTCAATACTACACAACCATCGACTCCACGGTTCTAGACACGGTTCCCAGAGTCATGGATCACACCTGACAATATTATCGTCAGAACGACTACTCGTAAGACAACAATATCCTCAATATTGATCTATTCTGAGTGAGGTCTTTGTATTAACCCAACGAGTCCTAAGTCTCATAGGTTAAAACTACACAACCATCGGTCCTAAAAGCCATAGGTTCAGGGTTCTACAAAAGGTCCTCAGAATCATAGATCGAGGTTGAAAGTATCACCGCCAAAACGACTAATCGTAAGACAATAATACTTTCAAGGGATCTCATCTGAGTGGGGTTCTCGCATCAACCTAACGAGTCCGATGTCTCGCAGGTCAATACTACACAACCACCATCCTAACTTAAGTTTTTCTCATAGCTCGGGTATGAAGCTTTTCCTCACACAAATGCCAATAGTTCAGAAAGTTCCAATGATACCATATATCAATAATACAGTAATTGGAAATACAGATAATAAAGGCATATATAGATAAAATAAATCAGAAGTAAACAAACAAATAAAAGCAAAAACTCAAACACAAAACAAAATAAATTAGGGTTGACTCGCTTAGGAGAACTTTATTCCCCAGCAGAGTCGCCAGCTGTCGCGGCGCGAAAGATACCCGAGCGTAAGGAACACTCGAAATATAAACAAAACAGAGTCGCCACCGAACTTTATTTATTCCCAAAGAGGGAAAGGGGAAATATCGATAAAACCCACAAAAATCAAAAAGAAATGGTTATCGCAACCAAATCGGGTTCGGGAGTCGGTTATGCAAGGGGAAGGTATTAGCACCCCTCGCATCCATCGTACTCGATGGGACCCATTTAGTTAGTTTTGTGTTAGAGTGTTAGCGTGATACCGTTTGTAAACTTCTACTTATCGAGTGAGAAAAGAGAAAGAAAGAAAGGAAAGACTTAAGGTTTTTTAATAATAATGTGCCTGACAAGATTTCGCAATCCTGCTCCTACGTATCTCCAGGTGCTATGAAGAACTCAAGGCATACGTAGTTCTACCCAAAGAGAACTACTGGGTGGATTGCTTTTAAAGAGAGTGATGCTTGGATCATATTTGAGCGATTAAACCTTTACTTGCTGCTCGCTCTTGGAGGCTGAAGTCTTTGTTTGTTTCGCATCAAAACGGATGTTGCATACTCTTTTCTGAAAATGTTTTCAGAGTCGCACAAGGGCGGAAAATAAGTTTGATGAGTTTGAGTTGATTTTAAGCGGAGACAGGCATCCAAGCAGGGAGCTCTACTGCAGTACTCGAATGCCCGAAAAGGAAGAGGCCTAAGCCCAATCACTCTCTTTTCATCCAAAAGTTTGTTTATGAAAATGTGGCAAATTAGGTCAAAGTTCATTAACGGAAGACGATTAGTCAGACAGAGAGCTCTACAGCAGTGTCCAAATAATCGGGAAAGAGAAGGTTGATACCCAATCAATCTTTTTCTTCTATAAGAGAAATGACCTAATTCTGGTAATTACTGTATGTTAATATGGAAGACGAATGTTTGAACATTGAGCTCTACAGCAGTATCCTAACATTCGAAACAGAGAAAGTCTAAACTTAATCAGTTTCTTCCATTTTTATTGTGAAAAGCTTTTAAAAACAGGGGGACGACTTGACGTTGGATCAAGTGTCAGAAGTTGACTTATGAAAAATAATTTGGATGTGGCGGGGGTATATTTGACTTTGTAATCAATTTGGATTTGATTTAAGACAAAAGACTCGACGTTGGATCGAGTGTTTGTTTTTGTTCTTTTCTGAAAGGGTTGATTTTAATCTTTTATTAACAATCAACTGGTACAGTAAAGTAAATGAAAGCGGTAAATTTATTACACATGTTTGGGAAATGGGGTACATTTTATCGAATGGGGATACAACACAATAATTAAATCATTCAAGTTTTGAAAGACAGTTATAAAAATAAAAGAATCTCGTTGTAAGAAGGCCCAAGAGAAAGCCAAGGGACTCGGAGTAAAAATCAGAAATTGAACTACATAATTTAGCATAATGTTAAGCAATTGTAAAGCAATTCATGTAGGAATCGCCATATTTGAGGCCGGACAACCAAATATATGCATTCATACGATTTTCGGAAGCTAAATTAAAATTCAAGCTTCGAAATAGAAATGCAATAAAAACCGATGTAACAATTAAATAAAATAACAAAGAAAAATCATAAAAAATTTAAACTAGTCAATTAATTCTTAATTTAAATAATTAGACTAAATAAAAAAAATTAAAAATAAGATAAAAATAAAATAGAATGAAAAGGGAGTATAAACTAATATGTGGGATGTATATATATATATATATATATATATATATATATATATATATATATATATATATATATATATATATATATATATATATAATATATATATATATATATATATATATATATATATATATATATATATATATATATATATATAGAATAATAAATAATAATGAAAATAAATAAATAATAATGAAAATAAATAAATAATAAATAGTAAAAGTAAAAAAACAAAGATGAATGGAAAGAAAGGGGTGACGTCTCATTAAGCTTACTGAGCAACGTCTTGTAAATTTTAATAACCAACCAATAGAAATCCAACACTTGGCAATGCAATATTTACAAAAAATAAATTAAAAAAAATAAAATTGAAACCATATTTTAAGTAGACAAAAGAGTGAGGATAGTGCAATAATGGGGATATCATCATCTATCAGTGAATATAACTTCACACATAAAACCATCATAAATCATTTATTTATAAATAAAAACAAGTTTAAAATCCAATAATATATAAACCATTTTAATAATAATAAACAAAATAGTTTTGTTCCCAAATATCTTTATGACAAAATATCCTTTATTTTGCTTTGTGATGAAATGAAAAATGAGTAGCAATATGTAATATGAATTCACAGTCCAAAACATAAGCAAAATACAGAGTAAAAAAAAACTCATTTCTCCCTCATACTCATCTTTTTCTTTTACCTAAGCAAACCAACTAAAATATTAAATCCCAAACATGTCAGCAAAAGAAAATAAGATCATGACAAAATAAGAGGTCAAGATTGCTATACCAAACAGTATGAGGTGAAGTTGTCCGTGTAGGTTGCTTTATGAAACGACGGTGAGCTACGTATGTCGGTCGGCGGTTTCAACGTAAATGAAGATGAAGGATAACATTACTTTCGCTTAGTTTGAAGATCAAAGCTCGCCGGTAAGAACAGTTGTGGTCACGGTTTTGGTGGATAGGTTATGTAAAGGTTGAAGAATGATTAGAGGTTTTGTTTGAAGAAGAGTTGAGGAAGGTTATTGAAGAAGAAGAACATGATGGTTGTAAAGGATTGTGTGTGTTGCTATTTTTTCTTGTTTTTAAGAGAGGGAGTAGAGTTATGTATGATTATGGTCATGTATGGATGAAGGTTATTTCCATGCTACAATAGTTTGTCCAATGGTTTTACAAGTGTGTTGAAAGATGTTTGGATTTTTCGATGCCCACTAGTACAAAAAAAGAGATGTAGGGCGGTTTGATAATTCTTTGAGGGAGAGAGCTTTATGATATCAACCTTTCCTAAATCAGACAAAAATAAAACTAATTGGTGGTGTCCGCATGGCAATGAAAGTTGGGATGATATGTAGATATTTTACTTAAAAGCGTGGTTCTTTTTTATTTTATTTTTAAAGAAGATAAAATCAAAGGGTTTTTTAAACAAAAAAAAGAAAAGAATAAAATTAATAAACTAAATAAAATTATACCTATAACATAATAAATTCTAATTAAAATGGCTAAAAAATTTAAAAAAATTGAATAAAAGAAGAACAAGAATCGGTCAAAAAAATGCCCGAAAAATAAAGAAATCGAGCTCATTAAAATGATTCATGCAAAATAAAAACTTCTCAGAAATATACAGGTTTGGATCAAGTTTGAAATAAAAATCGACCGGTTAAAAGGCTCAGGCGGGCATAAAAAATGCGACTGAAAAAGCAGTCGAAAAAATAAAATGAGCATGCCAGGTTGAACTACACGAACCATAGATCAATAAAACTGACGTCTGAAAGCTGAATTTTAAAAATTTTCGGTCATTAATTCGATGTACATTTGGGAAATGATTCAACCGGTTTGTCTGTAGATCCGAAAAAATTATCTGGCTGATATTTTAAACATTATGCGGAACAAAATACATGTTGTGACAAGTATAAAATGCAAATGGCATGTAAATAAACTGAACTGTTGACTGAATAATCGTGAACAGACAATCAGATGCAAATGAATCGCCCTTGGACCATTTACTTATGATTCTCCATCATAATTAAAACCTACAAAGATTCATATGATGTTAATACTCTTGATTTATCAATCTCTGAACCTCTGAAACAAGATGCAACTGCATGAATGATGCACTGAGATTTGAGAAATTAAATCTTTTGATTTCTTAATCAATAGATGACTAAATGAATGTCATCAAGACCAGATGAAATGCCAGAACTCCAGACTTTTTACCTGAACCCTGACGAATGCTTTAAATTGATGAAATACACGACAAAACGGATTGATTTATGCTATGCTGATGCAAGTGAAAAACTCAAGGTAAAATTTAGGGTATGACAGACACCCATTAAACAAACTCTCATCTAAGATCTCCATTTTCCATTAAACCCAAATCATAAGCATATAATTGAGAAAACCTCAACGGACTAAACCATACGTTTTCTCAAAATCTACCTTAAAAATAAGATAAGTGATTACATCGATCAAAGATACACAACAACTATAATTAACATCTAATTCGGTGTGATTATTTTTTAACTAACTATTATATGTGTTATATCTTGTGTTTGATAGATTAGAGGTCTATGCAAAGCTAGAATATGAAAAGATGAAGGTGAAAAGGTAATCGCTAAAAATATATCCCAATTAAAACTTTGCGATAATTTATAAACTTAAACTCAGACCACAAGATTCAAAACATGTATCAGCCTCGTCAACTAATCAATCAAGATAACCGCTAGTCCTTTAAAAACATGATGTAATTTGTTCATAATTACAAACACTTATTCTAAATCAAAGATTTTAGACATATCTTATCATCTCTAATACCAAATTTAAGTATTTTATTTATATATTAATATAAATATTATAATACCAATATTATAAAATATGAACAAATTGTGAAACAAACTGAAATTAGTTTTATTTTTTTTTAAATCTAAAACAAACACGCTCAAATAATACATATGTGATCAATAGTTAACTCAAGCTGAATAAATACATATTTTTATATTAAATATGGATGCATATTCATGTCATTCATACACACTTCACGCCACACATACAAGAATCTTATCTTTTATAGTTTTAATGATTAATTTATTGAGTTGACTAATAAAGGCTTGACGTGTAAGATTATTGGATCAGCAATGATGAAAAAGAGAACGATATTAAAATTATGATTGGTTAAAAAAATGGAGTAAGGAAGCTTCTTAGAAACCAGAAGACAGTGACTTGGGTTAGGTTGCTTTCAATTTTATCACCTTATACACGTTTTCTAGTGTGAATCAGACAAAATCCCTTTTAATGGAAGCATGTAAGTGGAACTTGTACACATGAGAAATTGATTGCATGATGTCCGAATTCTTCACGCAATTGGTACATCAATGAACAACCTGATCATGATCAAACGACCATTGATGTGCTGACTATATGTATGAAAGATATTTCGATGACAAGAAATCGATAGTACGAAATATGAATATTTCATGCAATCATTATAATGATGACTGTTTTATCAAGATCAAACAGTATGAAGTATGAATATTTTATGCAATCACAATAGTAATGGCCGTTTTATCAAGATCAAACAGTTTAAAAAACAAGTACGTTTTGATACTGAGCTAGAATTTGTACAATTTGTTCGTATTCGAACGAACTACTACGAATGTGCTAACCGCATGAATGAAGGAAAATTCGATATGGGAAATTGGATGAATAGGAAAATTGTTCTTATAGTGATGATATAACAACAATATTTCAATCTTTTGACCCCACCTGTCCTTATCAGAATGGAAAAAACACATTCCACTTAGGAAATCTATGAATAAATCTATGAATGCATCTCCCTTTTCTCAAGCCGCCTTACCTTTTTACATCATTAAATTATTAGTATCATTGAAAACAAAAATCAACAAAATCTTATTCCACTACGTAGGATCGGCTACAGATCAATGAAAAAAAACAAATTTATCAGATATTGACCTTCTTGATTGTTAAGTTAATGATAATTGTACAAGATGTAAGGCATTTGAAAGTAAAAAACACATGTTATGACTACCAAAAAGATCATGGCATGCTACAATTACCATTACAAATAAAGGTTATATGAACAAGTATTTACAAAGAAATGTGAAGCTAAAAACATCACAAGAAACATAAAATCATTAATCAGTCTGTAACCAGTCTAGATCATATTGCATCTCTGCTACTTCAACATGGACATTGGGATTAACCTTCTTAACTTCTTTCCATATCCAAGACACTTCCTCATCACAAACTACATGCTGCAAAGAATGCAATGACAATGCAGACTTCGGTATATTTGAAATCATCGGACACTCCCTCATGTCGATTTTCTCCAAGCTTACAAGCTTACCGGTTGCTTCAGGGAAGCCTGTAAGGTTAACACATTGGGAAATGTCGATATACTTCAATCTTGTCATTTCAGAGATGCTAGGAGGAAGTGTTCTTAAAACCGGACACGCGTATAACCGGAGAATCTCTAGAGATCTTAGTGAGCCTAATTTGATAGGTAGTTGTGTCAAACTATGACAGTTAGTGAGACTCAAGTTTCGTAGTGAGTGTATTCGACAAATACTTGGAGGAATCTCGGTTAAATCTTCGCAGTGATCAAGTGTGAGCTCAGAGATGTTGGGGAAGATATCAGCTAGTTTTGACTCTTTCGCATTAAGACTGTTGTTAATCTTACAGAGGACTATAAACAATTTGCTCAAGCTTTCCATGACTATGCCTGATAACTTTGGGATGGAAACTTTTTCAAGCCAAAGGCTCCTCAAGTAGGTTAAATTCTTGAAAACCGAAACATTGCGAAGACGAGCGTATGAAGTGCTGTGGTTTATTACTATTAATGCTTTTAAATTTGGCATTTTCTTAATGAAGGGAGGTAAGAAGTATTCACTAGATGTGAAATTAATAATCAGCACTTCAGCTTTAGGAAATTCCAAATTACACCAGTCATTTTTTCGCATTTCACCTGCAATGTGAAATTCGTCACACAGATTAATCACAGAACATGAATGAAAGTTACAATATAAAGAAAGTACTTTGTATATATATACCTGTGTGAATTGAAACAATTTGAGCGTCGAACGATTGGTCAGCATATCTCAACCATTCTTTAGGAAGTTGTCCGTTATCTTCTCGTTTTGACATTACTAATCTTCGGCGTTGATTAGCGCTCCCATGATTGCTCAAATAAAGGGCAAGATCTCTCAGAATATCATGTTGAGTCACAGAAATTTCAAAGCAACTACTATACATACCACCAGCACTGAAAAGTCAAAATGTCAAACGGGTTTTAGAATAATATGCTATTTCTATTTGGCAAGAGATTATATATCAACTCATAAAATACAAACGCATTTTTCGAAGTTGCATACCGTGCTTCTTTCACTAAGGTGAGGAGATTCTTGTTCGAAAGCTCTACCACAATAGCATATGCTTCTGTTTCATGAATATCATGAATTTCAACCCACATATTGATTAGAACTTCTAGAGGAATCTTTTTATCCTCAGGAAACGAACACAGGTCCAAGAAGCACTCTTTGATCTTTTCTGGCAAGTAATTAGTACTAATTGCCATTCTATCCATTAGATCAAGTTCATAGGATTCACCAATGCTTAAGCCTTGAGAAAGCCTTGTTTTAACGCTTAACCAAAACAATTCATTCTGATCTCGCAACGAAGCTCCGATCACTTTAAGAGCTAGTGGAAGCTTTCCACACTCAGCCACGACCTGTACATAATAACAATTTACTTTTGGTAAACGGTTCATTCCATGCACATGGGCGAAATTCACAACATCAAAGATGAAACCATTACCTGTTTGACTAAGTTGTTATTAGCTGCAAAAGGGATTGATTTCTGCCCGAAAGCGTGGTGACAGAACAAAGACAGTGCATCGTCTTCGCTCAGCTTTTCCACTTGATAAATTGTGTCAACGAATCTGAACCTTGAAACCACAATGTATTTTACACGAGGTATTCTAAACACAAGCTGCTCCAGCACAGGTTTTGACCATACATCATCAAGAACAATTAGGATTTGAGCCTGGCTCCCACCACATTCAAATTGCGTATTCCAACCACATTCAAATTGCGGATTCCACTGAGGAACAACATAATTGCTATTCAAGTTTCCATTTCCCATGACGTATCCCCAAATCTTTGCCCTCAGCTGCTCCACATTAGGCGATTGTGAGACAGTTAGAAACAAAATTCTTTCTTTAAAATGACCTGCAAAAAGCAAATGTTGAAAAGTTCAAACCATTTGAAACACACAAAAACGTAGAAATGTTAATCTATGCCCTCATTTATAGTACAAGCATCCCTATCCAAGGATTAACAGTTTAACGATGAGGAGAGGGATGCACATACTATTTGCCTATTCATGTTTCGTTCCAATCATCATCATCATCATATTTGGAAACCAAAACACAATCAACAACACAACAAACCAATCAATGATTTACTTTAAATATTTACAATGAAAGAGTTATGTTATGGTTATCATTACTAATTTAAGGATCCAATCCCACCGTCCACTAGTGGATGCTCTGAACGAACTGACCCAACACTGAGATTGTTAGCACCAAGTTGGTTTCAAATCCAAGACCTTGAGAGAAATACACTAGCAGAACCCAAGCATTCACCAACAAGGGCGAAGGGATTGTTATCATTACTATCATAAACTATGAAACTAAAAATAGCATAATTCAATAAACATCACTCTACATAGTAAAAACTAGATTATCAAATGTAATGATTATATTGAAAGATTATGAACAATGAATAGATTGAATCTTACATCGAACTTCTTCATCTCTGCAAACCTCTCTAGCAAGAGTAGTTTTCCCAGATCCACCCATCCCACAAATCCCAACAACACACAAATCTTTTCTTCCAACAACCATCTCCATAACCTTCTTCTTCCCAAACTCCAAACCAATACTCAAATTAAAATTCCCGAAACTACCCTCATCTTCTTCATTAGTCCTAACAGCTTCCTCAACCCACCCACCACCACCAACCCCAATCTTCATCGACTCGAAAAACCTCTCTATCCTCCGGTTTGACTCATCAATCCGGTGGAACCGTTCACCCATATCAGACCGAAGCCGATGCACATCAGCAAGTATATAAGCCTGCAACGGAACCTGCAAAAACGTTGTCACACTTTCTTCAAGACTCTCCATCTTCTTAGCAAGTTGAAAATTTCTATAAACATTCCAACGACTAGTAGCAAGAACTTGGTGAGAAAGCTCAACGCCGGAGCGGAGAATCTCCGATAGACGGTCGAGCTGAGACTGTCTCGGCGGCGGAAGTTCGTCGCCGGAGTATTTAATTTCTTCGATCGTCGGAAGAATATCACGGACGAAAGTTAAAAGCTGTTCGGCACTTGCTCGTGAGTTGAGTGTTTTGCGTGAAATTGTTGTGAGCATTTTCCATAGGTCGGTGCATATGTCGCTGGAAATTATGTCCGTTATGGCCATCGCGGCGTTTTCCGCCACTAACGGTGATTACAGTTATTGTGATGAATTTCCTCGTAACTTCGTGCTCTTTTTAATACTATGAGGGTCGAATGGGTGAGTTTACTAGAATGCCCTTTTTTGAGCAATGATTTGAGTTTTTTCAACTAAGATGAGAAAGGGACAAAGTTGTAGTAACTTTGACCAGTTACAAATTCGTTATAAAAGAAAGAAAGAGAAAACAATAACGCGGGAAATTATTATAAAAGTAATTTTGGAGATTTAGAAATTTGTTATTATTAGTATTAATTAAATTAAAAATATTTTTAAAATTAGGTGAAATGAAGGTAGGGAATGAAGTGAGTATATTATATTAGGATTAGGTGTGAAGGAGGAGGCTGCATCCGGAATGTTGAATACTAAATTGTGGTGCAAATTCTTTGCTTCATAAAGCAAAATATTGAAACTGGGGCGACTGTGGTTTACTTAAACCGCTAGAAAAAGAAGGTTTGGAAAAATAAATAAAGATGGTCATTTTTGGAGAATGACAAATCAAGTTATTTTGGGAGAAAGTTTGACTATTTAGATAAAGTTTTGGTTATGGATGTAAAAATTAAGGGCATAGAAAAGAGAAGAAGTTATAGAATATTGTTATAGATCAAGTGGTGATATTTGTATTGTGATTGGTTAAAAATATAGATATTAAAGAAGTATTCTATATTTAGTTTTATGAATGAAGAGAAAGTCTATGACTATATATAGGATACAAGTTCTTCGAAGTCTCAAATCGTTTAATTTTGTGAAGGAAGAGGGAGTCAAAAACTATATATATAATTTAAGTTTTTCATTCCTAAATGCATCAGTCAAAAACACTTTAAGCATGTATTTGATTTTCAATGTTCTCTTATACTCTTGTATTAGAGTGTTGTGAGATATAATTAAATATTTGTTTTGGAGGGTGTGAGTGTACTGAAGGTCTGGGTTGGTTGAAGGTATATTATTTATTGTAAGAATATTCACATAGTGTTATTCTCTGGTTGTCATTTGACAACAGTCGTGGTTTTTTCTCCGGTTTTGGGGTGAATTCTTTTTGACTTGTGAAAAGTTCAAGTCAAAGATGTGTTGATACAATCAAGATTACACAAGGTGCAAGATTATGTTGATGGTTGAAGAGCTTCCTGCCATCAAGGAAGTTGCACCATAATGTTTCAACCTGGTTTTCGACGTGTATGAAAATTCTAGAAGTGGTTTAGTTTCAAATGAAATATACTCTTTTTTAGTGGAGTATGATAGTTTTTTAAAATTATGATTATCGGTGAACACAACGTGAAATTCTTGGAGTGATTTATTTTTAAGTGAAATATATTCTTCATGATAAAGTATATAATTGTCGGTGATGACAATGTGAAATTTTTGAAGTGGTTTATCTTCAAGTGAAATATATTCTTCATGAGAGAGTATGATAGTTTTTAAAACTAGGATTGTAGGTGAAGACAATTAAAAATTCTTGGAGTGGTGTAACTTCAAGTGACTATACTTTTTATGGTGAAGTATGATTGTCAGTAAAAATAATGAAAGTTGATGTACTATTTTCAATCAAGGTGGAGATTGTTGAGATTGGTTGAAAATATATATATTGATACTCTTTATGGTGGAGTATGATTGTCGGTGAAGACAATGAAAAACTTATGTATTATTTTCAATCAAGGTGGACATTATTGGGGTTGGTTGAAAATATACATGTTAAAGAAATCTCACGTCATTTAGTTTTGTGAATGAAGAAATAGTCAAAGGCTATATATATGATACAAGTTATTTGAAGTTCCACATCGCTTAGTTTTGTGAAGGAAGGGGGAGTCCAATGTTATATATAGGATTAAAGTTATTCATTTCAAAGTGCACCAGTCAAAAGCACTTTACGTTTGTATTTGACTGGTTTTGTTCTCTTATATTCTTGTATTAGAGTGATGTGAGATGTTGTTAGTATTTGTTTTGGAGGGTGTCTGTGTTGTAACAATTTTTATATAATGTTATTCTCTGGTTGTCATTTGATAATAATCGTGATTTTTTCTCCGATTTTGGGGTTTTAGTTTTGTCTGATTTTTCACATAAAAAAAGGGTAATGTTGTGAAAGACTTGTCGAATTTTGTTGTGTAGTTTGGCCTAGAGAAAATTGATGGAAGATTTTTTTTGACTTGTGAAAAGTTTAAGTCAAAGATTTGTTGATACAATCAAGATTACACAAGGTGTAAGATTATGTCGGTGGTTGAAGAGCTTTCTGCCAACAAGGAAGTGACACCATAATGTTTCAACCTGGTTTTCTACTTATGAAAATTCTTGAAGTGGTTTAGCTTCAAGCGAAGTATACTTTTTTTAGGTGGAGTGTGATAATTTTTTAAAACTATGACTGTCGGTGAAGACAATGTGAAATTCTTGGAGTGATTTACCTTCAAGTGAAATTTATTCTTCATGATAAAGCATATGATTGTCGGTGATGACAATGTGAAATTTTTGAATTGGTTTACCTTCAATTGAAGTATATTCTTCATGAAAGAGTATGGTAGTTTTTAAAACTATGATTGTCGCTGAAGATAATGTGAAAAATTCTTGGAGTGATGTAGCTTCATGTGACTATAGTTTTTATGGTGGAGTATGGTTGTCGGTAAAAATAATTAAAGTTGATGTACTATTTTCAATAAAGGTGGAGATTGTTGATATTGGTTGAAAATATATATATTGATACCCTTTTATGGTGGAGTATGATTGTCGGTGAAGACAATGAAAGCTTATGTATTATTTTCAATCAAGGTGGAGATTGTTGGGGTTGGTTAAAAATATACATGTTAAAAAAGTCACACGTCATTTAGTTTTGTGAATGAAGAGAAAGACCAAGGCTATATATATGATACAAATTATTTGAATTCCCACATCGCTTAGTTTTGTGAAGGAAGAGGGGGTCTAATGTTATATATAGAATTCAAGTTATTCATTTCAAGACGCACCAGTCAAAAACATTTTAAGCTTGTTTTTGTCTTTCCTTGTTCTCTTATACTCTTGTATTAAAGTGATGTGAGATGTTGTTAATATTTGTTTTGGAGGGTGTGAGTGTACCGGGGGACCTGAGTTAGTTGAGGGTATATTATGTGTTGTAACAATTTTCACATAATGTTATTCTCTGGTTGTCATTTGACAACGATCATGGTTTTTTCTCCGATTTTGGAGTTTCCACATTAATCTCTTGTGTTATTATTGTGTTAATCTTTTTTCTCTATGATTTGTTTGTTTTTTTCTAACAATTTGAAGGGTGAAATCAAAGAATTTTCAAATAAAGTGAAAGAATCTTCAATCAAGTGTATTAATCTAAATATAAATTAAACAATTTATGAAGATAAAATATTCAATAACATTAGGTGATCATAATGCTTTGCTAGAAGTCAATTATGTTTTATTGGACAAAGATATTTGGTCAAATAATAATATTATTGGGTGTTATGAGGTCACACAAATAACAACATAATGATTAAATTGGGAGGTTATGGATGGAAAAACACCATCTTAAAAGGAATTATTATGTCACATAATGTATGACATTAGAAGCTTTATCGATCATCGTCCATTTAACCCGATATAAGATTAAGGTTACATGGAAAATATTCACCATTCTATCATCATTATTCCGAGAGATAAATTCTAATTTTGGAGAGTGTCTCCTTGCATTCTCTTCCTCGTGTCTTTTGATTCTCCCTAGCCACAAAAGTAAGGACATAAACTTGTTCCCTTCTTCTGTACTAGCATATGTGGTAATCTGGTTGTTGCTCGTGGACCAACACTAGAGAAACGATGCTTGACGTTCTCGAATATCTCAATTGAAAGCTAACACCTTCGTGGATTCACACCACAAAGGTATATATTTTTATACTTTATATGATTCATACTGATATATGCATGATAATCTTGGGGTTAGAGGTAAAGAATGAAATTCTTGAAATTCCGCTTTATGCATCTAAATTCCTACTGTGGTATCAGAGCCTCTTGCATATGTTAATATGATTTATAAGATGCTAACTTGTTCATAATTTTATTCAATAAGGGATTCATTCTTGATTAGTGTGTATGATTAAAATGATGATTTTAATTGATTAGAAGGTATAAAAGAGTTATATATATATATATATATATATATATATATATATATATATATATATATATATATATATATATATATATATATATATATATATATATATATATATATATATATATATATATATATATATATATATATATATATTGAAAACTCTTTAGATAAGGTAAGTATTTTTGCATCGTCTCCATAGGGATTAGTGCAATATCATTGTCGTTCCACATTTCATATTGTTATAAGGATATGTTTAAAAGGGTTTTGATTGTGAAAAAAAAACAATTGCTATAAAATGTAACAACGGTAAATGATTAGGAAATTAACGGTTAAAGAAACATGTCAGGAGTAGATTTCATTAACCTTTTTCATATGTTTTCAAACGATCTAGTATATGAACATCGTTATCAATCACTATAATCACATATCACTCTTCAACACCACTTATGTCTAACCGGTGTTGTGAAGTTTGCGATATTATTTAATCAAAAATCTGTCAACCGATTAAGGAATATGATAACAAAATTTGATACTAGTGAATATCAAACCCCAAATCTATATCTAGACATTGGTCTTTGATATATGATGATCTTAGGTCAAGGTTTGAAATATATTTCTCAATAATAGTTCAAATCATAAAAGATAAACATGTAAATAGAGGTACATCTATACTGATTCATAACTAGTTCATATAACAAGGATCAAAAGAAATACATACGAGTATGGTTAATTACATCTAATCCGAACACAGGATTTTGCTACATATCATCATGGTAGCTTGATTCACAAGAAAAGAGAATAGATGAATGAACATCAATAATGATTTATCGAGTATTGATGCATATCCAACTCCGATTCTCCAATTTCTGAGTTTCTATGAGATTTTTTAGTATTTGGTTCCCATAGTTGGTTTCTAACCCTAAAAAGAAGAAGTGAGAGGGCTTTTATACAAACATGAATGCAGACTGCGCTAAGCCCCGTTAGACCGCGTTTAGCGCGGCTAAAGGACAAAATTATCAAACTGTCTTAAGTGTCACTTAGCGCCACTACACCGTGCTTAGCGTGGTAGCTCCTATCCAGAAAAATTGGGTTGCGCTATGATCACACTTAGCCCCACCTGCAGGCATGCTTTTGATCCAAAATTGCATGTTGAAGTCATTCTTTGGCCTTTTAACTTCAAAATCTCCTCCAATGCAACAAAACTACAAATGACTTGCAACAATGATTAAACTTCATAAATTTTACATGATTAAACTATAACGCTATATTTACACAGAAGTTGAGGGATTGACTTGCAAATCCAATGAATTAAGCTAATAAGTGTCACTAAATTATACAAATAATCAACATAGTTTGGCCCTTATCAACTCTCCCGAACTTTGAACTTTTTTTGTCCTCAAACAAGAGTCTTGTCGATCTAAAGAAACAACAACTTCCAACATCAAAAGATTTAAACAAGCTTTGAGAAAAGAAGATAAATGCATGGTTCAAATTTTTTAAGGGCACAAGCAAAGTGATGCTTACCACTATACTACAACGACATCATGATCATGAAACAAATTCTGAGCACAAATCTCATGTCAAAAATTCTAAGACAACACATGATCAATCATGAATCAAACATAACACAATCTTTATCAATGGACAAAGAACAATATTGAGGGACTTGACTCACACCCAATAATCTTTATAACATCTCTATCAACTTATGCACCTTCCAAGCAAAGCACATTGAAAGCACAAAAACACAAATCACAAAAGACTTTTAAGGGTTATAATGAGGCTTGGTTAACAAATAAATGTCATATCTAAATGTCTTTGAAACAAAGTTGTTGAACACTATAAGAGCATTCACTTTTCACATTCTTTACAATTCACAACTTCATTTATCACTTATCTTTGTTTAAATGATACACCCTTTATCATAAATTTTAGCACAATTTATTTTCCATTTTAAATTATTTCACTTATTTTTTACATTTCTCTTTCCTTTTCAATTTCTTTTCACATTTCTCTTTATTTTTCAAATTCTTATCAACCCACCATTTTTATTTCTTTTCCCCAATTTGAGTACAACCAACATTATAAGAATGATCCTCAATTATCTAAGGCAAGGGACAAAATTTCGACCTCAATGGAAGGTTGATGGTTCAAGTGTTTCAACTTTTTTTTCAGAGTCCATACAAAAAATGAATGATGAACTAATATTTATGTGCAATTTTCATAGTTCAACACCGATATGGATCCTGACATTAAGACTCAAAAAGGGTTAACAAATTCTCGCTCACTCATAAGGTATGTTACTTTTGGTCAGGTGATTGTGCTCAAAATCAAAAAATTTATTGATCATTTTCATGCTTTCATAACTTTAACATAAATGCAAGATTAAACATAAATCAACTGAGTTAAAACAATAGATTGTTGGTATCATGTGCATATGGTAAACAATGGAAGTTCCTAACTTTTAGGCTTTGATCTAAAGTGATTCAATCAAGAACATGTAGTGCAAAAGAATGTATGATATGTTATTTGTACAAATTACAAATTTCATATTCATGTTATGGCTTAGAAAGCAATAAACATGTACCTTGATTTTGTATCTTTATTTTCAAGTTATTATCATTACCACACATTTGCATGTTGACACATTCAAACTTGGAATCATCACTATTTGCTTCTTCAAGTGAAACAAGATAATTCTTTGGAACAAACTCAAATAGGATATTTGCTAAAAACTAAAATAACTTGAATTTAAACTAACAACTTAATTAATCAAACCACATTCATTCAAAGGTTTTGGTGACATGAAATGCTGCACCAAAAAATTCCAAACCATCACATCCTATCAAAGGATGGACCAAGATAAATTAAACCAAAATAGGTTTAACAATAATCTAACAACTTAAGTTAAACAACAATAACAAAAACTGAAAAGTGAAATAACATCAAAAAGTCCAAAAAGGTCATCCATCAATCCTCATCACTCATGTCCTCATCTTCATCACTTTCTTCGCTTGTTTCCTCTTCATTAGTTGCCCCCTATGGATAAAATGGTCTGCCCTCAGGCCAATCAGCGTGTTGCTAAAATGCCTCTCGAGAAGGAAGACTATGATCAATATGAGGTTCCCTAATATGAAGTTGTAGCCGATGCATGGAATAATGCATAAACATAAAATCTCTATGATTTTCCTCAAGCATATCACAAGTATAAGCACAAGCAGCTCTCTCATCATAAGATTATTGTTGAGCAGGAAATGGTGGAGTACTGAAAAATTTGGTTGCCTTTTTCATATAGTACCTCTCAATGTACATGTCATCAACAACAACATCAATGGTCTTATGGACCACGACTGAGAGAGGAATACGAGCTCTTTAGCATAACCCCATGATCAGCCCAGGGAAAGCCAAAGTGTTAGGTGTCGCGATGAGAATCAAAGACAAGATATTAGGTTAACTTGACTCACAAAACAAAATGTCACCATCGAACTTTAATTTATCCAAGGGAAGGGGAAAAGATCAAATAACACATAAGTATGCAATGCAAAACAGTGCAATAAAGAGATTGAAGGTTCAGGGGTTTGTTATGAAAATGGAAGGTACTAGCACTCTAATCATCTATAGTGTCCTATAGGAACCTCTTGAGATATTTGTGTTTGGTTATTGTTGTTTGCTAAAGCTTGGGGATATGAGAAGAGAAGTGTGTTTTATTGCTTTTTGTCATACGGTGAACTGGACTTTATCGGATTTGTAATCGCAATGTCGCGGTTAGCAAGAGTCGCCACCGACTTTTCTTTTATCCCATAAGGAAAGGTGGAAAAGAACAGGAAAGACCTTAATTTTAAATTCTTAGGTTCGGGAGGTACTTTATACAAAGGGAAGGTATTAGCACCCTTTGTATCCATGGTTATCCATGGGCTCTTAATTGCTCAATCATTTATGTTTTCTAGTTTGAAAAAGGTGGTTGAGAAAGGTGTGAAAAATGTTTTGCAAAATGAGAATTTAACTTTGTAATGATTCTTGCATGAATGTATACAAAGTGGTTATCTCGTTTTAATTTAGAAAATAGTTTAGAAAAATATAACTCGACAATGATCCTAGTGCGGACGTATGCTAAGTGGTGACTTTCCAAAAAGATGTTTGAAAGGTGTGAGGTGAAAAGTATATTTTTTTTGGTTGTGAATGAGCAATTTAGGTTATACCTGTCCGAGGTCTTTTCGGGCATTTCCTATCCTTATGAGGGTAAAACTGTCCTTACTATTGAGAAGTAAGTAGTTTTATCCTTGGGATGTAGAAGGGTCATCGTAGGGTCATTGACAGGTCATTGAAGGCAACAGTTGTGAGGATACCTTAGCATTCGAAGGGACGATCATCATTTAACCGTAGGCTATACCGAAGGGTCATCGAGGGACGAAATCGTATTTCCGAAGGCAACATCTGAGGGACTATGATGATTTTACCGAAGGGTCTTTGCTAAGGATATCCCCATATTCGCGGGACATGACCGTTATACCGTAATACCGTAAGGCAGCAAAGAGAGGTCCAAGATCACTTATTTAAAGGTCATATTTTAAAGTCAATTAAGTAATTAAGTCCATACTAAAATCAATGCATTAAAATTAATATATTAAAATTAAGACATTAAAATTAACACATTAAAATTAACTAGGCCACTTAGGGCGAGTCTCCACAAGGGTATCCCACAAATAAAGTGGAAGACCTAAACAGCAATCTTTTCCTGGGACATATGAACCTTTGCAAAATTCAGCAAACGGGTTAGAATACCAAATCAGGGTGCAATCGAGAGTTGCACCAAAGTAATAGGTAACCAAAGCATGGTTATGATAAAACAGCGGCATCCATTACAACAATTCAAAGTATCCAGGCAGACTTAAGTTACATGCAAAGCCTCAAATATATTTATGAATCTCAATTATGATATCACATGTGAATTAGGAACATAAAGCGATAATAGTAACGCAAACCTGTTTGCACTTGAGTCGCAACCTTGAATTGGCCGATCGGATAGAATTGAGCGGAGGTGACCTTGCTGCCGCCGTAAGATTAGATTCGGTAAAAAGGCACGCAATAGTTTCCGTTGTAGAAACTATTGTGCAAAAAGAATCAACTAAATACCCAAAAGGGAATCAGGAATTGCAAAAGAAATAGTGTAGCACTTGTAAAACACAATGCCTAAGCTGCTGGAAAAGAAGAGAAAATGCAAAGGCGAAAACGGCCAAGGAAAAAGAAATCTCGGCCAGAGCCCCCTTTTTAGGTTTTCAAGGTGGCTATTTATATTGTTGTCATTAGGTCATGCCTGCTGCCAAAAAAGGTCTTCAACGCGCGCGTGGATATAGGGCCCAACGGATCTTCAAGTCTCCGAAGCATTATCTGCGCCCAAAAAGTAGGGGAATGGTGTGACGTTCGTCACACCATGTGTGACGCCCGTCACAGGGGTGTGCGAGGCGTGACGCTCGTCACAGCCTCTGTGACGCTCGTCACAGATGCCACACCCGTGTTCTTGTACTTTGGGTTGGGCTTTGCTGTTTGGTCCGTTTTCTTTCCTTTTGTACCCCTTTTCCTCCACTTCCAAATAAACCACTTTCATATTATCACTAGGTGAGCGTGTAGCGAGTAGGCCAGTTTGGGTCATTCGCGAGCTGGGCCTTAGTTCCTTTAAGTGTCATAAAAATGAGTCGGAGTGCCCTGAAATGTCTTGAAATATTAATAGGCAAATTTTGGGGTATGACAGCTGCCCCTGTTCAATATTCTTGAGCCGAGAGAGTAGAATGGTATGTGCCGCTCGTGGTCTAGAGGTGAAAGATTATTGAACACTAGAATGCCCCAAAATTTTGCACTTGCCAATTAGTCTTGGTGGAGATGGGCTTAAAGATACCATCCAAGAAACTTGCTGAGGAGATTTCCAGATTGTGTCGTACATTAGACGATATCTAGAGACATGGGTGTCAACCGGGTCATACATCAGACCGTATAGTGAATCCTCCATTATGCTGTTGACTTCGTCGGGGAGTCAGAGTATGCTATACTGCTGGGGATAAGGGATCAGAATGGATCATACATTAGACCGTGTCTGAAGACCAGAGTGGGCTGTCCATTAGGCAGATGACTTTGCTGAGGATGAAAAATCAGAACGGATCGTACGCTAGATTGTATCTGAGTTGAAGATCCAAATGGGTCTTATGATAGACTGTATTGGAGTTGCAGGATGAGCCGTCCATTAGGCTGAATCTGATGATAAAAGGGGGTAGTCGTACACTAGACTACACTTCAGAAATGTACCGTACACTAGGTAGCATCTGAGGAGACAAAGGTCTTAATTGGGTCGTACATTAGACCGTATCAGAGCAGAATGAGCCGTCCATTAGGCCGAATCTGATGATAAAAAAAAGGGGGTAGTCATACACTAGACTACACTTCAGAAATGTACCGTACACTAGGTAGCATCTGAGGAGACAAAGGTCTTAATTGGGTCGTACATTAGACCGTATCAGAGCAGAATGAGCCGTCCATTAGGCCGAATCTGATGATAAAAAAAAGGGGGTAGTCGTACACTAGACTACACTTCAGAAATGTACCGTACACTAGGTAGCATCTGAGGAGACAAAGGTCTTAATTGGGTCGTACATTAGACCGTATCAGAGCAGAATGAGCCGTCCATTAGGCCGAATCTGATGATAAAAAAGGGGGTAGTCGTACACTAGACTACACTTCAGAAATGTACCGTACACTAGGTAGCATCTGAGGAGACAAAGGTCTTAATTGGGTCGTACATTAGACCGTCTTGAAATAGTTGAAGGAATCATATGTTGGGCTGAATCAGAATGAACCGTATGTTAGGCTGTATCTGATAATATCTGTACATGTTGTACTTGCAATAAATGTCTGGGATGGGCTTAAAGATGCCATCGTTAGGAAGATACTGAACTGTAGTCAGAATGAATGTCCCGGGAATTGTATCTGAGATACATATCTGGATCTTGTACATAATTGATAGAGGTGTCTGTCTGAATGAATGTTCCCGTGAATTGCATCTGGAATATGTATCTGAATCTTGTCTGTGATTGATAAAGGCGTCTGCCTGGATGAGCCTTTTACTTTGACTATATCAGGAGGATAATTAACCTGCAAAGAAAGGTTAGCTTTATGCCATGTCATGATGCATGAGATGTTTTATGCTTTCGAAAATAAATGCGAATGTTGTATGCATGTGAAATGATGTAAGGAATGAGTTATGCGTATGAGAAGTTCTGCTTGGAGACTCTACTGGGGAAAATAAATCCCCATCTACTGATTGGAGATATTTGTGTCGATGACCCTTTCTCGGCTGGGGATGCTTGATTTCTGTCTGATGGTGGAAATATTCAACAGAGCCTGGCTGGGGATGGATGAGATGATCAATCTGTCTGATGGTGCCAACCTCTGTTGGGGGATAGCTGGCTGTGCCGGGGAATACTGCCCACTTCTTCTGGGGAAGAACAGGCTTGCTGGGGGAAGAGAATTGGTAGTGGACTCATCGGGAGCATGATTAGACCTTATCCTCGATCCCAAAGTCTTGTAGTAACTGCTATTGCTATTCTATGTACGTATTTTTGATAAACATTGATCATATTCAAATGCACATATTAATTCAAATTAAATCAATGGACGTTTACGCAAACAAGACGGAAAAAGTAAAAAACAAAAATATCTTTTTTGCAAGAAGGTTGTATTGATTTTGAAAGGAGGCCTATAAACAGGCAATTTGTGTACAAGGAGACAGAAATCCTGGTAAGAGGAAATTGTCGAAACAAAGAGAAAACTATGCAGAAAAAGTCCTATTGATTTTAAGTCTACTACGGCCATTATGTCTTCAAGCATCTCATCCTCTGCTGTCGGATAGAAGTGGCTGGCTTGGTCAGTCCCTTGAACTTGGATGAAAGTTGACTGAAAACGGGACATAGTCATACGCTTTAATCCCTAACTTTTGCCTGGACCGCCTTTTCAGGTTTTCAGTCCAACAGGATACCCTTTTTTTGCCCAAGCCGCCTTTTCAGGTTTTCGACTTGCCGGGTGTACATCTTTTATATATATATCCCTAATTTTTGCCCGAACCCTTTTGGTTCGCCGGGATGCCCTTACTTTTGCCTAGATACGTCGATCTAGCGGGTCTTTTTTATGCGTAGTATTTTTTAACTATGTCCGCGTTCACGGGATGTGGGAAGTCTTCACCATCCATTGTAGCAAGTATCATGGCTCCACCAGAGAATACCTTCTTAACTACAAATGGCCCTTCGTAAGTGGGAGTCCATTTGCCTCTGGGATCACCTTGGGGTAGAATGATACGCTTGATCACCAAGTCGCCAATTTGATACACCTGTCTCTTGACTCTTTTGTTAAATGCCTGGGTCATGCGCTTCTGATATATCTGTCCATGACAAACAGCCGCAAGTCTCTTCTCATCGATCAAGTTTATCTGATCGAGTCGTGTCTGAATCCATTCATCTTCATCTAAGCCCGCCTCTTTCATGATCCTTAGGGAGGGAATCTGAACTTCCACTGGTAAAACGGCTTCCATTCCATAGACTAAAGAGAAAGGAGTTGCCCCTGTCGAAGTGCGTACTGAAGTGCGATAACCGTGAAGGGCAAACGGTAACATCTCATGCCAGTCTTTGTATGTTACCGTCATCTTTTGTATGATCTTCTTGATATTCTTATTAGCAGCTTCTACGGCGCCATTCATCTTTGGCCGGTACGGAGAAGAGTTGTGATGCTTAATTTTGAACTGCGTGCAGAGTTCAGTAATCATCTTGTTGTTCAAATTAGTACCATTATCAGTGATAATTCTTTCAGGGATGCCATATCGACAAATAAGACTATTCTTGATGAACCGTGCCACCACATTCTTGGTGACAGAAGCGAATGAGGCCGCCTCTACCCACTTTGTGAAGTAATCAATAGCGACGAGAATGAAGCGATGTCCATTGGAAGCCGTAGGTTTAATCTCTCCGATCATATCGATGCCCCACATTGCAAATGGCCAAGGAGCTGTCAACACGTTCAATGGAGCAGGAGGCACATGTACTTTGTCCGCATAGATCTGACACTTGTGACAGGTTCTGGAGTGACGGTGGCAATCCGCTTCCATGGTAGACCAATAATACCCTGATCTCAGAATCTTCTTGGCCATTGTATGTCCATTAGAATGAGTCCCAAAAATACCGTCATGCATGTCTTCCATAATCCTTTCTGCTTCCTTTTTATCCACACAGCGAAGCAGAGTCGAATCATGATTACGTTTGTATAACACTCCGTTACTCAGAAAGAATTTAGCGGAGAACTTCCTCAAGAATTTTCTGTCCTTGATGGATGCCCCTTCAGGGTATTCCTGAGCTTCTAAATATCTTCTTACGTCGTGGAACCAAGGTTTCTCCTGTACCTTCTCCGTGTTAAGTCCATAACAGTAAGCTGGTTCATCTGACCGTCCGATGGCAATCATGGGAGCTTCGCTGCCCCACCTGACTCTGAACATAGATGACATGGTAGCTAATGCGTCTGCCAACTGGTTTTCCTCTCGTGGAATATGTTCAAATGTTACCTCTTCAAAGTATGGGATTAATGTCATCACCTGCTCTCGATAAGGGATGAGATTTGGATGTTTAGTATCCCATTCCCCGTTGATTTGACTGATTACCAAGGCCGAATCTCCGTACACACTCAAAAACTTGATTCGCCAATCTATAGCAGCTTTGAGTCCAAAAATACATGCTTCATACTCAGCCATATTATTGGTACAATGGAAACATAGTCTAGCCGTGAGAGGTGTATGGTAACCTCCGGGAGAAATGAGTACAACCCCAACACCATGGCCCAATGCATTAGAAGATCCATCAAAGACCATAGTCCATCGGGATCCCCATTCGGGTCCTTCATCTGGTTTAGGTTTTCCATTATCAGTAACAAGCATGACATCCTCATCTGGGAACTCAAAATTCATAGATTGGTAATCGTCCACCGCTTGATGAGCCAAATGATCAGCTAGCACGCTTCCTTTGATTGCTTTCTGGGTAGTGTACTGGATATCGTACTCTGTTAAGATCATCTGCCATCTCGCTATTCTTCCGGAGAGGGCAGGCTTCTCGAACATGTATTTGATGGGATCCATCCTAGAAATCAACAAAGTGGTCTGATTCAACATATACTGTCTTAGTCGGCGAGCAGCCCAGGCCAAAGCACAGCAAGTTCTCTCGAGCAGTGAGTATCTTGTTTCACAGTCGGTAAACTTTTTGCTCAGGTAGTATATGGCATGCTCTTTTCGACCAGACTCGTCATGTTGCCCCAATACGCACCCCATTGAATTTTCTAACACGGTCAAATACATGATTAGAGGTCTTCCTTCAACTGGTGGTATCAGAATCGGAGGTTCCTGGAGATATTTCTTGATTTTGTCAAAAGCTTCTTGACATTCCTCATTCCATATCATCTTTTGATTTTTCCTCAGTAGCTTGAAGATGGGTTTGCAAGTAGCGGTCAAGTGGGAGATAAATCGAGCAATGTAGTTCAAGCGTCCCAAGAAACCTCTGACTTCTTTCTCCGTACGGGGAACTGGCATTTCTTGAATAGCCTTCACTTTAGCCGGGTCAACCTCGATTCCTTTACCGCTGACAATAAAGCCCAAGAGTTTACCGGATCTCACTCCAAAAGTGCATTTGTTTGGATTCAATCTCAACTTGTACTTCTTCAACCTCTCGAACAGTTTGTATAAGTGATCGAGATGTTCTTCTTCAGTATGAGATCTAGCTATCATGTCATCCACATATACTTCTATCTCATGATGAATCATATCATGGAACAAAACCACCATAGCACGCTGGTACGTTGCCCCGGCGTTCTTTAGACCAAATGGCATTACTTTATAACAGAACGTGCCCCATTGCGTCACAAACGTAGTCTTCTCCATGTCCTCAGGCGCCATCTTAATCTGGTTGTAACCCGAGAATCCATCCATGAATGAGAATACTTTGTGTTGAGCGGTGTTATCTACCAGAACATCAATGTGCGGGAGCGGAAAGTCGTCTTTGGGACTTGCTTTATTCAGGTCTCGGTAATCTACGCACATTCGCACCTTACCATCCTTCTTTGGCACAGGCACCACATTAGCAACCCATTGAGGATAAGAAGTAACGGCTAGGAAACCGGCATTGAATTGTTTCATAACCTCGGCTTTGATTTTCTCAGACATTTCGGGACGCATGCGGCGAACCTTTTGCTTGACAGGACGGCAGTCTTCCTTCGTAGGCAGCCGATGCACCACTATATTAGTATCCAACCCGGGCATGTCTTCATAAGACCAAGCAAAAACCTCCACATAGTCGTGCAACATCTGGATCAACCTTATTTTCACACTACTTTCCAAATCTGCTCCTATTTTGACTTCTTTTCTGTCTACCTCAGTACCCAGGTTTACGATTTCGAGGGACTCTTCATGCGGCTGTAGAGTCCTTTCCTCTTGCAGTAACAATCTGGCAAGCTCTCCAGGGACTTCACAATCTTCCTCACTTCCATCTTCGGCTTGATAGATCGGATTTTCAAAGTCATAATGAATAGTAGCGGAATTATTATCAATAGGATCCAGAGTGGATACGGATCTGCAATTTGTTACGTGAGTGTGTGTAAGAAAGCATAGCTTGTTCGAAAGACGACAGGAAAAAATAAAGAGCGCAATATTTGAATGCGAAAAAGTCCATTGATTTATTGAATATGAATATGCTTATGAAATGACAAAACCCTTAACAAATTAGCTATTGTGCCCCGGGCGTAGACACAATGCTTTAAGAGGTTCAATTGAAACATAAAGATTTGCAATACTAAATGGACAATAACAATTACTCCTGACTAAAGGAAATCGGGATAGTGTCTTCAGCCTTCCAATTATTGAGTCTGTCGCCAATTGTTGGGTAGATCCAATTATCCAGGTCGCCATCACTGTCAGCATCTTCTACAGCATTGATTTGATCTTTGACCATCTTTTCAGAGTTGAATCCCAGACCAGCTTTGTCAGACTTGTACGGTACGTTGATCATTTGACCCCAGCCAGTACAGCCACCATTTTCGACCACAGCTTGAGCATCTTTCAGAGAAATCATAGCAGGAGGAGCACGAATAACCTTGGGCACACAGGGAGTTGGCTTAAGGACAGGATCGGGCGGAGAAACCACTTCAAATGACTGAGTTGGAGTCTCGAAGAATTCACCATCCATCTCAACGTATCTGAAGGTATGCACACTACTGACAATGTATTCTTCTTCCCCACACACAGTGACAATCTTACCCTCTATCGGATATCTCAACTTTTGATGGAGAGACGAAGCTACAGCACCTGCCCCATGAATCCAAGGGCGTCCCAGTAAGCAGGAATAGGCAGGACGAATGTTCATTACATGGAAGGTAGTATTGAAGACTTGAGGTCCTATCTTGATAGGGAGGACTACTTCGCCATGGACAACACTCTTCGCACCATCGTAAGCACGTACCACAATATCACTAGGCTTCAATTCAATGCCTTTACAGTCAAGTTTATCGAGCACGACTTGCGGTAGCACATTCAAGGAAGAGCCATTATCAATCAACACATGAGCCAAAGTGATTCCCTTACACTCAATAGAAATATGCAGGGCCTTGTTGTGATCTTTTCCTGCTGGTGTCAGGTCAGCATTGGAAAAACCTAGGCCGTCGTCAACAGTCAGGTTAGCAACATAGTTTTCGAACTGATTGGCGGAGGTCTCTTGAGGTACATGGGCAGTCTTCAGGAATTTCATCAAAGCATGGGCATGAGATTCAGAGGATAACAACAAGGACAACATCAAGATTTTGGAAGGAGTATGCCCCAACTGTTCTACCACATCGAAATCACTCTTGCGGATGATTTTCAGCATTTCTTCCATTTCTCGTTTGGCAACATCTTCAGTAGTAGCTTCGATCGGTGTCTCTGACTGAGAAGGGTTGACTGGTTCTTTTCCTCGGTTTTCGGGAACCGGAGGTGAGATCTCTGGAGAGAAGATCCTTCCGCTTCGAGTAACTTTACTAGTCCCAACAATGTCATTAGGATTAGCAGAATTGCCAACTTGCTTTACACCATGGATGTAAACATCACCTCCATAATTCCACGGAATAGCTTTGCTTGAGGAATACGGGATCGGGCCAGGTGCAGTAATGATCAGGGGAGCTACTCTGGGCTCAGCAATAATCTTTACAGGTATTCTGGGAGCAGTAATCTTCACTGGAATTTTGGACCTCGCAATCACAGATACTTCTTCAATAGGGTTTTCTGCCTTAGAAACCCTTTCAAAGAGGATTGTACGATCGTCCATCAGTCGTTGGATACCATTCTTCAACTTCAGACAGTCCTTGGGCCGGAGTATGCAGAGATTGCAATCTTCAGTACAACCTGGAAATAAACCAGCTTGCAATAAATTCCTCTTTATGATCGGGAGAGGAGATGTTAAGTCCGCTACAGTAGTGATGAGAGAACCGTCATCGAGAGCATTAACAGCTTTGTCATGATTAGGCATAGGAGCAGTGATGACATTAGGAGTCTCCGGAGGCTCGAACTCAATTTCTCCAGCTTCGATCATATCCTGAATCTTATTCTTCAATGGCCAGCAGTCGTTTGTATCGTGCCCGGGGCTATCGGAGTGATACGCACACCTGGCATTGGGATTATAACGAGAAGAGGAAGTGTTGGGATTTGTAGGAGGATCTCTGAGGGTGATCAAATTTGCCTTTAGCATTCCCTGCAGTGCCTGTGCCAAGGTCATATTGATCCTGGTGAACTGCCTTCTTGGTCTGTCTTGTCTTTGTTGGAAGTTCTGAGATGGCGGTGCTGCGATCGTCACTGCTCCAACGGCGTGGTCACCATTTTTCTTATTATGATTCTTCTGACCATACACCGCATTCGATTCATTCTTCCCATGGTAGGACTTTTTGCTGCTTGTAGAAGTAGCTGCCTGTAACTTCCCACTCCGAATGCCGCTCTCCACCCGTTCGCCTGTCAGTATAAGTTCAGTGAAACCTGATGAAGAACTCCCCAGTAGGTGGCTGTAGAATGGGCCAGTCAGGGTACCCATGAACAGGTCTACTAATTCTCGGTCAGTCATAGGGGGCTTGACTCTGCCAGCCAAATCTCTCCATTTCTGAGCATACTCTTTGAAGCTTTCTTTAGATCCCATGGCCATGTTCTGCAACTGTAGCCGAGTAGGTGCTAATTCAGAATTGTACTGGTACTGCTTATAGAAAGCCGTTGCTAAATCAGTCCAGGTGCGGATGTCAGAGCTCTCGAGCTGATAATACCATTCCAACTGAGTGCCAGACAGACTTTCTTGGAAGAAGTGGATCCACAGTTTCTTATCAGTGGTATGCGGCTGAATCTTTCTCACATAGGCCCTTAGATGCATCTGAGGACAAGACGCACCATCATACTTAGTGAAAGTGGGGATTTTGAATTTGCGGGGAATGGTCACATCGGAGACCAGACCCAGACTTTCGAAATCCAGACCAGGTGTCTTCTGACCCTCCATGGCTAGCATGCGTTCTTCCAGCAGTTTGTACTTATCATCTCTTGGAGAGTACTGTTCATTTTCATACTCTTCATCTTCATCCTCAGGGTTAGAGAAATCAGGATTCTCCTCCTCTGAATCAATTTCCGCCCCCTCTTCTGGACCATTCGGGATTCCAAATTTGATTCCCGTAGCCTGTCCTTTACGCCTTCTGCCCGGGTTAATGAAGCTCACAGCTTTCTTGTCCTTCTTCTTTTCGGCCAAAAGAGCTTTCAGTTCCTCCTGCCCCTTGGATAAGCTTAGCATCATCTCCTTGAACTGAGCATTCTGAGTCTGGAGATCTTTGACAGTTTGCTCGAGATCCATTTTTCTGTTTGCAATTGGCAGACCGTGAGAATATGGTCCTTTAGAATACCTGTTATGCAATGTTATGTTATGTGATGCAATGCATGAAATGTTTTCAAGGACTTTTGGAATTTAACTTTACGTAAACCAACAAAAAAAGGAAACTTTTTTTTTTTTTTTTTTTTTTTTTTTTTTTTTTTTTACAAAACAGAGCAAAGTTAAATCCCTAAGTCCTCGAAATGGTTAGTACAATGCCATGATGTTATGATGTTAAGTAAACAACAAGCACAAGCAAGTCATACAACCATCATCCCTAGGTTTTAAGGCTTGCATGAGTTCCATAGGTAAGTACCCTCCCCACTGAAGTTTGGTTGGTTCAACCTGTCCTAGAATAGTAACCGGGTTCTAGAAGGATCTCAAATCATTGACCTTTCTTTAAGTCCACTTCAGTGCAACACCAAGTGGTTGACCGAAGCTTCCCTAAAGTCCAATCTCAAAGAGTGTAGTATCGAGTCTCAACCAACCCCAGTCGGAACCGAAGTCAGTTATCTCACTACTTTCTAATGGCCAGGATGAGTCAATTAGGGTTCTAAAGGTCTGGTTAATGCTTTGATGACACCACGCGGAAGCCAAATTTTTCCTCAAATAACATGAGGACCATCAGGACAACCAAAGTGTCACATTAACCGTAGCCATCATTTTAACCATTCCAGTATACGCCGGATAGTCGCGATGATCTATTGCTACTTACCTAAGGTACACTAGATCCGGGTGTAAGATCTTTCACTCAAAGCCCCCCTTAAAAGAAGGAATAATAAAACATAAATGATTTTTTTTTGTTTTTTTAAGATGGACCTCTCTTTGCTTCCCCAGCAGAGTCGCCAGTTCTGTCATACGGTGAACTGGACTTTATCGGATTTGTAATCGCAATGTCGCGGTTAGCAAGAGTCGCCACCGACTTTTCTTTTATCCCATAAGGAAAGGTGGAAAAGAACAGGAAAGACCTTAATTTTAAATTCTTAGGTTCGGGAGGTACTTTATACAAAGGGAAGGTATTAGCACCCTTTGTATCCATGGTTATCCATGGGCTCTTAATTGCTCAATCATTTATGTTTTCTAGTTTGAAAAAGGTGGTTGAGAAAGGTGTGAAAAATGTTTTGCAAAATGAGAATTTAACTTTGTAATGATTCTTGCATGAATGTATACAAAGTGGTTATCTCGTTTTAATTTAGAAAATAGTTTAGAAAAATATAACTCGACAATGATCCTAGTGCGGACGTATGCTAAGTGGTGACTTTCCAAAAAGATGTTTGAAAGGTGTGAGGTGAAAAGTATATTTTTTTTGGTTGTGAATGAGCAATTTAGGTTATACCTGTCCGAGGTCTTTTCGGGCATTTCCTATCCTTATGAGGGTAAAACTGTCCTTACTATTGAGAAGTAAGTAGTTTTATCCTTGGGATGTAGAAGGGTCATCGTAGGGTCATTGACAGGTCATTGAAGGCAACAGTTGTGAGGATACCTTAGCATTCGAAGGGACGATCATCATTTAACCGTAGGCTATACCGAAGGGTCATCGAGGGACGAAATCGTATTTCCGAAGGCAACATCCGAGGGACTATGATGATTTTACCGAAGGGTCTTTGCTAAGGATATCCCCATATTCGCGGGACATGACCGTTATACCGTAATACCGTAAGGCAGCAAAGAGAGGTCCAAGATCACTTATTTAAAGGTCATATTTTAAAGTCAATTAAGTAATTAAGTCCATACTAAAATCAATGCATTAAAATTAATATATTAAAATTAAGACATTAAAATTAACACATTAAAATTAACTAGGCCACTTAGGGCGAGTCTCCACAAGGGTATCCCACAAATAAAGTGGAAGACCTAAACAGCAATCTTTTCCTGGGACATATGAACCTTTGCAAAATTCAGCAAACGGGTTAGAATACCAAATCAGGGTGCAATCGAGAGTTGCACCAAAGTAATAGGTAACCAAAGCATGGTTATGATAAAACAGCGGCATCCATTACAACAATTCAAAGTATCCAGGCAGACTTAAGTTACATGCAAAGCCTCAAATATATTTATGAATCTCAATTATGATATCACATGTGAATTAGGAACATAAAGCGATAATAGTAACGCAAACCTGTTTGCACTTGAGTCGCAACCTTGAATTGGCCGATCGGATAGAATTGAGCGGAGGTGACCTTGCTGCCGCCGTAAGATTAGATTCGGTAAAAAGGCACGCAATAGTTTCCGTTGTAGAAACTATTGTGCAAAAAGAATCAACTAAATACCCAAAAGGGAATCAGGAATTGCAAAAGAAATAGTGTAGCACTTGTAAAACACAATGCCTAAGCTGCTGGAAAAGAAGAGAAAATGCAAAGGCGAAAACGGCCAAGGAAAAAGAAATCTCGGCCAGAGCCCCCTTTTTAGGTTTTCAAGGTGGCTATTTATATTGTTGTCATTAGGTCATGCCTGCTGCCAAAAAAGGTCTTCAACGCGCGCGTGGATATAGGGCCCAACGGATCTTCAAGTCTCCGAAGCATTATCTGCGCCCAAAAAGTAGGGGAATGGTGTGACGTTCGTCACACCATGTGTGACGCCCGTCACAGGGGTGTGCGAGGCGTGACGCTCGTCACAGCCTCTGTGACGCTCGTCACAGATGCCACACCCGTGTTCTTGTACTTTGGGTTGGGCTTTACTGTTTGGTCCGTTTTCTTTCCTTTTGTACCCCTTTTCCTCCACTTCCAAATAAACCACTTTCATATTATCACTAGGTGAGCGTGTAGCGAGTAGGCCAGTTTGGGTCATTCGCGAGCTGGGCCTTAGTTCCTTTAAGTGTCATAAAAATGAGTCGGAGTGCCCTGAAATGTCTTGAAATATTAATAGGCAAATTTTGGGGTATGACACTTTTTGATTTGAAAAGACATAAAGTCTTGTGCCTACGTACCAATGAAGGATCAAAATCCTGTAGTTCGGGGTACAAATAACAAAAGAGTTTGTTTAGTTGATTTTAGAAGAAGAGACAAGTTGTCATCTTAAGGAGAATACTCATCTAAACCACCACAAATATGAGAAGATGAATCTTTGCATCATTATGAAGGAATGGCTCCAACTTGAATGTAGAATCTACAAGTATGTCATTAACTCCTTCATATGGAAATGAATCAACACCAATTTCAATCATTAATATGGGGTAGGAGATTTATATCTCAACTATAAAGATGATTCATGTCTAGTCTCTTTTGAGAAAGAGTTTAAAGTGAAAAATCCAAGTGGAAAAAGTTTTGAATGAGATTTATGTTTTTTAGTCTTATAGAAAGAGTTTGATATGCTTAAAGTGTTTTTGAAGCTTTTATGAAGAAAGAAAGTTTGAAAATTCAATGACCTAAAGTCAAGGTTTTTTTATGAAAGAAGTTAAAGTTTGAAAAATCCTAAGATTGGACTAGGGTTTAGAAGGGGCTAAAGGCCATAAGGTGGGTAAAGGAAGCTACAAAGACACACAATGAATATGCACATGACAATAACTCAACTATAATCCCTTTTCCTTGGATTGAAACATAAACACAAGTATCATCCAAGAAATATAATGGATTAACAATATAAATTAAACAAGCATATGAACAAAATCACTACCATGTATCAAGCCTAAATATCTTAAGACATCAATCAAGGCCATCAATAAAGAATAGAGCAAAAGGCATGGCATTAGAGAATAATTTATAACACATGGACAATACAAGCATACAAGCAAAAATGCCTCAAGAATAATTTTGCAAAGTTCATCAAGTAAAAACATAAAACAAGATATATCATGATATCAATCACAAGACATGTAAATCAATGGCCGATGCATTTTAAAAGTGGACCTATAAGGAGCATACAAGCATGTTAAACCTTAAACAAATATGTCATGCATCAAGACTAAAGCAATATTTAGGACCAAGGTCAAAGCATATCAAAGTATCATTTAATGACAAAAGTTCACGTCATACAAGGGTTCAAGTCATTAGGGTTCATGCCTCTAAGGTTCATACATTAGGGTTTCAAAGCAAGTCATCAACCATAAACATCCATGTACTTCAAGTACAAATCAAATAAACAAGTTATCATCAAGTCTAAGTCCAAGTATAATCAAGGTGTTAAACACATATGGATCAAAATAGGAGCAAATTAATCATGAGAAAAATTGAATCAAAGCATACTTAAATGAAAAAATAAAAATAAATGGTAACAAGAATGAGTGAAAATGATGCTTTTATGAGGGAGTTCAAAATGGGCTTTTTTAACCTAACAAAGTGTGTCCGTTGCACCTTCAAAAGCACTTCCAGATGATAAATAATGATCCCTCTAGCTTCCTTGAGTGAAAATGTGGGAAGAATGCAAGAATGATTCAATGTTCTTTCTTGCTTGATGATTGATGTTTTTTTGTGCATTGGAGCATTGCAATGAGGCCTCCTTTTATAGTTAATGAATTCAGATTTGGTGCAATGGTTATTGGTATTGTTTGATGGACTTTGGATCAAATCTAAAAAATGGTGAAAAGTACAAAAGTGGTTTTACTTTTGGTGTTTAGATATAGTAATATCAAAATAATATCTATTTACAAAGCTCTAGGCAAAAGTGGTTGAGAAAAGTGATCTTTATGGAAATGACAATGTATCTTTATGGCAAAATGATCCATGAATGGTATGTTGTTTGGATAATGGTTCAAGCCCTTGTGTAATGCATCAATGGTTTATGTAAAACACTCATTATGCTGAGATATAGAAGCATCATAGGTTGCAAAGCAAGATCTTGAGGTTTGGCTTTGGCTTGAACATGAAACTTGACATGAAAATGGACATTCAATTTGGCCTAACATGGTGACTTTCCTTCTTCGAAACTCCTATATTAAGTGTGATAAATTCATGCCAACGGGATCTTTGGGAAGATTTTCCCATCCTTTACAACTTTCATGTTGGACACTTGAAGAGATTCATCTTAGATCATGGAGATAATTGGCCATCAACTTTAACAATCTTAATTGCTAAACACTTGGAAAATTTTCCAAGTGTTGAACAATTTTACAACTTTGAGATCTCATCTTCATCACTTCATATCTTCCAATCCTTATGAGATATTTGATTCATTCTTTCTACAAATTTGAATTATGTAACATCATCTACAAGTACATCCTTTGAGCATGAAAAATCATGGCTTGAGCAAGAAGTTACAAACTTGTAAAGTGGGCTTCATGAACATGCAATTTCATAACTTAAAGAAATTTTGAAAACCCTGGATTTGACATTCTTGAACTTTTTCTTGATTTTCTTAATCAAATGCATTCATCAACAGAGACTTGTGGTTGACCAAAAAATCTCAAAAGTCAAATTTTGACCTTGAGCAATTGACTTTTCATCAAATGAATTACAAATCTTCAATGATCAATGATCAATGAATCAAAACTATTTTCTTGAATGGGTTCTTAAAAGAGGATGTGTATATGACACAACCAGAGGGTTTTGGGGATCCAGAAAATCCTATAAGGGTATGTAAGCTTCAGAAGCCCATTTATAGACTGAAGTAAGCATCTCAGAGTTGGAATCTCCGTTTTGATGAGGCAATCAAACAATTTGGTTTTCTAAAAAATGGAGAAGAATCTTGTGTTTACAAGAAGGAAAGCGGGAGCAATATAATGTTTTTGGTCTTATATGTAGATGACATACTTCTCATTGGAAACAACATTCACATGCTTGAGTCAATTAAGGGATGGTTAAAGAAATGTTTCTCTATGAAAGACCTTGGGATGTTTAGTACATTTTGGGCATCAAGATCTATAGAGATATATCTAAGAGGATGATTGGGCTTAGCCAACAAACTTATATTGATAAGATTGTTACTAAGTTCAAGATGGAAAACTCCAAGAGAAGATTCCTTCCCATGCAACATGGCACATCGTTAAGTAAAACTCAACGTCCTTCTGGCGTTAATGAGATTAAGCGAATGAGTAATGTTTCTTATGCATCTGCAATATGATTCATTATGTATGTCATGATTTATATCCATCTATATGTTTCATATGATTTAAGTATTGATGAATCTATAATTATCAACTATCAAGTATTGATGAATGAATGATGCACATGAATGAAACATGAGCGTGTGCAGATGATTCTCAAGTCAAGGGTTGAATGAAAAGGTCAAAAAAGTAGAGCAAATTTTTGGGTATAAAATGGTGTTAAAAGATATCTCAATGAGCCAACCAACTATTTGAAACTTGTAGCATCTACATCATCACCCTTAACATCAGAATCCAACTTGTGATTCATTACAGTAGGTGTGATTGCAGTCTTAAAAATATTTAGCTCGAATCTATTAAGAAGTTCAAGTTCATACTTCAGCTGATGCAAAATTGTACCTTTCTCATAGTACAAAATCTCCATCCTTAAAAAATATACCGTATTTCCCAAATCAGTCATCTCAAACTCATTCATTAGCACTTTCTTAAACTTTATTATCTCATTTGAACAACTTCCTGTCAATAATATGCCATCAACATAGAGACACACCAAAATCATATTGCCTTCAGAAGTATGCTGAACATAAACGCCAAACTCCATCTCACAGTTTCTGAATCCTTGGAGCTTGAAAAATGAATCAATTTTCAGATTCCAAGCTCTAGAAGCTTGTTTCAGTCCATACAACGCTTTATGTAACATGTACACCATCCCTTCTTGATTCTTTTTCACAAATACAGGAGGTTGTGACACATATACCTCTTCTTGTAATGGACCGTTCAGAAATGCAAATTTCACATCCAGATCCATCAAATGCCAATTTCTATTAGTAGTTATAACAACCACCAATCTGATTGTTTCATGTCTTGCTACAGGCGCAAACACTTCAAAGTAATCTAATCTAGGTTTTTGTAGAAATCCTATTTCTACTAACCTTGCTTTGTGTTTTCCAATTAATCCATTTGGCTTTAGTTTCACCTTGAAAACCCATCTGACGCTGATGGTTTTCTTCTCCTTTGGAAGCTCAGTCAATTCCGGAGTCGAGTTTCTTTTTATAGCCTCGAGTTCTTCTTCTATGATCTTCAGTCACACTTTCTTCTTGAGTGCTTCTTCAACATTAACTGGTTCAGAGTCTACTAACATGGCAGACTTAATGACTTCTCCCTCAGTGTCTACTTCAGTATCTTGTAACATGTCAAACTCTGCAAATCTCCTTGGTGTATGCATGATTCTTTGTGGCCTCTGAACTTGTTCAAAATCTTATTCAGATGCTGAAACAATATCATATGTTTGACCACCTCCAACAGTTGGACCTTATTCAGAAGCTTCTCCTTCAAAAGTTTAACCTTCTCCAGAGTCTGGACCACTAGAGTCCGAATCATCATCAAAATCTAGATTAAAATTAGATTCACCTTCAGAGTCGCTTTCATAATCATCTTCTGATTCTGACTCATCTTCAGGACCTTCGAATTCTGAAGTATCTTCAGAAATTAACTCAGGTGTTGGCACTACACCAGAGTTGGATTGAGACTTACTCCAATCCCATGCTTCTGATTCCTTTGCAATGATGTCTCTGCTGACTTCACCTTATTAGTGACTGGACAATAAAGCTTATATGCACATGTATTGTGGTACCCAATCATCAACATTACTTTGCTTATATTATCCAGCTTCTTTCGAGTAGCACATGAAACATGTTTGTAATAAACTAAACCAAATACCCTGAAATGACTCACACTTTTCTTATCACCAGTCCACTTCTCAAAAGGAACAATTTCCTTCAGCTTCTTTGTTGGGCACCTATTGAGCACGTATGTTACAATGGCAACAACTTCTACCCACAAGGTGTGAGACAACTTTTTCTCCTTCAGCTTACTCCTTGTCATATCAAGCAAAGTTGGGTTTCTTCTTTCAGTAAGGCCATTATGTTGAAGAGTGTATAAAGCAGTCACCTCATGCTCAATTCCATTCTCCTCATAAAATTTTATGAAATCTATAGAGTTATACTCACCTCCACCATCAGTTTTGATATTTTTTAGCTTCTGACCACTTTATTTTTCAGCCTTCACTTTGAACTTATGAAACTTAGCAAGCACCTCATGCTTAAACATGATGAGTGCTACCCATCTCATTATTGTGAACTCGTCCATAAACGACACAGAATATTCGTTTCTTCCAAGTGAAGGTACTTCAAATGCTCCACAAACATCAAATTGTACTACTCCTAAAGCATGCTTTGCTCTTGGGGCTACTTTTATTGCAAATGGAAATTTAGGTTGCTTGCCTTTCATGCATATCTCACATGACTTCTCAGGATTCACAATCTTGGGAATGCCATATACCAACTTCTCAGAATTCAGATGCCATAAGCTTCTGAAATTAAGATGGCCCAATATCTTGTGCCGCAACTCACTGCCACCTTCAGCGCCTTCTACACTAAGGAATTTAGTTTTAGTTGTCTCCACATTCACCGTAAATGTTATGTTGCTTCCCTTCTCATATTGCATAATTAGTTTCTTATCAAAATCATACAACTTTAAGAGATTGTTCTTCATACTAACTGAGAAACCTTTCTCAATGAGTTGACCTACACTCATCAGATTGCTCTTCATGCCAGGAACATATCAAACACCCTTGATCAAAACAGTTTTATCATTCTTCACCTTGACTTTGACATTTACCACACCTTCAGTGTTGAGATATTTATCATCAACACATCTGATTTTTATCCTCTTTCTGGAGTCAAAATCAACCAGCCGTTGTTTGTTTTCAGTTAGGTGATTTGAACAGACAATGTCCATATACCACCAATATACCAAATACGCACCATCAGATTCAGAAGCCATCAATAACACAGGTTCATCATCAGAATCTCCTTTGGCTGTGTTTGCTTCTTTTGATTTCCCTTCCTTGTTTGACCAATTGTCAACAAAAAAATGGCTAAACTTCTTACACCAGTAGCATTGAACCTTCTTATTGTCAATTTTCTCTTTTCCCTTCCGATATTTCTTCTCATCAGAAATTGAGGCTTCTGACTTCTTAAAACCACTATCGCGTCTCTTCTTGGCTTCTGACCAAGACTGCTTCTAACTCTTCTTCCCAGAATACGCCTTCAGAGCCTGCTCTACCTCTCTTTCAGAGGTTCACTCAGTAAGACACAACTCTTGTGCCTCTAGACTGCTTTGCAACTCTTCAATCCTCATGGTGCTTAGGTCTTTAGAATTTTCAATTGCTACAATAATGTAATCAAATTGAGGAGTAAGAGATCTCAGTACCTTCTCAATGATTACTTGTTCCAACAAAGTATCTTCATAAGATTTCATCTCATTGGTGATCATAATCTCTTTAGATATATAATCAGGTACCTTCTCATTGTCCTTTATTTTGAGATTATCATACTTCTTACATAGAGACTGAAGCTTCACCTTCTTCACTGTTGCATCACCGCCATAGCACCGTACCGGTGTGTCACACGCAACCTTCATCGTCGAATCAACGATTTTCTCAAATACGTTTGCATCCACACACTGATAGATATAGAACAACACCTTTTGATCTTTCTTCCTCGTTTCTCAGTGCTTCCGTCGCAACCGGAACATAGCAGTCGTTGACGAGATTAAGAACGTCTTAAGCACCAAATAACACACGCATCTGAATCGACTACCGATTCCAATTCTTTCCATCAAACACTAAGACCTTTGTATTCAAGCTACCATTTCCATCGTTCATCTTCGATTTTGTGCACTAAAACTCACACAGATCTCTCTAAATACTCGTGTTTCCCAATCCCACAAAATCAAGAAATGCGATTTTGTTACGATTTCGATCTTGAATTCAACTCGAATTCAAGAAACAAAATCAATCACACGTGCCTCGTCGTACACTCGTGTTTCCTTGTGAATCTTCTATGTGAATCAAATCGGAGCTCTAGATGCCAATTGTTGGTGCACAAGGTTGAAGGTGAAGATGATGAAGATGGAGAGAGAAGAGAGAGAAAATAGATGTAACTAACTTTAGAGAAACTTTGTATTTATGTTTCACCCTACTGAAATTTCATTATAAATTTGGTATATATACACAAATAAAATGGCATGTAGGCAAACATATTAACCTACACTAGTTAAGTTAAGTTTAACGAAACTAATACTACAACCCATAAGGTAAAACATACTTCTGGAACAACAACCTCAAAAATTTCTGCTTCTGAGTCATAACATTGCTTCTGAATATGAATTACTTCTAACAGTAACACCCGAAGTCGAAGAGGACATGGAGTGATTGTAACACTCAAGACCGAAGATGACAGGGAGTGGTCGCCCGAATTCACATCGGAATGAGAGGATCCTGAGGTTGTGCAGGTATGTGACTGGATCATTGAATGAAGACTTATATGGATTGATTGGTACTACCTATACCAACAAGATGCATCTTCTTTTCGGTAGCCTAACAAATAAGAACTCTATAGTTAAACGTGATTGACTTGAAGTAGTATTTGGATGAGTGATCTTCTGGGAAGTTTCTCGGAAAGCCTGAGTGAGAATAAAACATGCTGAAAAGACTTGTGTTGGTTTGTTGAGTCAATCAGTAATCCTGAAAGCAATATGAGGTGTTACACTCTTGGGTAATTGTCATACGGTGAACTGGACTTTATCGGATTTGTAATCGCAATGTCGCGGTTAGCAAGAGTCGCCACCGACTTTTCTTTTATCCCATAAGGAAAGGTGGAAAAGAACAGGAAAGACCTTAATTTTAAATTCTTAGGTTCGGGAGGTACTTTATACAAAGGGAAGGTATTAGCACCCTTTGTATCCATGGTTATCCATGGGCTCTTAATTGCTCAATCATTTATGTTTTCTAGTTTGAAAAAGGTGGTTGAGAAAGGTGTGAAAAATGTTTTGCAAAATGAGAATTTAACTTTGTAATGATTCTTGCATGAATGTATACAAAGTGGTTATCTCGTTTTAATTTAGAAAATAGTTTAGAAAAATATAACTCGACAATGATCCTAGTGCGGACGTATGCTAAGTGGTGACTTTCCAAAAAGATGTTTGAAAGGTGTGAGGTGAAAAGTATATTTTTTTGGTTGTGAATGAGCAATTTAGGTTATACCTGTCCGAGGTCTTTCCGGGCATTTCCTATCCTTATGAGGGTAAAACTGTCCTTACTATTGAGAAGTAAGTAGTTTTATCCTTGGGATGTAGAAGGGTCATCGTAGGGTCATTGACAGGTCATTGAAGGCAACAGTTGTGAGGATACCTTAGCATTCGAAGGGACGATCATCATTTAACCGTAGGCTATACCGAAGGGTCATCGAGGGACGAAATCGTATTTCCGAAGGCAACATCCGAGGGACTATGATGATTTTACCGAAGGGTCTTTGCTAAGGATATCCCCATATTCGCGGGACATGACCGTTATACCGTAATACCGTAAGGCAGCAAAGAGAGGTCCAAGATCACTTATTTAAAGGTCATATTTTAAAGTCAATTAAGTAATTAAGTCCATACTAAAATCAATGCATTAAAATTAATATATTAAAATTAAGACATTAAAATTAACACATTAAAATTAACTAGGCCACTTAGGGCGAGTCTCCACAAGGGTATCCCACAAATAAAGTGGAAGACCTAAACAGCAATCTTTTCCTGGGACATATGAACCTTTGCAAAATTCAGCAAACGGGTTAGAATACCAAATCAGGGTGCAATCGAGAGTTGCACCAAAGTAATAGGTAACCAAAGCATGGTTATGATAAAACAGCGGCATCCATTACAACAATTCAAAGTATCCAGGCAGACTTAAGTTACATGCAAAGCCTCAAATATATTTATGAATCTCAATTATGATATCACATGTGAATTAGGAACATAAAGCGATAATAGTAACGCAAACCTGTTTGCACTTGAGTCGCAACCTTGAATTGGCCGATCGGATAGAATTGAGCGGAGGTGACCTTGCTGCCGCCGTAAGATTAGATTCGGTAAAAAGGCATGCAATAGTTTCCGTTGTAGAAACTATTGTGCAAAAAGAATCAACTAAATACCCAAAAGGGAATCAGGAATTGCAAAAGAAATAGTGTAGCACTTGTAAAACACAATGCCTAAGCTGCTGGAAAAGAAGAGAAAATGCAAAGGCGAAAACGGCAAAGGAAAAAGAAATCTCGGCCAGAGCCCCCTTTTTAGGTTTTCAAGGTGGCTATTTATATTGTTGTCATTAGGTCATGCCTGCTGCCAAAAAAAGGTCTTCAACGCGCGCGTGGATATAGGGCCCAACGGATCTTCAAGTCTCCGAAGCATTATCTGCGCCCAAAAAGTAGGGGAATGGTGTGACGTTCGTCACACCATGTGTGACGCCCGTCACAGGGGTGTGCGAGGCGTGACGCTCGTCACAGCCTCTGTGACGCTCGTCACAGATGCCACACCCGTGTTCTTGTACTTTGGGTTGGGCTTTGCTGTTTGGTCCGTTTTCTTTCCTTTTGTACCCCTTTTCCTCCACTTCCAAATAAACCACTTTCATATTATCACTAGGTGAGCGTGTAGCGAGTAGGCCAGTTTGGGTCATTCGCGAGCTGGGCCTTAGTTCCTTTAAGTGTCATAAAAATGAGTCGGAGTGCCCTGAAATGTCTTGAAATATTAATAGGCAAATTTTGGGGTATGACAGCTGCCCCTGTTCAATATTCTTGAGCCGAGAGAGTAGAATGGTATGTGCCGCTCGTGGTCTAGAGGTGAAAGATTATTGAACACTAGAATGCCCCAAAATTTTGCACTTGCCAATTAGTCTTGGTGGAGATGGGCTTAAAGATACCATCCAAGAAACTTGCTGAGGAGATTTCCAGATTGTGTCGTACATTAGACGATATCTAGAGACATGGGTGTCAACCGGGTCATACATCAGACCGTATAGTGAATCCTCCATTATGCTGTTGACTTCGTCGGGGAGTCAGAGTATGCTATACTGCTGGGGATAAGGGATCAGAATGGATCATACATTAGACCGTGTCTGAAGACCAGAGTGGGCTGTCCATTAGGCAGATGACTTTGCTGAGGATGAAAAATCAGAACGGATCGTACGCTAGATTGTATCTGAGTTGAAGATCCAAATGGGTCTTATGATAGACTGTATTGGAGTTGCAGGATGAGCCGTCCATTAGGCTGAATCTGATGATAAAAGGGGGTAGTCGTACACTAGACTACACTTCAGAAATGTACCGTACACTAGGTAGCATCTGAGGAGACAAAGGTCTTAATTGGGTCGTACATTAGACCGTATCAGAGCAGAATGAGCCGTCCATTAGGCCGAATCTGATGATAAAAAAAAAGGGGGTAGTCATACACTAGACTACACTTCAGAAATGTACCGTACACTAGGTAGCATCTGAGGAGACAAAGGTCTTAATTGGGTCGTACATTAGACCGTATCAGAGCAGAATGAGCCGTCCATTAGGCCGAATCTGATGATAAAAAAGGGGGTAGTCGTACACTAGACTACACTTCAGAAATGTACCGTACACTAGGTAGCATCTGAGGAGACAAAGGTCTTAATTGGGTCGTACATTAGACCGTCTTGAAATAGTTGAAGGAATCATATGTTGGGCTGAATCAGAATGAACCGTATGTTAGGCTGTATCTGATAATATCTGTACATGTTGTACTTGCAATAAATGTCTGGGATGGGCTTAAAGATGCCATCGTTAGGAAGATACTGAACTGTAGTCAGAATGAATGTCCCGGGAATTGTATCTGAGATACATATCTGGATCTTGTACATAATTGATAGAGGTGTCTGTCTGAATGAATATTCCCGTGAATTGCATCTGGAATATGTATCTGAATCTTGTCTGTGATTGATAAAGGCGTCTGCCTGGATGAGCCTTTTACTTTGACTATATCAGGAGGATAATTAACCTGCAAAGAAAGGTTAGCTTTATGCCATGTCATGATGCATGAGATGTTTTATGCTTTCGAAAATAAATGCGAATGTTGTATGCATGTGAAATGATGTAAGGAATGAGTTATGCGTATGAGAAGTTCTGCTTGGAGACTCTACTGGGGAAAATAAATCCCCATCTACTGATTGGAGATATTTGTGTCGATGACCCTTTCTCGGCTGGGGATGCTTGATTTCTGTCTGATGGTGGAAATATTCAACAGAGCCTGGCTGGGGATGGATGAGATGATCAATCTGTCTGATGGTGCCAACCTCTGTTGGGGGATAGCTGGCTGTGCCGGGGAATACTGCCCACTTCTTCTGGGGAAGAACAGGCTTGCTGGGGGAAGAGAATTGGTAGTGGACTCATCGGGAGCATGATTAGACCTTATCCTCGATCCCAAAGTCTTGTAGTAACTGCTATTGCTATTCTATGTACGTATTTTTGATAAACATTGATCATATTCAAATGCACATATTAATTCAAATTAAATCAATGGACGTTTACGCAAACAAGACGGAAAAAGTAAAAAAACAAAAATATCTTTTTTGCAAGAAGGTTGTATTGATTTTGAAAGGAGGCCTATAAACAGGCAATTTGTGTACAAGGAGACAGAAATCCTGGTAAGAGGAAATTGTCGAAACAAAGAGAAAACTATGCAGAAAAAGTCCTATTGATTTTAAGTCTACTACGGCCATTATGTCTTCAAGCATCTCATCCTCTGCTGTCGGATAGAAGTGATTGGCTTGGTCAGTCCCTTGAACTTGGATGAAAGTTGACTGAAAACGGGACATAGTCATACGCTTTAATCCCTAACTTTTGCCTGGACCGCCTTTTCAGGTTTTCAGTCCAACAGGATACCCTTTTTTTGCCCAAGCCGCCTTTTCAGGTTTTCGACTTGCCGGGTGTACATCTTTTATATATATATCCCTAATTTTTGCCCGAACCCTTTTGGTTCGCCGGGATGCCCTTACTTTTGCCTAGATACGTCGATCTAGCGGGTCTTTTTTATGCGTAGTATTTTTTAACTATGTCCGCGTTCACGGGATGTGGGAAGTCTTCACCATCCATTGTAGCAAGTATCATGGCTCCACCAGAGAATACCTTCTTAACTATAAATGGCCCTTCGTAAGTGGGAGTCCATTTGCCTCTGGGATCACCTTGGGGTAGAATGATACGCTTGATCACCAAGTCGCCAATTTGATACACCTGTCTCTTGACTCTTTTGTTAAATGCCTGGGTCATGCGCTTCTGATATATCTGTCCATGACAAACAGCCGCAAGTCTCTTCTCATCGATCAAGTTTATCTGATCGAGTCGTGTCTGAATCCATTCATCTTCATCTAAGCCCGCCTCTTTCATGATCCTTAGGGAGGGAATCTGAACTTCCACTGGTAAAACGGCTTCCATTCCATAGACTAAAGAGAAAGGAGTTGCCCCTGTCGAAGTGCGTACTGAAGTGCGATAACCGTGAAGGGCAAACGGTAACATCTCATGCCAGTCTTTGTATGTTACCGTCATCTTTTGTATGATCTTCTTGATATTCTTATTAGCAGCTTCTACGGCGCCATTCATCTTTGGCCGGTACGGAGAAGAGTTGTGATGCTTAATTTTGAACTGCGTGCAGAGTTCAGTAATCATCTTGTTGTTCAAATTAGTACCATTATCAGTGATAATTCTTTCAGGGATGCCATATCGACAAATAAGACTATTCTTGATGAACCGTGCCACCACATTCTTGGTGACAGAAGCGAATGAGGCCGCCTCTACCCACTTTGTGAAGTAATCAATAGCGACGAGAATGAAGCGATGTCCATTGGAAGCCGTAGGTTTAATCTCTCCGATCATATCGATGCCCCACATTGCAAATGGCCAAGGAGCTGTCAACACGTTCAATGGAGCAGGAGGCACATGTACTTTGTCCGCATAGATCTGACACTTGTGACAGGTTCTGGAGTGACGGTGGCAATCCGCTTCCATGGTAGACCAATAATACCCTGATCTCAGAATCTTCTTGGCCATTGTATGTCCATTAGAATGAGTCCCAAAAATACCGTCATGCATGTCTTCCATAATCCTTTCTGCTTCCTTTTTATCCACACAGCGAAGCAGAGTCGAATCATGATTACGTTTGTATAACACTCCGTTACTCAGAAAGAATTTAGCGGAGAACTTCCTCAAGAATTTTCTGTCCTTGATGGATGCCCCTTCAGGGTATTCCTGAGCTTCTAAATATCTTCTTACGTCGTGGAACCAAGGTTTCTCCTGTACCTTCTCCGTGTTAAGTCCATAACAGTAAGCTGGTTCATCTGACCGTCCGATGGCAATCATGGGAGCTTCGCTGCCCCACCTGACTCTGAACATAGATGACATGGTAGCTAATGCGTCTGCCAACTGGTTTTCCTCTCGTGGAATATGTTCAAATGTTACCTCTTCAAAGTATGGGATTAATGTCATCACCTGCTCTCGATAAGGGATGAGATTTGGATGTTTAGTATCCCATTCCCCGTTGATTTGACTGATTACCAAGGCCGAATCTCCGTACACACTCAAAAACTTGATTCGCCAATCTATAGCAGCTTTGAGTCCAAAAATACATGCTTCATACTCAGCCATATTATTGGTACAATGGAAACATAGTCTAGCCGTGAGAGGTGTATGGTAACCTCCGGGAGAAATGAGTACAACCCCAACACCATGGCCCAATGCATTAGAAGATCCATCAAAGACCATAGTCCATCGGGATCCCCATTCGGGTCCTTCATCTGGTTTAGGTTTTCCATTATCAGTAACAAGCATGACATCCTCATCTGGGAACTCAAAATTCATAGATTGGTAATCGTCCACCGCTTGATGAGCCAAATGATCAGCTAGCACGCTTCCTTTGATTGCTTTCTGGGTAGTGTACTGGATATCGTACTCTGTTAAGATCATCTGCCATCTCGCTATTCTTCCGGAGAGGGCAGGCTTCTCGAACATGTATTTGATGGGATCCATCCTAGAAATCAACAAAGTGGTCTGATTCAACATATACTGTCTTAGTCGGCGAGCAGCCCAGGCCAAAGCACAGCAAGTTCTCTCGAGCAGTGAGTATCTTGTTTCACAGTCGGTAAACTTTTTGCTCAGGTAGTATATGGCATGCTCTTTTCGACCAGACTCGTCATGTTGCCCCAATACGCACCCCATTGAATTTTCTAACACGGTCAAATACATGATTAGAGGTCTTCCTTCAACTGGTGGTATCAGAATCGGAGGTTCCTGGAGATATTTCTTGATTTTGTCAAAAGCTTCTTGACATTCCTCATTCCATATCATCTTTTGATTTTTCCTCAGTAGCTTGAAGATGGGTTTGCAAGTAGCGGTCAAGTGGGAGATAAATCGAGCAATGTAGTTCAAGCGTCCCAAGAAACCTCTGACTTCTTTCTCCGTACGGGGAACTGGCATTTCTTGAATAGCCTTCACTTTAGCCGGGTCAACCTCGATTCCTTTACCGCTGACAATAAAGCCCAAGAGTTTACCGGATCTCACTCCAAAAGTGCATTTGTTTGGATTCAATCTCAACTTGTACTTCTTCAACCTCTCGAACAGTTTGTATAAGTGATCGAGATGTTCTTCTTCAGTATGAGATCTAGCTATCATGTCATCCACATATACTTCTATCTCATGATGAATCATATCATGGAACAAAACCACCATAGCACGCTGGTACGTTGCCCCGGCGTTCTTTAGACCAAATGGCATTACTTTATAACAGAACGTGCCCCATTGCGTCACAAACGTAGTCTTCTCCATGTCCTCAGGCGCCATCTTAATCTGGTTGTAACCCGAGAATCCATCCATGAATGAGAATACTTTGTGTTGAGCGGTGTTATCTACCAGAACATCAATGTGCGGGAGCGGAAAGTCGTCTTTGGGACTTGCTTTATTCAGGTCTCGGTAATCTACGCACATTCGCACCTTACCATCCTTCTTTGGCACAGGCACCACATTAGCAACCCATTGAGGATAAGAAGTAACGGCTAGGAAACCGGCATTGAATTGTTTCATAACCTCGGCTTTGATTTTCTCAGACATTTCGGGACGCATGCGGCGAACCTTTTGCTTGACAGGACGGCAGTCTTCCTTCGTAGGCAGCCGATGCACCACTATATTAGTATCCAACCCGGGCATGTCTTCATAAGACCAAGCAAAAACCTCCACATAGTCGTGCAACATCTGGATCAACCTTATTTTCACACTACTTTCCAAATCTGCTCCTATTTTGACTTCTTTTCTGTCTACCTCAGTACCCAGGTTTACGATTTCGAGGGACTCTTCATGCGGCTGTAGAGTCCTTTCCTCTTGCAGTAACAATCTGGCAAGCTCTCCAGGGACTTCACAATCTTCCTCACTTCCATCTTCGGCTTGATAGATCGGATTTTCAAAGTCATAATGAATAGTAGCGGAATTATTATCAGTAGGATCCAGAGTGGATACGGATCTGCAATTTGTTACGTGAGTGTGTGTAAGAAAGCATAGCTTGTTCGAAAGACGACAGGAAAAAATAAAGAGCGCAATATTTGAATGCGAAAAAGTCCATTGATTTATTGAATATGAATATGCTTATGAAATGACAAAACCCTTAACAAATTAGCTATTGTGCCCCGGGCGTAGACACAATGCTTTAAGAGGTTCAATTGAAAAATAAAGATTTGCAATACTAAATGGACAATAACAATTACTCCTGACTAAAGGAAATCGGGATAGTGTCTTCAGCCTTCCAATTATTGAGTCCGTCGCCAATTGTTGGGTAGATCCAATTATCCAGGTCGCCATCACTGTCAGCATCTTCTACAGCATTGATTTGATCTTTGACCATCTTTTCAGAGTTGAATCCCAGACCAGCTTTGTCAGACTTGTACGGTACGTTGATCATTTGACCCCAGCCAGTACAGCCACCATTTTCGACCACAGCTTGAGCATCTTTCAGAGAAATCATAGCAGGAGGAGCACGAATAACCTTGGGCACACAGGGAGTTGGCTTAAGGACAGGATCGGGCGGAGAAACCACTTCAAATGACTGAGTTGGAGTCTCGAAGAATTCACCATCCATCTCAACGTATCTGAAGGTATGCACACTACTGACAATGTATTCTTCTTCCCCACACACAGTGACAATCTTACCCTCTATCGGATATCTCAACTTTTGATGGAGAGACGAAGCTACAGCACCTGCCCCATGAATCCAAGGGCGTCCCAGTAAGCAGGAATAGGCAGGACGAATGTTCATTACATGGAAGGTAGTATTGAAGACTTGAGGTCCTATCTTGATAGGGAGGACTACTTCGCCATGGACAACACTCTTCGCACCATCGTAAGCACGTACCACAATATCACTAGGCTTCAATTCAATGCCTTTACAGTCAAGTTTATCGAGCACGACTTGCGGTAGCACATTCAAGGAAGAGCCATTATCAATCAACACATGAGCCAAAGTGATTCCCTTACACTCAATAGAAATATGCAGGGCCTTGTTGTGATCTTTTCCTGCTGGTGTCAGGTCAGCATTGGAAAAACCTAGGCCGTCGTCAACAGTCAGGTTAACAACATAGTTTTCGAACTGATTGGCGGAGGTCTCTTGAGGTACATGGGCAGTCTTCAGGAATTTCATCAAAGCATGGGCATGAGATTCAGAGGATAACAACAAGGACAACATCGAGATTTTGGAAGGAGTATGCCCCAACTGTTCTACCACATCGAAATCACTCTTGCGGATGATTTTCAGCATTTCTTCCATTTCTCGTTTGGCAACATCTTCAGTAGTAGCTTCGATCGGTGTCTCTGACTGAGAAGGGTTGACTGGTTCTTTTCCTCGGTTTTCGGGAACCGGAGGTGAGATCTCTGGAGAGAAGATCCTTCCGCTTCGAGTAGCTTTACTAGTCCCAACAATGTCATTAGGATTAGCAGAATTGCCAACTTGCTTTACACCATGGATGTAAACATCACCTCCATAATTCCACGGAATAGCTTTGCTTGAGGAATACGGGATCGGGCCAGGTGCAGTAATGATCAGGGGAGCTACTCTGGGCTCAGCAATAATCTTTACAGGTATTCTGGGAGCAGTAATCTTCACTGGAATTTTGGACCTCGCAATCACAGATACTTCTTCAATAGGGTTTTCTGCCTTAGAAACCCTTTCAAAGAGGATTGTACGATCGTCCATCAGTCGTTGGATACCATTCTTCAACTTCAGACAGTCCTTGGGCCGGAGTATGCAAAGATTGCAATCTTCAGTACAACCTGGAAATAAACCAGCTTGCAATAAATTCCTCTTTATGATCGGGAGAGGAGATGTTAAGTCCGCTACAGTAGTGATGAGAGAACCGTCATCGAGAGCATTAACAGCTTTGTCATGATTAGGCATAGGAGCAGTGATGACATTAGGAGTCTCCGGAGGCTCGAACTCAATTTCTCCAGCTTCGATCATATCCTGAATCTTATTCTTCAATGGCCAGCAGTCGTTTGTATCGTGCCCGGGGCTATCGGAGTGATACGCACACCTGGCATTGGGATTATAACGAGAAGAGGAAGTGTTGGGATTTGTAGGAGGATCTCTGAGGGTGATCAAATTTGCCTTTAGCATTCCCTGCAGTGCCTGTGCCAAGGTCATATTGATCCTGGTGAACTGCCTTCTTGGTCTGTCTTGTCTTTGTTGGAAGTTCTGAGATGGCGGTGCTGCGATCGTCACTGCTCCAACGGCGTGGTCACCATTTTTCTTATTATGATTCTTCTGACCATACACCGCATTCGATTCATTCTTCCCATGGTAGGACTTTTTGCTGCTTGTAGAAGTAGCTGCCTGTAACTTCCCACTCCGAATGCCGCTCTCCACCCGTTCGCCTGTCAGTATAAGTTCAGTGAAACCTGATGAAGAACTCCCCAGTAGGTGGCTGTAGAATGGGCCAGTCAGGGTACCCATGAACAGGTCTACTAATTCTCGGTCAGTCATAGGGGGCTTGACTCTGCCAGCCAAATCTCTCCATTTCTGAGCATACTCTTTGAAGCTTTCTTTAGATCCCATGGCCATGTTCTGCAACTGTAGCCGAGTAGGTGCTAATTCAGAATTGTACTGGTACTGCTTATAGAAAGCCGTTGCTAAATCAGTCCAGGTGCGGATGTCAGAGCTCTCGAGCTGATAATACCATTCCAATTGAGTGCCAGACAGACTTTCTTGGAAGAAGTGGATCCACAGTTTCTTATCAGTGGTATGCGGCTGAATCTTTCTCACATAGGCCCTTAGATGCATCTGAGGACAAGACGCACCATCATACTTAGTGAAAGTGGGGATTTTGAATTTGCGGGGAATGGTCACATCGGAGACCAGACCCAGACTTTCGAAATCCAGACCAGGTGTCTTCTGACCCTCCATGGCTAGCATGCGTTCTTCCAGCAGTTTGTACTTATCATCTCTTGGAGAGTACTGTTCATTTTCATACTCTTCATCTTCATCCTCAGGGTTAGAGAAATCAGGATTCTCCTCCTCTGAATCAATTTCCGCCCCCTCTTCTGGACCATTCGGGATTCCAAATTTGATTCCCGTAGCCTGTCCTTTACGCCTTCTGCCCGGGTTAATGAAGCTCACAGCTTTCTTGTCCTTCTTCTTTTCGGCCAAAAGAGCCTTCAGTTCCTCCTGCCCCTTGGATAAGCTTAGCATCATCTCCTTGAACTGAGCATTCTGAGTCTGGAGATCTTTGACAGTTTGCTCGAGATCCATTTTTCTGTTTGCAATTGGCAGACCGTGAGAATATGGTCCTTTAGAATACCTGTTATGCAATGTTATGTTATGTGATGCAATGCATGAAATGTTTTCAAGGACTTTTGGAATTTAACTTTGCATAAATCACCAACAAGAGAGAAATGTTTATTGCTACTTTTTTAATCAATGTTCATTACAAAAGGAATGATAATAAAAATACAATGAAAGCTCAAGTCTCCCAGGGGCGACTTCTTTTTGGGCGAAGATACGCATTGAGTCTTCGTTCCTCATTAAGCTGACTGGTAAGTTCTAACACTTTCTTCCTTTCTGTGACGAACTGAGTCTCGAAAGTATCCCTTTCTTCTCTCAACTGGATCCAGGATCTCTTTAGTTCCTCAATGTTGGTAGGCATATCTGGATAAGGAATGATCTGAGGAGCACCTCCTTCAGCTTCAGGTTCGACAATCTGAGGTCCGATTGCAAGATATGGCATGACAAGTTCGCGAGCTCTGGCGCGTACCCATCTAAGATAAGGTTCCATAGGAATAGAATTTTTCTTGTCTAAATTGCTTCTTTTCACCATGCCCCAAGCTCGTACAAACTTTTGACGGAGATTTTGAGGGTCATTGTCATAGTCAAACACTATACCTTGAACAATTATTTCATGCGGACCATCCCTTCGAGCATACCCAAACTGACGTAGGGCTAAGGCAGGATTATAAGTAATACCTCCTCTTATCCCCATGAGGGGTACGTTAGGGAATTCTCCACAACGGTCGATGATGATAACATTTTCTCTGAGGTTAGAACACCAACGGATGTCCGAATGGGAGAGTGCCATTATCCTTTGAGACCACTTCAGATTTTGATCATTCTTCAAGATTGATTGAGGAAGGTGCGAAATAAACCACCTAGACAACAAAGGTATGCAACACATGAGAGTCCCTTGCTTCTTCATAGTACGAGTGTGAAGGGAATGCAAGACATCTCCAAGCAAGGTAGGCACAGGGTTATGAGTGAGGAATATCTTAATAGCATTCATGTCTATGAATTGGTCTGGATTAGGGAATAACACCAAACCATAGATTAGCAATGCTAGAACATCTTCAAAAGCATGGACATTCATCACTTTTAGGAATTCTCGGGCCTTACTTATCAGAAATTTGGCAAGTAAACCTTTAATTCCACTTCTTGTTACCCAATTAGTTTCAATGTCGGACTTTGTCATGTGTAAAGCTGCGGCAACTTCTTCGGCTTTTGGCATCTTTTCTAAACCACTGAAAGGCATTTGATCCAGGATAGGTATCCCAAGCAGCTGGGAGAATTCTTCTAATGTGGGTACCAACTGATAATCTGGGAAGGTGAAGCAATGATGCTTAGGATCGAAGAACTGGAATAGGACTCTCATCATATCTTCTTTGAAACCAGTGGTAACCAGATTGAGGAGATGACCATGTTTCTTGCTGAACTGAGCATGATCGGGAAGTTCTGACACTAAATCCTTGAGTTGAGGAGAGATTGCTACAAAATTGATCCGGATGGTCTTCCTGGAAGCCATAACCTGTTCAACAGAGCAAAGCTAAATTCCTAAGTCCTTGAAATGGTTAGTATGATGATGTTATGATGTTATGATGTTATGCAAGCACAAGCATGTCACACAACGATTATTCCTAGGTTTTAAGGCTTGCATGAGTTCCATAGGTAAGTACCCTCCCCACTGAAGTTTGGTTGGTTCAACCTGTCCTAGAATAGTAACTGGGTTCTAGAAGGATCTCAGATCATCGACCTTTCTTTGGGTCCACTTCAGTGCAACACCAAGTGGTCGACCGAAGCTTTCCTAAAGTCCAATCTCAAAGAGTGTAGCATCGAGTATCAACCAACCTCAGTCGGAACCGAGGTCAGTTATCTCACTACTTTCTAATGGCTAGGATGAGTCAATTAGGGTTCTAAAGGTCTGGTTAATGCTTTGATGACACCACGCGGAAGCCAAATTTTTCCTCAAATAACATGAGGACCATCAGGACAACCAAAGTGTCACATTAACCGTAGCTATCATTTTAACCATTCCAGTATACGCCGGATAGTCGCGATGATCTATTGCTACTTACCTAAGGTACACTAGATCCGGGTGTAGGATCTTTCACTCAAAGCCCCCCTTAAAAGAAGGAATAATAAAACATAAATGATTTTTTTTTTGTTTTTTAAGATGGACCTCTCTTTGCTTCCCCAGTGGAGTCGCCAGTTCTGTCATACGGTGAACTGGACTTTATCGGATTTGTAATCGCAATGTCGCGGTTAGCAAGAGTCGCCACCGACTTTTCTTTTATCCCATAAGGAAAGGTGGAAAAGAACAGGAAAGACCTTAATTTTAAATTCTTAGGTTCGGGAGGTACTTTATACAAAGGGAAGGTATTAGCACCCTTTGTATCCATGGTTATCCATGGGCTCTTAATTGCTCAATCATTTATGTTTTCTAGTTTGAAAAAGGTGGTTGAGAAAGGTGTGAAAAATGTTTTGCAAAATGAGAATTTAACTTTGTAATGATTCTTGCATGAATGTATACAAAGTGGTTATCTCGTTTTAATTTAGAAAATAGTTTAGAAAAATATAACTCGACAATGATCCTAGTGCGGACGTATGCTAAGTGGTGACTTTCCAAAAAGATGTTTGAAAGGTGTGAGGTGAAAAGTATATTTTTTTGGTTGTGAATGAGCAATTTAGGTTATACCTGTCCGAGGTCTTTCCGGGCATTTCCTATCCTTATGAGGGTAAAACTGTCCTTACTATTGAGAAGTAAGTAGTTTTATCCTTGGGATGTAGAAGGGTCATCGTAGGGTCATTGACAGGTCATTGAAGGCAACAGTTGTGAGGATACCTTAGCATTCGAAGGGACGATCATCATTTAACCGTAGGCTATACCGAAGGGTCATCGAGGGACGAAATCGTATTTCCGAAGGCAACATCCGAGGGACTATGATGATTTTACCGAAGGGTCTTTGCTAAGGATATCCCCATATTCGCGGGACATGACCGTTATACCGTAATACCGTAAGGCAGCAAAGAGAGGTCCAAGATCACTTATTTAAAGGTCATATTTTAAAGTCAATTAAGTAATTAAGTCCATACTAAAATCAATGCATTAAAATTAATATATTAAAATTAAGACATTAAAATTAACACATTAAAATTAACTAGGCCACTTAGGGCGAGTCTCCACAAGGGTATCCCACAAATAAAGTGGAAGACCTAAACAGCAATCTTTTCCTGGGACATATGAACCTTTGCAAAATTCAGCAAACGGGTTAGAATACCAAATCAGGGTGCAATCGAGAGTTGCACCAAAGTAATAGGTAACCAAAGCATGGTTATGATAAAACAGCGGCATCCATTACAACAATTCAAAGTATCCAGGCAGACTTAAGTTACATGCAAAGCCTCAAATATATTTATGAATCTCAATTATGATATCACATGTGAATTAGGAACATAAAGCGATAATAGTAACGCAAACCTGTTTGCACTTGAGTCGCAACCTTGAATTGGCCGATCGGATAGAATTGAGCGGAGGTGACCTTGCTGCCGCCGTAAGATTAGATTCGGTAAAAAGGCACGCAATAGTTTCCGTTGTAGAAACTATTGTGCAAAAAGAATCAACTAAATACCCAAAAGGGAATCAGGAATTGCAAAAGAAATAGTGTAGCACTTGTAAAACACAATGCCTAAGCTGCTGGAAAAGAAGAGAAAATGCAAAGGCGAAAACGGCAAAGGAAAAAGAAATCTCGGCCAGAGCCCCCTTTTTAGGTTTTCAAGGTGGCTATTTATATTGTTGTCATTAGGTCATGCCTGCTGCCAAAAAAAGGTCTTCAACGCGCGCGTGGATATAGGGCCCAACGGATCTTCAAGTCTCCGAAGCATTATCTGCGCCCAAAAAGTAGGGGAATGGTGTGACGTTCGTCACACCATGTGTGACGCCCGTCACAGGGGTGTGCGAGGCGTGACGCTCGTCACAGCCTCTGTGACGCTCGTCACAGATGCCACACCCGTGTTCTTGTACTTTGGGTTGGGCTTTGCTGTTTGGTCCGTTTTCTTTCCTTTTGTACCCCTTTTCCTCCACTTCCAAATAAACCACTTTCATATTATCACTAGGTGAGCGTGTAGCGAGTAGGCCAGTTTGGGTCATTCGCGAGCTGGGCCTTAGTTCCTTTAAGTGTCATAAAAATGAGTCGGAGTGCCCTGAAATGTCTTGAAATATTAATAGGCAAATTTTGGGGTATGACAGTAATGATTTGGAGAAGACATTGTTTCGATTTTGACTCCACATGAGAATCATGTTACATTCATACACATCCATTTTCATGGTATAATTTATGAGTTCCACATGAGAAATCAACAAGAAAGGAGAATTTGGATTCCATTGGAGAAATCACCAAAAGGGATGAATTTAATTTTTAGTTTGAAAGAAGTAGTGAGTTGGATATGAACATAAACGTTTACTAGATATGAACATTTTTTTTCTGAGCATAAAGAGAGTTGGATCTGATCATAAAACGTTTTCTAGACTTGAGCATAAAGCATTTCATGATATAGTATTTTCTGTTTAGGCATAAATATTTTTTAATGATGAAGTTAATTTTTGAATATGAATGGGATGATGAGGTTAATTTTTAAAAAAAGTAAATTAATATAAATTAATTTAAAAATATATTTAATAAAAATAAATGTTTTTATTTTAAAATATTTTTTTTTGGATTTTATTGATGTGACAACATTAAAAATTTGTTAAGTTATAAATTGAGAAGTCACCTATACAATTGAGTATGTCATGTGAAGGGGATCATAAAATATAATCTGATAAAAGAGGATTAAAAAATTGATTTTTTTAAAATGAGAACTAAAAAATTATTAAAATTAATATAAAGAAATCAAAACTGCATTTCAGTCTAGAAAATATCATGATCGAAAAATGAGAAAAATATATATTTCATCATTTCTCAGATATTATTATTCTCATGAAAAATCTAATAAAAATATTTATCACACTAATAATAATGTGGATCCAAAATAATTTGGACACCTAACGTTATGTCTTATAATATTTACTAATTAAAAAATATACATAAATTTTGTAAAAATTAACTAAGATTGTTAATAAAAACTAAAATAGTTCTTAAAAACAATAGAAACAACTTGTAATATATATATATATATATATATATATATATATATATATATATATATATATATATATATATATATATATATATATATATATATATATATATTCTTCTAAATATAAACAATTGTTCTTAGCCTACCGACAAATGAGTGGCTATCAACTAAGAACTACAGTCAAGAGTCAAGCATAAATTCTTTTTTTAATTTTTTAATGTCTCAATGTTCAGTGTATCTACTACTAAAGTGATTAAAACAGGCACTTCAAAATAATTGGCAATTGCATTTTCAAATTTTTATCCATTTGAGGTCACATTGATTTTTTTTAAGGTAGTTGGAAAAAGAAATAAATATGACATTTCATATGCTAAAAAGTTCCATTCTTCCTAGTGAAAAAAGTAGGCTTCAAATGAAAAGAAGTGAGCATGCTCCACTCCCACTAAACAATCAAGAAATCACATCACTTGTCAAAAGTTCATTCAACTTGCTTGGATTATTTTCCACTACCACTAAAAAAGTAATCAAGGAACTTCGTGGCATCTCATGGGAATACTGCTCCAAAACAATTATTGAGCAACTATTGTAATGTGTAGATGCAAAAGCCCCCTTGACTCATTTGTCTTTAGATTAAGCCAAGATCCAATATGTATTAAATCATGTCACTTAAGTCATAAGACGATACGGATAATAGTTGATCGGTCATTTAGAGTCTATCATATAAGAGAGTTTGAAAAATCTCTTGATACATGTTCATGAAGACAAATGTCTTAGAAAAGGTTTTAGAACTTTTAAATTTTAAAGCTTGTTCTATAAAGTCAAACTAACAACAGAAACTTAGATACATATAATTACAATCCTTAAACTTCACACTCGTGGCCTCTATTAATTTGATTGTCAGAGTGTTTTCACCAAAGTTTAAATCCTTAGGTCTAATTGAATAATTGATGTCGTATGTGAGAATCGAAGAACTTAACATTTCCACCATATTTTGTCGAAGACAACTGCCAACATGGTCGTTGAAAACCTATGTACTTTGGTTAGTATGAGGCATGTGCCCCTACAACAGGACAAAGCTCGTTTCTTCTACATTGGTGACCGAAACTAGGGTTTGGGTATTGATGTTATAATATTTGTGTTTTACTTCGCCAAAACTCTTGACTACAAAAGATATTTTGTTAAAGGAACTGACAAACTCCCTAATTTAGGCTATATAATCGCAGTCTTGTTTAGGTAGTTCCCAGTCTTCCCAGACCATTCCTTTATGGTTCCTCTTTAATAAGTTTGATGACTAGCACTGACGAAACATATGTGGCAAAGAAGATGTCCCCCCTTCAACAATTCACGACACAATTCGACGATTGATCTCATCATGGGGCATTTTCGTTAAAAGTTCATATGATGATGTACTGATATTTAAAGTATTTTTTTAGGGAATCCATGAAAGTTTTAAAAACTTTCAATGACATATTCAAAATAAATAAGGCATTGAGGATCGTCGGATTTGGCAATTTCTTAGACCAAAGAGAAAATATAAAAGAAAATAGGAATACAATATGGTAATCCCATGTGGGAAAAGATGTGCTTAAAGGCTTGAATATATGTCAAATAGTTGAGATGCAACTATGAGGGCGCCATGGTAATCCCATGTGGGAAAATATATGCTTAAAGGCTTGAATATATGTCAAATAATTGAGATGCAACTATGAGGGCACCACGACAAGTGGTTCAGAATTTTTCGTGAAGTTTTCAAAGGGAAAGGAGAACATCATCTCTTAAATAATTACTTTGTACATGGGTAAAGAATATTCTGGATATTGACTACACACCTTATTTTCGACCGTAGAAACTTCTGCGGCCAAATCTTCAGAGCTCTTAACTTCCAAAAAAAGGATAAAATGAATATAAACCAGGTGACTTGCAGTATATTTCAGGTGTCCCCTGATACTCATTATCTACATAGAGATTCAGAGCAATCGTCCTTTGGTCTATAAGATTAGTCCAACATAGTGGTACTTAATAGTTTTAGTCATATCAGACATGTCCATACGAAGATAAAGAATACGTATAAGGAAGATCCTCATTAACCATTCCACCCTATGTGACCGGTCCAAAGATTTTCCTAAAAAATGTAAGCAAGGTGAAGAATATCTACGGTCCATAATCTGAGCAACTTTAATTTTACAATCTTTACTCCTCAGATGTTAGGGAGGAGGTTGTAGGGTGGTACCACCATCCATGCAGGGGGAGTCATATTATAACCACCAATTTGTGGCCTCAAAATTACATGAAGCCTATACCCACCACAATTAGAGGTAGTTAGTCAATAATAAAATAAGGGAAGAGTCACAATCCACCACAAAAGCCATTGTCACAAGATGTGCCTGAAAAGGTGAAACCATCGTCGAGAATAATCACAAACGTCACAATAGTAAAACACCAATGAGAAAGAACAATGATAGAATTACAATAAATAATACATAAGAAACTCAAGTCGTCGAAAAATATGAAAAAAGGGGTGCACCAACTTACTTGAAAGGAAAGAAAAGTACAACAATGAGAAGAATAATGGAGGTTGTAGAAAATCACATAAAGATTGTTGTAGAACAACAAATATAGTGAGAAATGAAGTTTTCACATAAATACTTTTAGGATTGAATAAGAATAATGTGAGAAAAGTGAAATCACTTAAACTAATTTTATAGACATTTTTTTAATCTTAAGAACCTAAACAATTCAAGATATAACGATTGAAAATCTTAGGATATAAAGGGTCATAAGCATACCAATATGCTTATGTTACGTCAAGGAAAACCTCTATTTATACCGGTCACCCAAGAAAAACCTCATTCTCTTCGAATATCATGATTGTGGTTAGTGCAAAGAAATTAATACTCGCCTCATCCTAGGCCACCTAGCCCTAGAGCTAGGGTCCACATGTCAGATAGAGATGTGCAAATAATAATTCAAATTAGAAAAATGCTAGAATCTATGACAAGAAAAATAATGATGAAGTCCAACGTGATATTTAAACTCTAAAGATTCCTAAGGCTGGTGAAGAACGTTAGTCGTCCATAACGAATGGCTCAAAGCACAGTAGAAGGACTCTGAATCAAGTAAATCGTCTTAGACCAACGAACTCTCAAATGTTCAATTGTCATCTTTCATAGCACAAAATTTGTTGGCATCCTCAACAACGCATGTCATAAGAAGGTCTATGTAATACTCGTCGACAAGCACATGCTTCAGAGAATAAGATAGTTGTGAGGCCAAAAAAAACCAGAACATGTCTCTACGAGCTAGGGATTGTGGAACAATTGTTTCAGACGGAACCAATGTCTAATCCATATCAAATAAGGTCATCCAATTCACAGTTGAATGACTTAAGAAATTGACACTTCATTGAGGCATACTAGATAAAAATTGACCAATCTCTAAAAACTGCAAGATAAGAGAGTCAATGGATTTCTCGACACATGTCCAAGGAGACGAATGTCTCAAATGTCTCAGAGAAAGTTATAGGACATCAAAACCCTAAATGCCCTTCTACAAAATTGAACTAAGAGTGAGAACTCGGTTACGAATAATCAAAAATCCTAAATCTCACTCACAATCCCCCACTTCTAGGAGCCACGAAATTACGACCATCATACTCATCAATGTTCAAATCCTCAAGTTCGACTAAGTCATGTTTAAGATAGTTAATGGAAAGCCTTAAATTATTTTGTTTTATAAATAAACACTTTATGATAATCACTTATACTAGAAGAACTTAATTAAATTGTTTATCCTAAGAGTTTTCCACATTTTGGTTTTCCATTACTTGCGTGATTATTAATGAACTTTAGCAACTTGGTATTTGTCATTATTAAAGACTAACAAAAAAGACTGCCATAATTTTCACCACTTAAAGAGAATAAGTTTATGAAGAAGAAAACTTCCATTAAATACAATTATGAACAACTTTTTACAAAGAATATGGGTACAAACATCACAAGAACACAAGACACCATTCATTCTCTAAGCCATTCCAAATCAAAGTACTGTTCTGACACTTGAACATGAACATTAGGCTTGGCCTTCTCAACATCTTTCCACATACCAAACACTTCCTCATCACAAATTACAAGCCTCAAAGACTTCAACAAAATAGCAGATTGAGGCACATTCTTAATCATGCAGCATTCCCTCATGTCAATCTTTTCCAAACTTGCTAATTTTCCAATCTCTTCAGGAAAACATGACAAGTAAACACATTGCGAAACATCGATATACTTCAATCTAATCATGTCGCAGACGCTAGGAGGAAGCATTTTCAATTTCGGACAAGCGTATAACCGAAGAATCTCGAGAGATCTCAGCGCGCCTAATTCAGCAGGAAGTTGTGCCAAATTGTGGCAATTGGTGAGACTCATGTTTTTGAGAGATTGTATCCTACAAATGCTTGAGGGCAAAGAAGTTACATCATCACAATGATCAAGAGTGATCTCAGAGAGGTTAGGAAAGATTCGAGACAGGTTTACCTCTTTACCCTCTAGATTGTTGTTAATCTTACACAAGACTATAAATAACTTGCCTAAGTTTTCCATGACAATGCCTCCAAATTGAGGGATGGAAACTTTTTCAAGCCATAGGCTTCTCAAGTTTGCCAAATTGTTGAAAACTGAAACATTGTGAAGACAAGCATAGGATGCACTATAGTTTATTACTATTAATGCTCTTAAATTTGGCATTTTATCTATGAAAGGAGGTAAAAAGTAATTCTTGGATGTAAAATTTATAATCAGCACTTCAGCTTTTGGAAATTCAAGTTTAGGCCAATCCATTTCCTTCATTTCGCCTGCAATGTAATATTCATTGGATACATGAATCGAATTAGCCGCAAGAAAAAATAGTATATAATTCATCAGAACGCACTCAAACACAGACACAGACACGCATTTATATCTATATACCTGTGTGAATTGAAACAATTTGTGCCTCGAATGGTTTGTGTTTGCGTCTCATCCATTCTCTGGGGAGCCCGTTCTCTCGTTTTGGCATAACTAATCGCCGGCGTTCATTAATGGTCTCGCGGTTACTCAAATTAAGTGCAAGGTCTCTAAGTACATCATGTTGAGTAACTGAGATCTCAAAGCAACTACTATACATGCCACCAGCACTGATAGATCAAGTTATCAAAATATTTTTAGAATAAATTCCATTCCTCATTGCAAATTAACAATACAAAATCTTTTAAGAACAGTTTCGAGTTGCGTACCGTGCTTCTTTCACCAAGGTGAGAAGATTTTTGTTAGAGAGCTCAACAACAATAGCAAAAGCATCTTTCTCATCAATATCATGGATTTCGACCCACATATTGATGAGAACATCTAGAGGGATTTTTTTATCCTCGGGGAATGAACACAAGTCCAAGAAACATTCCTTGATCTCTTCTCTTAAGTAGTTTATACTTATCGCCATTCTTTCAATCAGGTTGATTTCATGAGATTCTCCAATACTTTGGCCTTGAGATAACCTGTTTTTAACACTTTCCCAAAACATTTCGGTTTGATCTCTCAACGAAGCTCCGATCACTTTTAGCGCCAATGGAAGCTTTTCGCACTCACTCACAACCTATTTCCAATTGAATACTTTTAGAACAACAATCATGGTTCAAAAGAAAACATATAAAAAAAAACAGATAACACACATGATTCGATCACTAGAAACTCAGACACACAACCATGAGGACCAGGGTTTGAACCCTGATGATGGCATACAACCTAACAATATCGGTTTCTGCCAATTGAGATAGGATTTGTGGACTAACTTTATTTTATCTTTTATATAGAAACAATTTATCAATAAGTACTTATATGAGAAGCATTTATGTTGTAAGCACTTAATTAAGTTGTTTATTCTCACAAACTTAAATTACTTTATCTATACGCTGCGAAGTTGTAATACCTGTTTAACCAAATTCTCATTAGCTGTAAAAGGAATCGATTTCTGTCCAAAAGCATGGTGACAGAACAAAGACAAAGCATCCTCTTCACTCAACAATTCAACCTCATAAGTTTCATTGAATATTGTTGGAAATTTGAACCTAGAAACCACAACAAACTTGCAACCTGGTATTCTATACACAAGCTGTTCAAGAACTGAGAGTGACCAAACATCGTCTAGAACAACCAACGTTCTAGCTTCACTTCTGCATTCAAATTGTGGTATCCATTGAGGAACCGCATAATCTGGATTCAAGTTTCTGTTTCCCATGATGTGTCCCCAAATCTTTGTCCTTAGCTGCTCCACATTTGGAGATTGTGAAACAGTTAGAAACAAGATTCTCTCCTTAAAATAACCTGCAAACAGTAACAATTGTTAAAACTTTTGAAACACTTGTAAGACTATTTGGTAGAGCTTATAGAAACAACTACTTATAAGTTGTTTTTAGCTTATTTTCAAAATCTCTTCAAACTAGCTTATGATAACAGTTTGACTTTAGTTTATCTTTTATTACAGAAATAGGTTTTACGTAAGCACTTATACGATAAACACTTATGCTATAAGCACTTAATTAAGTTTGTTTATCCTCGTGATTCTGTCAAATTCACGGTGGTTTCAGACTTCAAAGAAGTTCTTAATGAATAAGAATTGAACTATGCTTACATTTAACTTGTTCATCTCTACAAACCTCTCTAGCAAGAGTAGTTTTCCCAGATCCACCAATCCCACAAACCCCAACAACCCATAAATCCTCTCTTCCAATAACTTTCTCTATAACTTTCTTCTTCCCCAAATCCAAACCAATACTCAAATTCAAATTTCCACAATTACCCTCAACCCAATTCTCATCTTCCTCCATACATGACCTCACAGCTTCCTCCACCCACCCTCCACCTCCAACACCAATCTTCATGGCACCAAAATACTTCTCCAGCTTCCTATTCGACGCGTCCACGCGGTCGAACCGGTCCGCCATCTCGAACCGCACGTGATGCACGTCAGCCAATATATGAGCCTTCATGGGACCTTGCACGAACCGTGAAACGTTCTTCTCAAGCTTATCCATTTTCTTTGCTAGCTGGAGATTCTTGTACACGTTCCACCGGCTTGAGGAGAGGACTTTTTGAGAGAGTTCGACGCCTGAACGGAGAATCTCCGAGAAACGGTCGAGCTGAAACTGTCTATGCTCCGGTAACTTGACGCCGGTGTATTTGATTTCTTGTATTGTGGGGAGGATTTCGTTGATGCAAGATTTGAGTTCTGCGCTTGCTCTGCATAGAAGAGGCTCTCGAGATATGGTTATGAGCATTTTGAGAAGCTCCGTCGCTATCTCGCCGGCGGCGAAGAAATCGTTCAGTGCCATTGTTACGCACTTGTTGATTTTCGTTTCGTTATTGGTTGTTTTATATAATATGTTTGTTCTGATGTGCTACCTGACTATAATACCCTTGCTATTTCTAACATGTGGTTAATCTTAGTGTTGAGAAAATTGGATATAACAAGCAAATCAGCATGACTATTGACTATAATCAATAATCATTTGTTTCAAGAATTCATACTTAGTTACACATATATTATTGTATTTGTAAAGTAAAATAAATTACTTAAAAGTGATATATTAAAATAGTAATGAGAGGAATAAATGAAAAATAAAATAAATATTTCAATAAAAATGAAAGAAAGTATTTTGCTATGCCGATAATCGTAGGTTTAAATCTAATTGGAATTTTTTTAAATGGTTACTGACTAAGAGGTTTCACTCATGGAAATGCAGATATGTTAATTTGGATGATCGAATTGTTCTTCTAAATTTTGTGTTTAATATTATCTATATCTTCTTTCTATCCTTCTTGAAGTTGTATGTGATAGTTTGAAAGAAGCTTTTGTTAAGATTTAAAGAAGACTCATTTGAACAAGAGTGAAGAGAGAATCTAAGATCTATGGGCTCAAGTGAGACATTGTCTATAAACCTAAAAGTAAGGGGTGGGTGTTGGGAGTTAAGGACCTGCAACTAGTTTATCTAGTCATTTTGACTAAATGGATATAGAAATTGGTTACAAGCGCTTTAGGTTTATGGTATGACATTCTTGTAGGTAGATATGGTATCTCATTTGTCTCCTCCTCTTTGCGGAAGGGGGAGAAACTTGAAATTTTGATTTGCTTTTTATTGGTGGAGAGATGTGTCTCTTCTTGGGTCTAGAGATGACGACCCTTCTAATTCATTTGCTGATGGTATTCTTAAGAAAGTGGGATCGGTCCTTCAAACTTTCTTTTGAGAAGATCCTTGGGTAGAAACTATTCCTCTTAGGATCAAGCTTCTTGGTCTACTTTCTAGTTCTATCATACCAGATGGGTTGATATTAGAGATTGGTTGAATGGAAAATGAGAATTTTGTTTAGGATCTGAGGTAGAGGATAACTTTCTTTCTCCGTGAGATACATGTGGTTTATAATCTTCTCTCTATGTTTCATGTTTCTGCTATATCCAAAGATAAAGATAAGTGGAGCTAGAAGTACACAAGAGATGATATATTCTCTGTTGCATCAATTTATCATGTTTAATTAGATATTCTTATCTCCTTTTTGTCCTCTGATCTAGTTAAGGATTAGATTTTTCCTTAATTTGGATGAGTTAGGACCCTTTAAATGTTTTTTTTGTTGGTGATTTTTGTAAAATAGACTCCCTTCTACGGAGAATCTATTTAAAAGGGAGGATGGGTGATTGTTGATGCTAATGAGATCTTTTGTCCTTTGTATGAGGGGTTGATTGAGTCGATTTCCCATCTTTTTGTCACTTGTGAGTTAGATTTGAGAGTTGGTATAAGATATTTTAATGACATTCGATTATTCCTAGTGATCATAGACTTTTATTTGAGTTTTTCCTATCTTTAGGTTGTAGGGCTAAGTTTAGAGATGATTTTGCTATGATTTGCCACATTGTAGTGATGATATTTTTAACAGTGTTCCAAAAGTTGTGAAAGAAGTGAAGGAGAAGAGTATTTTTTGGCCATAAAATTGTTTCTTAGTAAAATAGAGGTGGACTCACGCTCCTTCTCTGACTATCTTCGAAAATCTTTCCTCTATTTTAATCCTTAGTAGATCGAGTGACTGTCTCGATTCAAAAGTTGGTAGTGATTGTGGTTTCCTGGTTCTCTCAATGGCTTATAATCTGTTTAATAGTCTCCCTAAACTATATGGATGAGATTCTAGTTGTTTGGGTGTTTTGTGAGTTCCATTTAGATGGTATAGCTGTTTTGATGCATATATATCCTATTTTTTATTTTCTTATTGTTTCCTTTGATTTTTTTATTGTGGTTGGTTTCATATTTCTTGTCCTAAATGTTCCTTTCTCTTTTGTATTTTAGTGATTTTTCACCTATTTATTAATATTAAATTTATCATTAAGAAAACAACAAAAATTAAAAGGAATAATGACAAGCATGACACACTAAAGAAAATTTTAATAATATTTATATATAAAACAAACATAATTTTATTTATATATGTGAAGTATCTGATATTAAATATTTATTTATTTTTAATCAAATAATTTAGTGATTGAAATTTATCCTTTTTAAAAAAGAACAAATAAGATATCACATATTCGAACTCGCATCCTTAATGGAATTTTACCTCTATTGTCTCTACCTAACTATCAACTGAATTGACTTAATGAAATTTCAATATTAAATATTTATAAGTTGGGATTAAAAGATTTTTTTTACTTTAATTCTCTTTAAGATTATCACACTCAAGAGAAAGATTTTCCTTTGCCTTAACACATGAAGTCGTGACACTTTCAATGTTTACTAGAGGTCAAAAAAACAAAGAGATTCATCTCAAAAGGGGATAATGTTATTTTTCTTAAATTTATTACTAGTTTATTAATCTGTTAATTTTCAATATATTTTGACTACGAGGATAAAAAAAATATATATTCGTTCCTTTTATATGTGTCATGATGTTTGCACTTTTATATTTTATTCCTGTATAACTATGTTGGGGGTAATTCTAATATATATTTAATAAATACTATCCAAAATTCAACCAAACAAAAATGATATGAATTTAACCTGCCAAGTAATATCTGTTAAAGTTGAACATAAACAATAAATGCATTTTAAAACTAAAAGATAAGAAATAAGAATGTGTGGTCTTATTCTCCATTTTTCTTTCTTTGTGTCCTATTCTCCCTTTTCTCTGAATCCAAACAAACTTACTTAAAATTTATTCCTTTTATATGCGGATCATACTAACAAGTGGCTTAAGGAGATTATTTTGAAAAATCACAATAAGAAATTGTATTTTAAAAATATAAATTAAAGTAATAATTATATTATTTTTAATAAAAAATTATCTTTTTTAATTTCTTAAAATAATATATTTAGACACGTGTCAAAAATTATCATTTTTTAAATAATTATTTAATGTCATTATTTGTAGTATTTATTTTCTATTAATATACAAAAACATACAAGACTTTACTAATTTATCTGATAAAGGTGTCAAGTCAAAAAGTAAAATATGTGGTGCACCATTACCTTGACCTTAATATATATTGCTCCTTGTCTGTACTTGAAATATCACCATTATTTCAATCTTCACCGGATTTTGTGGTTTTAGTTCAAACAAAACAATATTACAAATGCTAATCATTAAATCACTACTTAAAACATATTTTGTATTGATCTTTGAAGAAAATTTTCTTAGGATTATTATATTGTTAAATCTATTTTTATATCATTTTTTTATAAAATTATTTTTAACGTTTATTAAGATATGATTGATCCTCCTATAATCTCAACTAAGATGACACCTTTAACTAAGAAAACTTCGCCTACAATTTAGAAAAATATATTAGTAAAAAAACTACCCACAATATTTGGTCATCCAACAAAAATGCAAAACTAGTTTTTCATCTTAAAATACTTTCTAGATTTTATGGATTCTTAGCACATCCTATCGAAAAATCATAAATGTTCATGAATTTTGTAGATTTATTTTCAGATGCATCTATATTGTATATATTTTAGTATTTTGTTAGTGAATCATCCTAATTTTGTCCAAAATTATATTTTAAAGATATGTTTCTGGAATATGCTATGTTTTATCACACCATAAACAATTGTTGAATTTTTTAAGAATAACATAAATTAACATCAAAATACTTAAAATTACATTGATCATCATTAACATAAATTTAACATTACCTTTCATTACGAGCGGATGACTCCTGACGTTTCAACATCTTTAAAATATTTTCGGTCGATCTTGAAATTATCACATTCACTTCAATTGGACAATTTGTTTCGTAACGGTAAAATGTACTCCACATAAACCTTAAATCATCATTTGTCTTCAACTTAAACTTTTTGAATTGTATCTTCTCTTCGTCGTCAAACGAAGGTGAACGATACTTGAGTTTGACAATTTTTTGATTATCTAGATATCACATAAGATTATTCAAATTGGATTTTATATCAACGAGAGGTATGTCCTCGGTGGCAATAAATTGAACTAGATGGCTTTGTGTCATTGAAATATACAAATTCAAGATGGCAATATGTATTCATTCTGGTGTGGTGTGTTTTTGTAAACAACATGAGATGAGAGACCTCACATTTATACATGTTTTAGATCATTATGGATCTTAAGAAATCTTATCATGTCTCAGAGGATATTCCATATATGCATTTTCGGACACACCTTATTTTTTCAATTAATTTTTGCAATTTAAATGAGATTAATCTAGATATGCATTTCCAGAAATACCTTAGTTTTTACAATTAAAATGGGATCCACTGTTTATACGGAACTTGTTATATGCATGGACAAAGTTGTTAATAGTTTGAAACAAATTATTTTTTAAAACTAACCCCCGATTGTTATATAATTAATATTGAATATACATTACATATGAATCAAATTGTATCGGAATTACATTGGTGCCAACAATACATACAAAAAACGAGTTACCACCTAAATACATAGTTAGATAAAAACTAAAAAACATAAAAATATGTGTCACCACCTAAATCTATTTCTATGAATGGTGTTGCCTTTGACTTTTCCTTATTTGATTCTCTTTCAATCTCACTCAACTTGGTGAACTCTTCACAAAGTGATCCGACCAAGTTTCATCCTCTTTTGTGGAATGTGTCATCCACTTCGGTGATGTCTTTGGTATAGAACACTATGATGTCAAATAAACTTGAACAAAATATAATGATTTTGAAAGTCATCCAATACATATGATGCATCCAGATGGATTTTAAAGTGGACTACTACGAAGTGGAAAAAATGTTTCTGAGAAACCATATCTTGTGAGACCAATGCACACCTTATTATAAGCACTTTCTATAAGATGACTGTTGTACCTCGAAAAATACGATACTTCACGAAGCGCATCGCACGCTCGCGGAAAAATTTGTTCGAACAAAGTCGCCGCCAAAATCAATTTAATCCAATGAAAGAAAAGGAAGATATAGATAAAACTTTTGAAAAGAACATGGTTGTCGCAATCATATTTGGGTTCGAGAGTCGATTATGAAAGGGAAAGGTATTAGCACCCCTCACGTCCTTTGTACTCGGAAACCTTTTAGTTAGATTTGTGATTGAATGTTAGCTTATTTTAATTGTTCTCTTTGAGTTTTTAAAAGAGGAAAGAGAAAAAGAAAAAGATCGCAAAAAAGTTTTTTATTAATGTGTCTGACGAAATTGTGGGTCTCGCTCCTACGTCTCTCTGGGTGCGATGGAAAATTCAATGCTACGTAGTTCTGGGTAGAAAAATATTTTGTTTGTTGGTTGATTTTAGAGAAAGCTATTTTGTGTCAATTGAAGTGACAATATTTCTTGCTACCCAAAACAAGTGGAGAAGGGAATGTTTACATCATGGCAAAGTGGATTTAAAAATCAACATTTGTGGGAAACATCGTTAGCTTACTCACACATTCAAGTGGGCGAAGCGTTGTTTTGCATCGTCTATAGACGAAATATCTTTTGATTTTTGAAAATGTTTTTGAGGATCGTATGGTGGCGAGAAAAGTCTGATTGGTTGAATACATTTTAGGCAAATGAAGAACGTTTGATGAGAACGAGATATGAGTCTCGGGATCGCTCGAGGGGTCCATCGGAATGCTAGACTCCAACAGTCTTTTTTCATTCGAAGTATTTAAGAAATTTGTTTGATAGACAACGAATGCTCGATCGATAAGAACAAGATGTATGCCTTGGAATTGGTTGTTCAAGGGTTCTATCGGAATGCTAGACTCAAACGGTCATTTTTAGTCCAAGTCTGTTAAGTGTTTTAGGAGCAAAAGAAAGAATGGATGGCTAACCTAAAACGTGTGCCTATGGACCAATCATTTGAGGGTTCCATCAGAATGCTAGACTTCAACGGTCCTTTTCTTCCGGGTTTGGTAAGAAAAAAGTTTTAAATATTGTATTTGATTTAGGAAAATTCACTCGATGTTGGTCGAGGTTTAATTTGCATTGAGGGATGAATTGAGTTATGAAATGATTGAGAAATGGCATGAGGTGCTTAAAGAAAAGAGCTTGGTGTTGACCAGATTTTTTTCAAAGGATTGATTTTATTTGTGAATGTTGATGGTTGTTAAACGATTGATTTTGGTTTGAAAAACTTTTGGTGTGATTTTGAAAAATATACTTGATGTTGATCAAACACCTTTGATTTTTAGTATTTTTTGAAAGGTTAATTTTAAGGGTCATTTTATCTTTTTGGATTAACAATTATGTATCAACTAAAAATATAATAAAATAAAATAAAAATTAAATGAACGGGAATTAAATCACTTTTGCTCATGGAGGTTCAAGAACACTTTAAACTTTTGATTTTAAATCAATGGAATTTCCATGCAAAATGGTGATGATTAAGGTACTAATTAAGTGTAACAAGAATAGTGCAAAGAAAATTAAATAAACGAAAATTAAATCACATTTAATCATTTTTGCTCATGGAGATTCAAGAGTATTTTAAACTCTTGATTTTGAATCAATGGAGTTTCCATGCAAAATGGTGATGATTAAGGTACTAATTAAGTGTAACAAAAATAATAATGTGAAGAAAATTAAATACACAAAAATTAAAAGCCTACCTAAATAAAGAATAATAAAAAATGATTTGAAGATTGAAGAGAAATTTGTGCAATGTTTTGGCTTGTTCTTGTGAATGATTTTTGGTGTCATTTGTGAATGAATTGAGATTTATTTATAGGCTCTAAAAATGATAGTTTATGACTTATGCAAAGAGTGTGGGTGTTTTCTAGAAACTTATTTAATTAAATAATGAATATGATGTAATATATGCATAGAATAATGATGTAATAAATAAGAGATATTTTGGACCTTCTAGAAACGTTGATTTTTGTTTTATTATGCATGAAAATGATTAATAAAATTTAAATGAATATTTTGATGATAAATCAAATGATCATGAATTTATTTTTCAAAATGCATAATGAAAAAAATACAATTTTAGTCAATTTCTTCAACATGTAAAATATTGACTTTATGTTGATTTTTTTTAATATAATGCATATATGCATGATTATGGTGACTATATTTGATGATAAAAATGCACATGGCTAAAAATGCAAAATTTTACAAATGGAATGTATCAGATGAATTTAAAATACCCTGATAAAATTGGGGTATAATAATGACTCATTTCAAGGAAGCGCATCCATTTTTTCACCGATTTTGGATCGCTAGTATAAGGAATAAGAGCATCGTAAATTGCTTCAAAATGTCCTTCTCCCATATAGAGATGTGTATGATTTCCTATGCGCCTCCAACTCATGGAGAAGTTGTTGGTGGACAAGTGTGTGATTTTCCTCTACTCTATCGAGCAAACTTGAAACAACTTGATAACCATAATTACTGTCACCTTTAACATCTATAATTCGCTAAATGTATTTATGCATAAAAAATGACATCTCTTTAATATGGATGGGTTTTGGTAATAGTGGTAAGTGAGATGGTTTTATAATGCGAGCACCTTTGAAAACAATTATTTGAGATTTATGAGTTGAAGAATTTGGAAAATGTGAGTCAACATGCTCAAAGTAAGAAGGAGACAGTTTCGTAGAATTGTCACTCTCTGTCTATTTTACTTTTTTAGGGGAACCCTTTGTTTTAACTGGTTCTAAGGGTGGTTTCAAATCCATGCTTTTTGGATAGTCAATCTTCCTCAACCGCTCTTTGATGGGAAGCTTCATGTTGCCATTAATTTTCATAAATCTCTCTTGGATTTCTATTTAGTCCTGATAGATATATTTTATTTATGATCTTTCATTCCACCATCATCATCAAACTTGAGGCTTTTCTAGTAAGTGTAAATCTCATATATATGTATCGATGTAGCAAGCTTCATTTTCTTTACAAGTAAACAAGCACATGGAAGATCATATGTCTTCCTAATTTGACAACCATACTTTAAACTATCTCACCCTGTTTTTTGGCTTTGTGATAAACAAAATGTGTACTTGTCAAAAAGTACAGGTGTGTGTGTAATGGCAAAAAGTACAGGGATACTCAAAAGCCTTGGTAAATAAGGGTGATTAAGGCTTGCCCGCAATGGCAAGAGACCCTGTTTGGTGATGATTATGATGTTTATGAGGGTATGAGACGGCAAGATCACGTGATGCTAGGGATGATATATATATATATATATATATATATATATATATATATATATATATATATATATATATATATATATATATATATATATTATATATATATATATATATATATATATATATATATATATATATATATATATATATATATATATATATATATTATATATATATATATATATATATATATATATATATAGAGAGAGAGAGAGAGAGAGAGAGAGAGAGAGACTATTGGGTCTTGGGTTAAGAGAAGTTATTTCCCCTCCACTACTAAATCATGGGGAGGAATAAGTTATTCCTCCTTTGACCCATTCTTCTAGTCCGTTATAATGAGATATATCTCCTCACACGTCTACTAGACACATGGGAAATAGTCCGGGTGGACTAAGCCCAACTGGTTAGGCGGTTACTAAGACTCGATAGATTTCATGACCTATTTCGGGCGGTTGGTGGCTTCGCTGGATAATTCGGCCATCTTCCATGTATTGGTTTTCATGACTTTTACGTAAGATACCCTCCTTGGGGCCCAATAAAATTATATCAGTACAAAATTCAATCCTGTCCAAGAGATATTGCTAATAAACTGTGAATAAATAATATTATCTTTGAAAAGATGTTCTAATTTATTAATGCTTCGATCAAAAGATGTTTGTATCTTATTAAGTTGGTTTCAAATAATTTGTGGTCTTATTAGTTAAGAAGAAGAAATTGATACAAGAGGAAAATGAGTGAAGCATTTACCTCTGGTCTTCTTAGCTTCATCAGCGTCTTCAAAATCCTTCAATAGCTCCCAAGGAAAATCACGACCTTGTACGTATGATCTTCCATTTCCTACTTTTTATGCTTCAAAGTTGTTACCAAGACGTAGAGGATATTGAGGGGAATCAAATCCCTCAAGGTATCATGCTTTGATTCCCCTCCTTTATCATTTAAGTTTGGTTTAAGAGAGTTAGGGTTGTGATTTTCTTTGGTAGTTTGGAGAATTCATTGAAATTTAGATAATTTGAATATGAGAGGTGAATAGAGGGGAAAGAGATAAGCATAATGATAGTGGTTATAGAATAAGTTGGGTTGCTCCGCCACCTCCGGCGTGGCAGAGCGATTTCCGTCGAAGGGAGTTTTTCAAGAGAGTGCGATGAAGGTGTCTGATTGAGGAGAAAATGGAATGAAGTGAATCTGAACACTCCCATTGCCCTTGCCCCGCATGTTGGGCATTCATCTCTAAGACCGAAGTGATTTTTTCTATGCAGTACCTTCATTTTGTTGATTCACATCTTTCCTCTCTGAACTCAACAAGGACAGTGACCTTGGGCCTTCAACCATAGGGCCAACGCCCAAGTGCTAACCAGACACACTTTTTCCTTATCACACCCCCTAGAAGAGAGTGAATATTTATTTTATTGATTATTTGTTTTTTTTCCTTTAATATTTTGCAACATATTAAAATACACAAAAATAATCTTATTTTAGTCATTAAGATATATAATCCACAATGCATCTTGTTAGATTCTAATTAGGTTAATATTTTGATTAGTCTTAATTTTTTAGGTTTAGTTTTTATTTTCTATTAGAATTAGTTAGAAATTAGGATTAATATGTAAAATTTCAATTGATAATGCTTTTAGTTTTTTTCTTCATAATTTCATGTGCTTATTGTGTGATTCTTAGCATGATCCCTTATTGACTAATCAGTTGATCAATTTAGTTTGATAAATTAATAAAAAAAATTGACTTTAGATTTGTTTGGTATGAATTTTCATGAACAATTACATGCTCCCCTTGGGATACCTATTCATTCAAGTGATCATAAGTCCCTTGATCACTTGATTGAATTAGATTTTTATAATTGCTAAGTAAAATTCAAGCCTCTTCACATTCAAGATCCTGGAGATGGAGGGACATTAAGACATGGTCATGTTGAGCTCCATCCATTCAACTGCCTAATGCTTTTCAAAACAAAAACTCTTTTCTTAAACTTCAAACTCTTTAATTATGATGCAATTGTGTGCCACGAGCCTTAAGCAACGGAGAAGAATCTGATGGATGACTCCTACCCTTATTCTGAATATCTTTGAATACGAGACGTAGTCCCCAATTATTCAAAGTATTTTTCTTCGTTCGTAGACTTTAGTGAAATTCAAGTCAAACAATTTTCAACTTTCATTCATCCCACCTCAACAATCCACATCAACTATACCTTTCTCTTTGGACTAAACATTATACTCTTTGGATACCCATACGCTCTTGAGGTTAATCACTTTCTCTTGATTAATCACCTCCTTCACGGGTTAATCGCCTTCTCATGGTTAAACACCCATCTCTGACCCATACATAACTCTTGAGGTTAATCACCTGTTCTTGGTTAATCACCTCCTTCATGGGTTAATCACCTTCTCATGGTTAAAACCATTTTCATGCATGCTTGCCTTGTAAGACTCAGGCTTAGGCAAGCCCTTATCATGCATGTTTTCCTTGTGAGACTTAGGTATAGGTGAAACCTTCATTTTTATGCATGTATAACTTATGAAACTTAGGCTTAAGCAGACCACATTTTCTTTTATGTTTACCTTATGAGACCCGGGCTTAGGTAAACCTTTTCTCATGCATGTCTGTCTTATGAGACTCAGACTTAAACATACTATTTCATGCATGTTTTCCTTGTGAGACTCAGGATTATGAAAGTCCCCCTTCATGCATATTTGCCTTGTGAGGCTCAAGCTTAGGCAAACTCCTCATCCCCTTGCATGTCTTCCTTGTGACACTCAGGTTTAGGAAGACCCCCTCTTTGTAGGTCTTTATCCCTAGATCTAGGCAAAATCCTGCAACTCTGCATTGGCTAATCATCATCTATTGGTTAATTGCCATACTCTTTGGTTCATACACTATTCTATGGGTTCAAACAACATAATCCTAGTCCAAATAATACTTTCACAACACCTTCAACATTTTTAAAAATCTTATTCATTCACAAACTCTTTTCAAATTTTAAAACAACTTTCTTTTCATAAAAGAGCTATTATAGTTCGTTCCTTAGTAGTCAAACTAAAATCTTAAAACATTTGAACATGGGCCAGAATCAGCTAACGTCAATACACTTCTAGGATACGGTAATAATTGTTCCCTAAAAATAACCAACAAATAGGTAATTTTATACCATGAACTACAAAGTTCTGATTTTCTCATTGCACTATGAGAATACGTAGGCATGAGGGTTTAAATACTTTGCAAACACATTAATTAATAAACTTATTTTCCCTCTTTATTAAAACGAATCGCAAGTAACCTTCAGCTAATAACACCCATTTGTGCATAGAACAATCATAATGGTTCTCGTTGAGTACAACATATGTGAGGAATGTTAATACCTTCCCCTTGCATAACCGACATTCCTTACATGTTTCTCTTTTCCTTGGATTTTATTGATATTTTCCCTTTCCTTTGGAATAAATAAAGTTTGGTGTTGTATTTTGAGCGTGCGATATGCTCGAATAATTTTCGTGGCGCGGCACACTAGTTTTCATTTTATTTAATGGCATTCTAAGCTAATCCGGCGTTAAGTGATGTTGGGGAGTTCGGGAGAGTCAGGAGCACCAATGAGACTAATGCTCTAGACCATAAGAGAGGGAGACACCACATCTCAACCCAAAATCTTAAGGTATTAGGTAAATAGGCCATATCTCTTATAAATCCAACATTTTATCTATTCATATGTAATGTAGGAGTGTAACCACTCACACTTGCACTCAACATTCTCCCCCACAAGTGTGAGTCCCCCACATCATATAACAGGATCCAACTCCTGCTCCCCCGCAAAGCCGAACCACGACTCTGATACCACTATTGGGGAGTCCGGGAGAGTCGGAAGCATCAATGAGACTAATGATCCAGGACCACAAGAGAGTGAGAAACCACATCGCAATCCAAAACCTTAAGGTGTTAGATAAATGAGTCATATCTCTTATAAATCCAACATTTCACCCATTCATAGGCAATATGGGACTTTAACCACTCACATTTGCATTCAATATCTCCCCCACAAGTGTGAGTCCCATCACATCCTATAATAGGATCCAACACTAGATCTATCTCCCGCTCCTCCATAAATTTGAACCACGACTCTGATACCACTGTTGTGGAGTCCGGTAGAGTCGAAAACACCAATGTGACTAATGCTTCAGGACCACAAGAGAGGGAGACACCACATACCAATCCAAAATCTTAAGGTGTTAGGTAAATGAGTCATCTCTCTTATAAATCCAACATTCCACTCATTCATAGGCAATGTGAGACGTTAATCACTCACACTTGCACTTAACAAGTGATTGATATGATTTATATTGGTTTTCATGTGTTAGATTGTTCTTGGAATTGGTTAAGAATATTTAAAATTCAAAAATCTGAAAAATGAGAGATGTGAATTGATTCTCATAAAGATTTGAATCGATTTTAGTTATTTTGAATACCTTCATAACTTTTTGAATTGATTCAAGGATTATTGAATAAATTTAAGTGTTCTTGTGAATCAAATTTAAAAAAATCACAATTATTCCGAATTTTTGAATCAGTTCAAGGGATTCCCTTGAATGGAATTACACTAACTAGTTTTTCCAGAATACTTTTTTATTAGAAAAGGTAAATATTGATATTTTGAATTGCATCAGGAGTATTTGAGGTTAGTAATAAATTATAGTTATATTGAATTATACTTATGTTTAGGATTTCATGTTATAGTAATTTTTGTTTTGTTGAATATGCAGGATGTCATGGTTTCGAGCTCGTGCCTCTGCATCTCTGATATTCCTTTACAACTATCAACCTATTTATCTTAACAGAAGAATCCTTTTTTAATTATATGATATTGTTTTTATTTTATGTATACATACTATTAGATAGATTAGATAGATGATTAATGCTGAATGTGTAAGTCATGCTAAATAAGTAAGTTCTTTGTTTTATTAGATGGAATGTGTAAGTCATGCTAAATAGAACAATACTTATTGAGCTAATTTGTCTCTAATCCTACTCAACTATGGAGGTTAACTAACTAGTTATGGTGACACAAAGTTGTTACAATCCTTTGAGTTTATTTGCCAATTATGTTCATGTTCTTATATTATTTCTCACGTTTGAGATCCTAAATGCTTAGGTAGAATTAGGATGTGAATCAATGTCTTCCTAATAAGTTAAGTAAGTTCTTCTATAATCCTTTAAATAATAAATAAGTTCAAGTTAGGACTTAGTTGAAAACCCAAGGAAAAATGTAGTTCTCATCTCACAATACTATTTTATTTTATTTAGGAAAGAAACCACATACTATTTAGCAGCATGAAGGAGTGGGTAGTAAATATGAGGGTGTTACACAAAAGTCAACCATCTTAAAATTTTATAAATGATTTGATGTTCGAAAGTCTATACTATACTTGACTTAGGTTAGCATAATATGAACTTTGACTTCATAAGTCTCCCAAGAAGTGCGAATAGCCTAAGTTATTTGGAATATCTAATAACTATAAATTAGTAAAAATAATTTTTATCATTAAAAAAAATCAATATTCCCATAATTTTGTTTGTATAGTCTTACATTTAAACATGGGAGGGTGGGAAGTATTCTTAGTTAACAATATTACAAAAAAATAAATTAAAAGTCAAATTATATTTATTAAAAAATATAATAATCCTACTTCTTTGAAATTTCTTTTTATAAATCATTGGACGAGTTTTTCACTAAGGAGCATTGAACATTGTGAGACTTCTTTTTTTTGGAACAACACCTTTGTGAGAGACACATCACATATTCACCTAAAATCTTAAGGTGATATGTGAGTGAGTTCTCTCACTTATAAATATTCAAGTCTCCACATTTTCAACCATTGTAGGACTATTATCCATACTACTCACACTTGATACATTCTCAGCACTCTTCCTCAAGTGAAAACTCTTCTTACTTTCACAAACTCTTGTACCGCACAGAATGTTTCTTATTCATCACACTGGCGTCGTTGACTTACGATACAAGTAAGTCGATCCCTTTCTGAAACCAAAGACTCATGATACCATTTGTTGGGGGGATTTTTTACCAGGGAGCATTGAACATTGTAAAACTTCTTCTTTTTAGAGCAACACCTTTGTGAGAGATACACCACATATTCACCTAAAACCTTAAGGTGATAGGTGGATGGTTCTCTCACTTATAAATGCTCAAGTCTCCCATTTTCAATCAATGTAAGACTATTATCCATACTACTCACACTTGATACATTTTCAACATAAATCACCTTTAGAACCATATAACACATTTTAAGCCATATAAAATATTTTATAAGATAACAATCCCATTACAGCAATGGAATATATATGTGTTGGACACCAATAGAAAACTAGTAAAGTTGTAACACTAAAAAGTTAGTTGTTAATATTTTGTTTCATCCATAGTAGCTTTGATTAAAATCAATTTCAGGATGAATACTATTGATTTTCAAACAACTTCCAATAAATTCAAATCATATGTTTGAAGAAGATAAGGTCCCGATTTTCATCTTTAAAATATTGATTTTACAATATTTTAAAGATGTTGATTAAAATAGATTTTGCTTTTAAAATTAATTCTAACTTGAAGTTAACAGTTTTTTCCACTTCAAACATGTTTTTGTATGCATGAAATTTTGCACAATATATTTAACGTAGTAGACATGTGTAGAAGAAGGATGTTGACAACCATTATTAGGATAATTATATGTGCTTTTAATAGATAGATGTTTGTCGAAAATCAAACATAGATTGGGTTGCAGAGCAACTTGTTCTCGGAGATTCTTGAGAAAGAAACTCAAACCACCAACAGTTTCACCTTCAACAAGAGCGAAGACAATTGGAAAGATATTATTGTTGTCATCTTGTGTTATTGCCATAAATAATGTTTCTTCATATTTCTCGTACAATCATGTTCCATCAATTTGAATAATAGACTTGTAGAATGCAAAACCTTTAATGCATAGTTGACACGTCTAGAAGAGTCAATGAAATATTCTATTTCCACTAACACGATTTCTATTTGGGGTAAATGCCGACAATGTCTCCAAAATTTTAACAATTCCCAGAGCATATGTCATAAATGCAACCAAATATTGTTGAAGTTCTTTGTACGAATCCTCCCAATTTCCGTATACAAGTTATGTATGTTTTCTGTTAGGATCCAAAGATATTTCGTTGTCGTGCACATGAATATATCCCACATGATGTGTTGATAGAATTGTTACACTATGTCGGTTTTGGTAATCCCCTCAACACCCATTCCTACTCCGTTAATTATAAATTTATCCTCACTGTCATACCCCAAAATTTGCCCATTAATATTTCAAGACATTTTTCAGGGCACTCCGACTCATTTTTATGACACTGATCTTAAAGGAACAAAGGCCCAGCTCACGAGTGGCCCAATCCAGAAAATGGCCCAAACTGGCCTGCTCGCTAGGCGAGCAAATCCTTCGCCTAGCGAACGTTCGCTACACGCTCGCCTAGCGAAGCTGACAGATAATAGAAAATTCTGGGCTTCACTCGGAGCCCATTAGGTCACCACAATCACTATAAATACCGACACTTCAGTCACGAAAAGGGACAGACGAAGGACGGACGGAAACCCTGGCATAGAAACCCTAGAGGCTACTTTAGAGAGTTCCGAGTAAAGAAACCCTGAAGGCCGCTCATCCGCGCCGAAGCTACCGCCGCCAACTCCATCCGATACCAAAAGCGATCAGCCTCTAGCAGCTTAGTTGCAAGCAGGTTTGTGCATCACTATTGTTTTATGCTTTTAATCGGTAATCTCTATATACATAAAGCATCATGATTGAAGTTTCGAATATGTAATTTGATTTCACATGCGAATTTAAATATGCTTGAATATCATGAATGTTTGTCCATGCTATTCCTGTAATCAAGTGCCATACAAGTTCAGGTTTTCGGAGGTCATGCTGCTGTCAAACTCCAAACCCGTGGCCGCTCGCTAGCACATCGCTAAGCGAGCCTGTAGCGAGCATTCGCTGAGCCTTCGCCAGGCGAGGCAGAGGCGAACGGGACAGTGGTTGCTTTGTTTCTTTTCTATTATGCCTTATGTCTATCTAACCAAGACTTATTATAATTCTGCATCATTTGACCTGAGATTATGACTGTTGTGTTGTAGTGCGATTTTCAATTGTACTTTACTTTGATGCTCTAACCCGTGTGTTGAATTGTGCAAAGGTTTACATATTCCCGAGGAAACGGCCGACTAGGTATCCCACTTTATGCGTGGGAGATCCTTATGGAGATTCACCCTGAATTACTCAATTGATTTTAATGTATTCACCTCATGGCGAAGATCCACCCTAATGGCTTAATTGATCTTAATGTATTGATTTTAATATGGACCTAATTACCTAATTGATTACGGCTATCTAAGTAATTACAACACATTGCCTTTAAATATGTGATCTTGGACCTCTCTTTGTTGCCCTACGGTATTACGGTATAACGGTCGTGTCCCGCGAATGTAGGGATACACTTAGCAAAGACCCTTCGGTTAAATCATCATAAAATAAATCATGGTCCCTCAGATGTTGCCTTCGAAAATACGATTTTGTCCCTCGATGACCCTTCGGTGTAGCCTACGGTTAAATGATGATCGTCCTTTCGAATGCTAAGGTATCCTTACAACTGTTGCCTTCAATGACCTATCGATGACCCTACAATGACCCTTTTACATCCCAAGGATAAAACTACTTACTTCTCAATAGTAAGGACAGTTTTACCCTCATAAGGATAGGAGATGCCCATAACGACCTTAGGAAGGTATAACTCTCAATTACTGGATCATCACCTAAAACATTTTCCACCCCTCACACTTTGCAAGTCCCAGAAAATCACCACTTGGTATACATTCATACTAGAATCATTACCAAGTTATATTTTTCTAAACTGTTTTTTCAAAATCAAACGAGATAAATACTTTGTATACATTCATACGAGAATCATTACAAAGTTAAACTCTCTTTTCGAAACATTTTTAAACAATTCACCAACACTTTTCAGACAAAAATATAAGTGATCCAGCAATTAAGAAATATTTAGGAGCAAGTTAAAATCATATCAAAGTATCATTTTATGACAAAAGTTCACCTCATACAAGGGTTCAAGTCATTAGGGTTCATGCATCTAAGGTTCACACATTAGGGTTTCAAAGCAAGTCATCAACCATAAACATCCATGTACTTCAAGCACAAATCAAATACACAAGTTATCATAAAGTCTAAGCCCAAGTACAATCAAGGTGCTCAACAATTATGGATCAAAATAGGAGCAAATTAATCATGAGAAAAATTGAATCAAAGCATACTTAAATGAAAAAGTAAAAAGGAATAAATAATAAAGTTTTTTTTTTGACTTTTTAATATAAAATTAAAAACTAAATAACAAAATAAATGAGCTTTTTATTAGGGAGTTCATGTTCAAAACAAACATAATGGTAACAAGAATGAGTGAAAATGATGCTTTTATGAGGGTGTTCAATATGAGATTTTTTTACCTAATAGAGTGTGTCCGTTGCACCCTCAAAAGCACTTCCAGATGAGAAATAATGACCCCTCTAGCTTCCTGGAGTAAAAATGTGGGAAGAGTGCAAGAATGATTCAATGTTCTTTCTTGCTTGATGATTGATGTTTTTTTGTGCGTTGGAGCATTGCAATGAGGCCTCCTTTTATAGTGAATGAATTTAGATTTGGTGCAGTGGTTATTGGTATTGTTTGATGGACTTTGGATCAAATCTAAAAAAATGATGAAAAGTACAAAAGTGATTTTACTTTTGGTTTTTAGATAGAGTAAAATCAAAGCAATATCTATTTACAAAGCTCCAAGAAAAAGTGGCTGAGAAAAGTGATCTTTATGGAAATGGTAATGAAGCTTTATGGAAAAATGATCTATGAATGGTATGTTGTTTGGATAATGGTTCAAGCCCTTGTGTAATGCATCAATGGCTTGTGTAAAACACTCATTATGATGAGATATAGAAGCATCATAGGCTGAAAATCAAGATCTTGAGGTTTGACTTTGGTTTGAACATGAAACTTGACATGAAGATGGTATAAAAAATTTGTTAAGTTATAAGTTGAGAAGTATGTCATGTGAAGGGGATCATAGAATAAAATGTGAAAAAAGAGGACTAAAAATTTGATTTTTTTTTAAAATGGGAACTAAAAAATTATTAAAATTAACATAGAAAAATCAAAACTGCATTTCAATCTAGAAAATATCATGATCGAAACATGAGAAAGATGTATACTTCATCATATTTCAGAAATTATTATTCTCATAAAAAATCTAATAAAAACATTTACACACTAGTAATAATATATAATATGGACCCAAAATAATTTGGACACCTAAAATTATGTCTTATAATATTTACTAATTAAAAAATATACATAAATTTTGTAAAACTTAATAAGATTGTTAATAAAAACTAAAATAATTATTAAAAACAATAGAAACAACTTGTAATTTGAATATATATATATATATATATATATATATATATATATATATATATATATATATATATATATATATATATATATATATATATATATATATATATATATATATATATATATATATATAAACAATTGTTCTTAGCCTACCGACAAATGAGTGGCTATCAACTAAGAACTACAGTCAAGAGTCAAGCATAAATTCTTTTTTTAATTTTTTAATGTCTCAATGTTCAATGTATCTACTACTAAAGTGATTAAAACAGGCACTTCAAGATAATTGGCAATTGCATTTTCAAATTTTTATCCATTTGAGGTCACATTGATTTTTTTTTAAGGTAGTTCGAAAAAGAAATAAATATGACATTTCATATGCTAAAAAGTTCCATTCTTCCTAGTGAAAAAAGTAGGCTTCAAATGAAAATAAGTGAACATGCTCCACTCTCCCACTAAACAATCAAGAAATCACATCACTTGTCAAAAGTTCATTCAACTTGGATTATTTTCCACTACCACTAAAAAAGTAATCAAGGAACTTCGTGGCATCTCATGGGAATACTGCTCCAAAACAATTATTGAGCAACTATTGTAATGTGTAGATGCAAAAGCCCCCTTGACTCATTTGTCTTTAGATTAAGCCAAGATCCAATATGTATTAAATCATGTCACTTAAGTCATAAGACGATACGGATAATAGTTGATCAATAGTTGATCAGTCATTTAGAGTCTATCATATAAGAAAGTTTGAAAAATCTCTTGATACATGTTCACGAAGACGAATGTCTTAGAAAAGGTTTTAGAACTTTTAAATTTTAAAGCTTGTTCTATAAAGTCAAACTAACAACAGAAACTTAGATACATATAATTACAATCCTTAAACTTCACACTCGTGGCCTCCATTAATTTGATTGTCAGAGTGTTTTCACCAAAGTTCAAATTCTTAGGTCTAATTGGATAATTGATGTTGTATGTGAGAATCGAAGAACTTAACATTTTCACCATATTTTGTCAAGGATCTTACGATGAAGAACAACTGCCAACATGGTCGTCGAAAACCTATGTACTTTGGTTAGTGTGAGGCATGTGCCCCTACAACAGGACAAAGCTCGTTTCTTCTACATTGGTGACCGAAACTAGGGTTTGGGTATTGATGTTATAATATTTATGTTTTACTTCGCCAAAACTCTTGACTACAAAGGATATTTTGTTAAAGGAGCTGACAAACTCCCTAATTTAGGCTATATAATCACAGTCTTATTTAGGTAGTTCCTAGTCTTCCTAGACCATTCCTTTATGGTTTCTCTTTAATAAGTTTGATGACTAGCACTGACGAAACATAGGTGGCAAAGAAGATGTCCCCCCTTCAACAATTCATGACACAATTCGACGATAGATCTCACCATGGGGCATTTTCGTCAAAAGTTCATATGATGATGTACTGATATTTAAAGTATTTTTTAAGGAATCCATGAAAGTTTCAAAAACTTTCAATGACATATTCAAAATAAATAAGGCATTGAGGATCGTCGGATTTGGCAATTTCTTAGACCAAAGAGAAAATATAAAAGAAAATAGGAATACAATATGGTAATCCCATGTGGGAAAAGATGTGCTTAAAGGCTTGAATATATGTCAAATAGTTGAGATGCAACTATGAGGGCGCCATGGTAATCCCATGTGGGAAAAGATATGCTTAAAGGCTTGAATATATGTCAAATAATTGAGATGCAACTACGAGGGCACCACGACAAGTGGTTCAGAATTTTTCGTGAAGTTTTCAAAGGGAAAGGGAAAGGGGAACATCATCTCTTAAATAATTACTTTGTACATGGGTAAAGAATATTCTGGATATTGACTACACACCTTATTTTCGACCGTAGAAACTTCTGCGGCCAAATCTTCAGAGCTCTTAACTTCCAAAAAAGGATAAAATGAATATAAATCAGGTGACTTGCAGTATATTTCAGGTGTCCCCTGATACTCATTATCTACATAGAGATTCAGAGCAATCGTCCTTTGGTATATAAGATTAGTCCAACATAGTGGTACTTAATAGTTTTAGTCATATCAGACATGTCCATACGAAGATAAAGAATGCGTATAAGGAAGATCCTCATTAACCATTCCACCCTATGTGACCGGTCCAAAGATTTTCCTAAAAAATGTAAGCAAGGTGAAGAATTTCTACGGTCCATAATCTGAGCAACTTTAATTTTACAATCTTTACTCCTCAGATGTTAGGGAGGAGGTTGTAGGGTGGTACCACCATCCATGCAGGGGGAGTCATATTATAACCACCAATTTGTGGCCTCAAAATTACATGAAGCCTATGCCCACCACAATTAGAGGTAGTTAGTCAATAATAAAATAAGGGAAGAGTCACAATCCACCACAAAAGCCATTGTCACAAGATGTGCCTGAAAAGGTGAAACCATCGTCGAGAATAATCACAAACGTCATAATAGTAAAACACCAATGAGAAAGAACAATGATAGAATTACAATAAATAATACATAAGAAACTCAAGTCGTCAAAAAATATGAAAAAAGGGGTGCACCAACTTACTTGAAAAGAAAGAAAAGTACAACAATGAGAAGAATAATGGAGGTAGTAGAAAATCACATAAAGATTGTTGTAGAACAACAAATATAGTGAGAAATGAAGTTTTCACATAAATACTTTTAGGATTGAATAAGAATAATGTGAGAAAAGTGAAATCAATTAAACTAATTTTATAGACATATTTTTTAATCTTAAGAACCTAAACAATTCAAGATATAACGATTGAAAATCTTAGGATATAAAGGGTCATAAGCATACCAATATGCTTATGTTACGTCAAGGAAAACCTCTATTTATACCGGTCACCCAAGAAAAACCTCATTCTCTTTAAATATCATGATTGTGGTTAGTGCAAAGAAATTAATACTCGCCTCATCCTAGGCCACCTAGCCCTAGAGCTAGGGTCCACATGTCAGATAGAGATGTGCAAATAATAATTCAAATTAGAAAAATGCTAAAATCTATGACAAGAAAAATAATGATGAAGTCCAACGTGATATTTAAACTCTAAAGATTCCTAAGGCTGGTGAAGAACGTTAGTCGTCCATAACGAATGGCTCAAAGCACAGTAGAAGGACTCTGAATCAAGTAAATCGTCTTAGACCAACGAACTCTCAAATGTTCAATTGTCACCTTTCATAGCACAAAATTTGTTGGCATCCTCAACAACGCATGTCATAAGAAGGTCTATGTAATACTCGTCGACAAGCACATGCTTCAGAGAATAAGATAGTTGTGAGGCCAAAAAAAGCCAGAACACGTCTCTACGAGCTAGGGATTGTGGAACAATTGTTTCAGACGGAACCAATGTCTAATCCATATCAAATAAGGTCATCCAATTCACAGTTGAATGACTTAAGAAATTGACACTTCATTGAGGCATACTAGATAAAAATTGACCAATCTCTAAAAATTGCAAGATAAGAGAGTCAATGGATTTCTCGACACATGTCCAAGGAGACGAATGTCTCAAATGTCTCGGAGAAAGTTATAGGACATCAAAACCCTAAATGCCCTTCTACAAAATTGAACTAAGAGTGAGAACTCGGTTACGAATAATAAAAATCCTAAATCTCACTCACAATCCCCCACTTCTAGGAGCCACGAAATTACGACCATCATACTCATCAATGTTCAAATCCTCAAGTTCGACTAAGTCATGTTTAAGATAGTTAATGGAAAGCCTTAAATTATTTTGTTTTATAAATAAACACTTATATGATAATCACTTATACTAGAAGAACTTAATTAAATTGTTTATCCTAACAGTTTTCCACATTTTGGTTTTCCATTACTTGCGTGATTATTAATGAACTTTAGCAACTTGGTATTTGTCATTATTAAAGACTAACAAAAAAGACTGCCATAATTTTCACCACTTAAAGAGAATAAGTTTATGAAGAAGAAAACTTCCATTAAATACAATTATGAACAACTTTTTACAAAGAATATGGGTACAAACATCACAAGAACACAAGACACCATTCATTCTCTAAGCCATTCCAAATCAAAGTACTGTTCTGACACTTGAACATGAACATTAGGCTTGGCCTTCTCAACATCTTTCCACATACCAAACACTTCCTCATCACAAATTACAAGCCTCAAAGACTTCAACAAAATAGCAGATTGAGGCACATTCTTAATCATGCAGCATTCCCTCATGTCAATCTTTTCCAAACTTGCTAATTTTCCAATCTCTTCAGGAAAACATGACAAGTAAACACATTGCGAAACATCGATATACTTCAATCTAATCATGTCGCAGACGCTAGGAGGAAGCATTTTCAATTTCGGACAAGCGTATAACCGAAGAATCTCGAGAGATCTCAGGGCGCCTAATTCAGCAGGAAGTTGTGCCAAATTGTGGCAATTGGTGAGACTCATGTTTTTGAGAGATTGTATCCTACAAATGCTTGAGGGCAAAGAAGTTACATCATCACAATGATCAAGAGTGATCTCAGAGAGGTTAGGAAAGATTCGAGACAGGTTTACCTCTTTACCCTCTAGATTGTTGTTAATCTTACACAAGACTATAAATAACTTGCCTAAGTTTTCCATGACAATGCCTCCAAATTGAGGGATGGAAACTTTTTCAAGCCATAGGCTTCTCAAGTTTGCCAAATTGTTGAAAACTGAAACATTGTGAAGACAAGCATAGGATGCACTATAGTTTATTACTATTAATGCTCTTAAATTTGGCATTTTATCTATGAAAGGAGGTAAAAAGTAATTCTTGGATGTAAAATTTATAATCAGCACTTCAGCTTTTGGAAATTCAAGTTTAGGCCAATCCATTTCCTTCATTTCGCCTGCAATGTAATATTCATTGGATACATGAATCGAATTAGCCGCAAGAAAAAATAGTATATAATTCATCAGAACGCACTCAAACACAGACACAGACACGCATTTATATCTATATACCTGTGTGAATTGAAACAATTTGTGCCTCGAATGGTTTGTGTTTGCGTCTCATCCATTCTCTGGGGAGCCCGTTCTCTCGTTTTGGCATAACTAATCGCCGGCGTTCATTAATGGTCTCGCGGTTACTCAAATTAAGTGCAAGGTCTCTAAGTACATCATGTTGAGTAACTGAGATCTCAAAGCAACTACTATACATGCCACCAGCACTGATAGATCAAGTTATCAAAATATTTTTAGAATAAATTCCATTCCTCATTGCAAATTAACAATACAAAATCTTTTAAGAACAGTTTCGAGTTGCGTACCGTGCTTCTTTCACCAAGGTGAGAAGATTTTTGTTAGAGAGCTCAACAACAATAGCAAAAGCATCTTTCTCATCAATATCATGGATTTCGACCCACATATTGATGAGAACATCTAGAGGGATTTTTTTATCCTCGGGGAATGAACACAAGTCCAAGAAACATTCCTTGATCTCTTCTCTTAAGTAGTTTATACTTATCGCCATTCTTTCAATCAGGTTGATTTCATGAGATTCTCCAATACTTTGGCCTTGAGATAACCTGTTTTTAACACTTTCCCAAAACATTTCGGTTTGATCTCTCAACGAAGCTCCGATCACTTTTAGCGCCAATGGAAGCTTTTCGCACTCACTCACAACCTATTTCCAATTGAATACTTTTAGAACAACAATCATGGTTCAAAAGAAAACATATAAAAAAAAACAGATAACACACATGATTCGATCACTAGAAACTCAGACACACAACCATGAGGACCAGGGTTTGAACCCTGATGATGGCATACAACCTAACAATATCGGTTTCTGCCAATTGAGATAGGATTTGTGGACTAACTTTATTTTATCTTTTATATAGAAACAATTTATCAATAAGTACTTATATGAGAAGCATTTATGTTGTAAGCACTTAATTAAGTTGTTTATTCTCACAAACTTAAATTACTTTATCTATACGCTGCGAAGTTGTAATACCTGTTTAACCAAATTCTCATTAGCTGTAAAAGGAATCGATTTCTGTCCAAAAGCATGGTGACAGAACAAAGACAAAGCATCCTCTTCACTCAACAATTCAACCTCATAAGTTTCATTGAATATTGTTGGAAATTTGAACCTAGAAACCACAACAAACTTGCAACCTGGTATTCTATACACAAGCTGTTCAAGAACTGAGAGTGACCAAACATCGTCTAGAACAACCAACGTTCTAGCTTCACTTCTGCATTCAAATTGTGGTATCCATTGAGGAACCGCATAATCTGGATTCAAGTTTCTGTTTCCCATGATGTGTCCCCAAATCTTTGTCCTTAGCTGCTCCACATTTGGAGATTGTGAAACAGTTAGAAACAAGATTCTCTCCTTAAAATAACCTGCAAATAGTAACAATTGTTAAAACTTTTGAAACACTTGTAAGCCTATTTGGTAGAGCTTATAGAAACAACTACTTATAAGTTGTTTTTAGCTTATTTTCAAAAGCTCTTCAAACTAGCTTATGAAAACAGTTTGACTTTAGTTTACCTTTTATTACTGAAATAGGTTATACGTAAGCACTTATACGATAAACACTTATGCTATAAGCACTTAATTAAGTTTGTTTATCCTCGTGATTCTGTCAAATTCAGAGAAGTTCTTAATGAATAAGAATTGAATTATGCTTACATTTAACTTGTTCATCTCTACAAACCTCTCTAGCAAGAGTAGTTTTCCCAGATCCACCAATCCCACAAACCCCAACAACCCATAAATCCTCTCTTCCAATAACTTTCTCTATAACTTTCTTCTTCCCCAAATCCAAACCAATACTCAAATTCAAATTTCCACAATTACCCTCAACCCAATTCTCATCTTCCTCCATACAAGACCTCACAGCTTCCTCCACCCACCCTCCACCTCCAACACCAATCTTCATAGCACCAAAATACTTCTCCAGCTTCCTATTCGACGCGTCCACTCGGTCGAACCGTTCCGCCATCTCGAACCGCACGTGATGCACGTCAGCCAATATATGAGCCTGCATGGGACCTTGCACGAACCGTGAAACGTTCTTCTCAAGCTTCTCCATTTTCTTTGCTAGCTGGAGATTCTTGTACACGTTCCACCGGCTTGAGGAGAGGACTTTTTGAGAGAGTTCCACGCCTGAACGGAGAATCTCCGAGAAACGGTCGAGCTGAAACTGTCTTTGCTCCGGTAACTCGACGCCGGTGTATTTGATTTCTTGTATTGTGGGGAGGATTTCGTTGATGCAAGATTTGAGTTGTTCTGCGCTTGCTCTGCATAGAAGAGACTTTCGAGATATGGTTATGAGCATTTTGAGAAGCTCCGTCGCTATCTCGCCGGCGAAGAAATCGTTCAGTGCCATTGTTACGCACTTGTTGATTTTCGTTTCGTTATTGGTTGTTTTATATAATATGTTTGTTCTGATGTGCTACCTGACTATAATACCCTTGCTATTTCTAACATGTGGTTAATCTTAGTGTTGAGAAAATTGGATATAACAAGCAAATCAGCATGACTATTGACTATAATCAATAATCATTTGTTTCAAGAATTCATACTTAGTTACACATATATTATTGTATTTGTAAAGTAAAATAAATTACTTAAAAGTGATATATTAAAATAGTAATGAGAGGAATAAATGAAAAATAAAATAAATATTTCAATAAAAATGAAAGAAAGTATTTTGCTATGCCGATAATCGTAGGTTTAAATCTAATTGGAATTTTTTTAAATGGTTGCTGACTAAGAGGTTTCACTCATGGAAATGCAGATATGTTAATTTGGATGATCGAATTGTTCTTCTAAATTTTGTGTTTAATATTATCTATATCTTCTTTCTATCCTTCTTGAAGTTGTATGTGATAGTTTGAAAGAAGCTTTTGTTAAGATTTAAAGAAGACTCATTTGAACAAGAGTGAAGAGAGAATCTAAGATCTATGGGCTCAAGTGAGACATTGTCTACAAACCTAAAAGTAAGGGGTGGGTGTTGGGAGTTAAGGACCTGCAACTAGTTTATCTAGTCATTTTGACTAAATGGATATAGAAATTGGTTACAAGCGCTTTAGGTTTATGGTATGACATTCTTGTAGGTAGATATGGTATCTCATTTGTCTCCTCCTCTTTGCGGAAGGGGGAGAAACTTGAAATTTTGATTTGCTTTTTATTGGTGGAGAGATGTGTCTCTTCTTGGGTCTAGAGATGACGACCCTTCTAATTCATTTGCTGATGGTATTCTTAAGAAAGTGGGATCGGTCCTTCAAACTTTCTTTTGAGAAGATCCTTGGGTAGAAACTATTCCGCTTAGGATCAAGCTTCTTGGTCTACTTTCTAGTTCTATCATACCAGATGGGTTGATATTAGAGATTGGTTGAATGGAAAATGAGAATTTTGTTTAGGATCTGAGGTAGAGGATAACTTTCTTTCTCCGTGAGATACATGTGGTTTATAATCTTCTCTCTATGTTTCATGTTTCTGCTATATCCAAAGATAAAGATAAGTGGAGCTAGAAGTACACAAGAGATGATATATTCTCTGTTGCATCAATTTATCATGTTTAATTAGATATTCTTATCTCTTTTTTGTCCTCTGATCTAGTTAAGGATTAGATTTTTCCTTAATTTGGATGAGTTAGGACCCTTTAAATGTTTTTTTTTGTTGGTGATTTTTGTAAAATAGACTCCCTTCTACGGAGAATCTATTTAAAAGGGAGGATGGGTGATTGTTGATGCTAATGAGATCTTTTGTCCTTTGTATGAGGGGTTGATTGAGTCGATTTCCCATCTTTTTGTCACTTGTGAGTTAGATTTGAGAGTTGGTATAAGATATTTTAATGACATTCGATTATTCCTAGTGATCATAGACTTTTATTTGATTTTTTCCTATCTTTAGGTTGTAGGGCTAAGTTTAGAGATGATTTTGCTATGATTTGCCACATTGTAGTGATGATATTTTTAACAGTGTTCCAAAAATTGTGAAAGAAGTGAAGGAGAAGAGTATTTTTTGGCCATAAAATTGTTTCTTAGTAAAATAGAGGTGGACTCACGCTCCTTCTCTGACTATCTTCGAAAATCTTTCCTCTATTTTAATCCTTAGTAGATCGAGTGACTGTCTCGATTCAAAAGTTGGTAGTGATTGTGGTTTCCTGGTTCTCTCAATGGCTTATAATCTGTTTAATAGTCTCCCTAAACTATATGGATGAGATTCTAGTTGTTTGGGTGTTTTGTGAGTTCCATTTAGATGGTGTAGCTGTTTTGACGCATATATATCCTATTTTTTATTTTCTTATTGTTTCCTTTGATTTTTTTATTGTGGTTGGTTTCATATTTCTTGTCCTAAATGTTCCTTTCTCTTTTGTATTTTAGTGATTTTTCACCTATTTATTAATATTAAATTTATCATTAAGAAAACAACAAAAATTAAAAGGAATAATGACAAGCATGACACACTAAAGAAAATTTTAATAATATTTATATATAAAACAAACATAATTTTATTTATATATGTGAAGTATCTGATATTAAATATTTATTTATTTTTAATCAAATAATTTAGTGATTGAAATTTATCTTTTTTAAAAAAGAACAAATAAGATATCACATATTCGAACTCGCATCCTTAATGGAATTTTACCTCTATTGTCTCTACCTAACTATCAACTGAATTGACTTAATGAAATTTCAATATTAAATATTTATAAGTTGGGATTAAAAGATTTTTTTTACTCTAATTCTCTTTAAGATTATCACACTCAAGAGAAAGATTTTCCTTTGCCTTAACACATGAAGTCGTGACACTTTCAATGTTTACTAGAGGTAAAAAAAACAAAGAGATTCATCTCAAAAGGGGATAATGTTATTTTTCTTAAATTTATTACTAGTTTATTAATCTGTTAATTTTCAATATATTTTGACTACGAGGATAAAAAATATATATATTCGTTCCTTTTATATGTGTCATGATGTTTGCACTTTTATATTTTATTCCTGTATAACTATGTTGGGGGTAATTCTAATATATATTTAATAAATACTATCCAAAATTCAACCAAACAAAAATGATATGAATTTAACCTGCCAAGTAATATCTGTTAAAGTTGAACATAAACAATAAATGCATTTTAGAACTAAAAGATAAGAAATAAGAATGTGTGGTCTTATTCTCCATTTTTCTTTCTTTGTGTCTTATTCTCCCTTTTCTCTGAATCCAAACAAACTTACTTAAAATTTATTCCTTTTATATGCGGATCATACTAACAAGTGGCTTAAGGAGATTATTTTGAAAAATCACAATAAGAAATTGTATTTTAAAAATATAAATTAAAGTAATAATTATATTATTTTTAATAAAAAATTATCTTTTTTAATTTCTTAAAATAATATATTTAGACACGTGTCAAAAATTATCATTTTTTAAATAATTATTTAATGTCATTATTTGTAGTATTTATTTTCTATTAATATACAAAAACATACAAGACTTTACTAATTTATCTGATAAAGGTGTCAAGTCAAAAAGTAAAATATGTGGTGCACCATTACCTTGACCTTAATATATATTGCTGCACTTGAAATATCACCATTATTTCAATCTTCACCGGATTTTGTGGTTTTAGTTCAAAGAAAACAATATTACAAATGCTAATCGTTAAATTACTACTTAAAACATATTTTGTATTGATCTGAAGAAAATTTTCTTAGGATTATTAGATTGTTAAATGTATTTTTAAATCATTTTTTTATAAAATTATTTTTATACGTGTATTAAGATATGATTGATCCTCCTATAATCTCAACTAAGATGACACCTTTAACTAAGAAAACTTCGACTACAACTTAGATAAATATATTAGTAAAAAAACTACCCACAATATTTGGTCATCCAACAAAAATACAAAACTATTTTCTCATCTTAAAATACTTTCTAGATTTCATGGGTTCCCAGCACATCCTACTGAAAAATCATAAATGTTCATGAATTTTGTAGATTTATTTTCAGATGCATCTATATCATATATATTTTAGTACTTTGTTAGTGAGTCATCTTAATTTTGTCTAAAATTATATTTTAAAGATATGTTTCTGGAATATGCTATGTTTTATCACATCATAAACAATTGTTGAATTTTTGAAGAATAACATAAATTAACATCAAAATACTTAAAATTACATAGATCATCATTAACATAAATTTAACATTACATTTCATTACGAGTGGATGACCCGTGAAACGTTCTTCTCAAGCTTCTCCATTTTCTTTGCTAGCTGGAGATTCTTGTACACGTTCCACCGGCTTGAGGAGAGGACTTTTTGAGAGAGTTCGACGCCTGAACGGAGAATCTCCGAGAAACGGTCTAGCTGAAACTGTCTTTGCTCCGGTAACTCGACGCAGGTGTATTTGATTTCTTGTATTGTGGGGAGGATTTCGTTGATGCAAGATATGAGTTGTTCTGCGCTTGCTCTGCATAGAAGAGACTTTCGAGATATGGTTATGAGCATTTTGAGAAGCTCCGTCGCTATCTCGCCGGCGAAGAAATCGTTCAGTGCCATTGTTACGCACTTGTTGATTTTCGTTTCGTTTCGTTATTGGTTGTTTTATATAATATGTTTGTTCTGATGTGCTACCTGACTATAATACCCTTGCTATTTCTAACATGTGGTTAATCTTAGTGTTGAGAAAATTGGATATAACAAGCAAATCAGCATGACTATTGACTATAATCAATAATCATTTGTTTAAAGAATTCATACTTAATTACACATATATTATTGTATTTGTAAAGTAAAATAAATTACTTAAAAGTGATATATTAAAATAGTAATGAGACGAATAAATGAAAAATAAAATAAATATTTCAATAAAAATGAAAGAAAGTATTTTGCTCTGCCGTAGGTTTAAATCTAATTGGAAATTTTTTAAATGGTTACTGACTAAGAGGTTTCACTCATGGAAATGCATATATGTTAATTTGGATGATCGAGTTGTTCTTCTAAATTTTGTGTTTAATATTATCTATATCTTCTTTCTATCCTTCTTGAAGTTGTATGTGATAGTTTGAAAGAAGCTTTTGTTAAGATTTAAAGAAGACTCATTTGAACAAGAGTGAAGAGAGAATCTAAGATCTATGGGCTCAAGTGAGACATTGTCTACAAACCTAAAAGTAAGGGGTGGGTGTTGGGAGTTAAGGACCTGCAACTAGTTTATCTAGTCATTTTGACTAAATGGATATAGAAATTGGTTACAAGCGCTTTAGGTTTATGGTATGACATTCTTGTAGGTAGATATGGTATCTCATTTGTCTCCTCCTCTTTGCGGAAGGGGGGGAAACTTGAAATTTTGATTTGCTTTTTATTGGTGGAGGGATGTGGACGACCCTTCTAATTCATTTGCTGATGGTATTCTTAAGAAAGTGGGATCGGTCCTTCAAACTTTCTTTTGAGAAGATCCTTGGGTAGGAACTATTCCTCTTAGGATCAAGCTTCCTGGTCTACTTTCTAGTTCTATCATACCAGATGAGTTGATATTAGAGATTGGTTGAATGGAAAATGAGAATTTTGTTTGGGATCTGAGGTAGAGGATAACTTTCTTTCTCCGTGAGATACATGTGGTTTATAATCTTCTCTCTATGTTTCATGTTTCTGCTATATCCAAAGATAAAGATAAGTGGAGCTAGAAGTACACAAGAGATGATATATTCTCTGTTGCATCAGTTTATCATGTTTAATTAGATATTCTTATCTCCCTTTTGTCCTCTGATCTAGTTAAGGGTTAGATTTTTCCTTAATTTGGATGAGTTAGGACCCTTTAAATGTTTTTTTGTTGGTGATTTTTGTAAAATAGACTCCCTTCTACGGAGAATCTATTTAAAAGGGAGGATGGGTGATTGTTGATGCTAATGGGATCTCTTGTCCTTTGTATGAGGGGTTGATTGAGTCAATTTCCCATCTTTTTGTCACTTGTGAGTTAGATTTGAGAGTTGGTATAAGATATTTTAATGACAGTCGATTATTCCTAGTGATCATAGACTTTTATTTGAGTTTTTCCTATCTTTAGGTTGTAGGGCTAAGTTTAGAGATGATTTTGCTATGATTTGCCACATTGTAGTGATGATATTTTTAACAGTGTTCCAAAAGTTGTGAAAGAAGTGAAGGAGAAGAGTATTTTTTGGCCATAAAATTGTTTCTTAGTAAAATAGAGGTGGACTCACGCTCCTTCTCTGACTATCTTCGAAAACCTTTCCTCTATCTTAATCCTTAGTAGATCGAGTGATTGTCTCGATTCAGAAATTGGTAGTGATTGTGGTTTCCTGGTTCTCTCAATGGCTTATAATCTGTTTAATAGCCTGCCTAAATTATATGGATGAGATTCTAGTTGCTTGGGTGTTTTGTGAGTTCCATTTAGATGGTGTAGCTGTTTTGACCCATATATATATCCTATTTTTTATTTTCTTATTGTTTCCTTTGATTTTTTTTTATTGTGGTTGGTTTAGTATTTTTTGTACTAAATGTTCCTTTCTCTTTTGTATTTTAGTGATTTTCACCTATTTATTAATATTATATTTATCATTAAGAAAACAACAAAAATTAAAAGGAATAATGACAAGCATGACACACTAAAGAAAAATTTAATAATATTTATATAAAAGAAACATAATTTTTTTTAATATATGTGAAGTATCTTATATTAAATATTTATTTATTTTTAATCAAATAATTTAATGATTGAATTTTATCATTTTTAAAAAAGAACAAATAAGATATCACAGATTTGAACTCGCATCCTTACCTCTATTGTCTCTACATAATTATGAATTGAATTGACTTAATTAATTTCAATATTAAATATTTATAAGTTGAGATTAAAAGATTTTTTTACTCTAATTCTCTTTAAAATTATCACACTCGAGAGAAAGATTTTCCCGTGCCTTGACACATGAAGTCGTGACACTTTCAATGTTTACTAGAGGTAAAAAAACAAAGAGATTCATCTCAAAAGAGAATAATGTTATTTTTCTTAAATTTATTACTAGTTTATTAATCTGTTAATTTTCAATATATTTTGACTACGAGGATAAACAAAAAAAAATATATTCATTCCTTTTATATGTGTCATGATGCTTGCACTTTTATATTTTATTCCTGTATAACTATGTTGGGGTAATTCTAATAAGTGGCTTATTCTCCATTTTTCTTCCTTTGTGTCTTATTCTCCATTTTCTCTGAATCCAAACAAACTTACTTAAAATTTATTCCTTTTATATGCGGACCATACTAACAAGTGGCTTAAGGATATTATTTTGAAAAATCACAATAAGAAATTGTATTTTAAAAATATAAATTAAAGTAATAATTATATTATTTTTAATAAAAATTTATCTTTTTTAATTTCTTAAATAATATATTTAGACACTTGTCAAAAATTATCATTTTTTAAAGAATTATTTAATGTCATTATTTGTAGTATTTATTTTCTATTGATATACAAAAACATACAAGACTTTACTAATTTATCTGATAAAGGTGTCAAGTCAAAAAGTAAAATATGTGGTGCACCATTACCTTGACCTTAATATATATTGCTCCTTGTCTGCACTTGAAATATCACCATTATTTCAATCTTCACCGGATTTTGTGGTTTTAGTTCAAAGAAAACAATATTACAAATGCTAATCGTTAAATTACTACTTAAAACATATTTTGTTTTGATCTTTGAAGAAAATTTTCTTAGGATTATTAGATTGTTAAATCTATTTTTAAGATATGATTGATCCTCCTATAATCTCAACTAGATGACACCGTTACCTAAGAATACTTCGACTACATTTTAGATAAATATATTAATAAAAAAACTACCCACAATATTTGATCATCCAACAAAAATACAAAAATATATTCTCATCTTAAAATACTTTCTAGATTTTATGGATTCCTAGCCCATCCAACCGAAAAATCATAAATGTTCATGAATTTTGTAGATTTAGATGCATCTATATCATATATATATATATATATATATATATATATATATATATATATATATATATATATATATATATATATATATATATATATATATATTTTAGTATTTTGTTAGTGACTCGTCCTAATTTTGTCCAAAATTATATTTTAAAGATATGTTTCTGGAATATGCTATGTTTTATCACACCATAAATAATTGTTAAATTTTTGAAGAATAACATAAATTAACATCAAAATACTTAAAATTACATAGATCATCATTAACATAAATTTAACATTACATTTCATTAGGAGCGGATGACTCATGACGTTTCAACATCTTTAAAATATTTTCGGTCGATCTTGAAATTATCACATTCACTTCAATTGGACAATTCGTTTCGTAACGGTAAAATGTACTCCACATAAACCTTAAATCATCATTTGTCTTCAACTTAAACTTTTTGAATTGTATCTTCTCTTCGTCGTCAAACGCATGTGAACGATACTTGAGTTTGACAACTTTTTGATTATCTAGATATCACATAAGATTATTCAAATTGGATTTTATATCAATGAGAGGTATGTCCTCGGTGGCAATAAATTGAACTAGATGGCTTTGCGCCATTGAAATACACAAATTCAAGATGGCAATATGTATTCATTCTGGTGTGGTGTGGTGTGTTTTTGTAAACAACATGAGATGAGAGACCTCACATTTATACAAGTTTTAGATCATTATGGATCTTAGAAATCTTATCATATCTTAGAGGATATTTCATATATGCATTTTCGGACACACCTTATTTTCCCAAATAATTTTTGCAATTAAAATGAGATTAATCCAGATATGCATTTCCAGAAATACCTTAGTTTTTACAATTAAAATGGGGCCCACTGTTCATACAGAACTTGTTATATGCATGGACAAAGTTGTTAATAGTTTGAAACAATTTGTTTTTTAAAACTAACCCCCGATTGTTATATAATTAATATTGTATCGGAATTACATTGGTGCCAACAATACATACAAAAAACGAGTTACCACCTAAATACATAGTTAGATGAAAACTAAAAAACATAAAAATATGTGTCATCACCTAAATCTATTTCTATGAATGGTGTCGCCTTTGACTTTTCCTTGATTGATTCTCTTTCAATCTCACTCAACTTGGTGAACTCTTCACAAAGTGATCCGACCAAGTTTCATCCTCTTTTGTGGAATGTGTCATCCACTTTGGTGATGTCTTTGATATAGAACACTATGATGCCAAATAAACTTGAACAAAATATAGTGATTTTGAAAGCCACCCAATACATATGATGCATCCAGATGGATTTTAAAGTGGACTACTACGAAGTGGAAAAAATGTTTTTCAGAAACCATATCTTAAGAGACCAATGCACACCTTATTATAAGCACTTTCTATAAGATGACTGTTGTACCTCGAAAAATACGATACTTCACGAAGCACATTGCACGCTCGCGGAAATATTTGTTCAAACAAAGTCGCCGCCAAAATCAATTTAATCCAATGAAGGAAAAGGAAGATATAGATAAAACTTATGAAAAGAACATGGTTGTCGCAATCATATTTGGGTTCGAGAGTCGATTATGAAAGGGAAAGGTATTAGCACCTCTCACGTCCTTTGTACTCGAAAACCTTTTAGTTAGATTTGTGATTGAATGTTAGCTTATTTTAATTGTTTTCTTTGAGTTTTTAAAAGAGGAAAGAGAAAAATAAAAGGATTGCAAAAAAGTTTTTTATTAATGTGTCTGACAAAATTGTGGGTCTCGCTCATACGTCTCTCCGGGTGCGATGGAAAACTAAAGGCTACGTAGTTCTGGATAGAAAAATGTTTTGTTTGTTGGTTGATTTTAGAGAAAGCTATTTTGTGTCAATTGAAGTAACAATATTTCTTGCTACCAAAACAAGTGGAGAAGGGAATGTTTACATCATGGCAAAGTGGATTTAAAAATTAACATTTGTGGGAAACACCGTTAGCTTACTCACACATTCAAGTGGATGAAGCGTTGTTTTGCATCGTCTAGAGACGAAATATCTTTTGATTTTTGAAAATGTTTTTGAGGATCGTACGGTGGCGAGAAAAGTCTGATTGGTTGAATACATTTTAGACAAATGAAGAACGTTTTATGAGAACGAGATATGAGTCTCGGGATCGCTCGAGGGGTCCATCGGAATGCTAGACTCCAACAGTCTTTTTTCATTTGAAGTATTTAAGAAATTTGTTTGATAGATAACGAATGCTCGATCAATAAGAACAAGATGTATGCCTTGGAATTGGTTGTTCAAGGGTTCCATCGGAATGCTAGACTCAAACGGTCATTTTTAGTCCAAGCCTGTTAAGTGTTTTAGGAGCAAAAGAAAGAATGGATGGCTAACCTAAAATGTGTGCCTCTGGACCAATCATTTGAGGGTTCCATCAGAATGCTAGAGACACCAACTCATTTTTAGCTGGACCAATCATCTGGACCAATCATTTTTAGTCCAAGCCTGTTAAGTGTTTCAACTTGAGACACCAACTTTATGTCATCATAACTCAAAATCCTTGCATTTTTATGGAATCAACCCTCTAAGACAAAGTTGAAGTATGGAACAAGCGATTTCATTTGAGCTTTGGAGCAAAGAAAATGGCTGCTTGGATTGGAAGTTATGGATTGAGAAAGTAGTGCACTTGAACATGAAATTTGGATACTTAGTGAAATTTTCAATGTTTTCAAGATTTCGCTTTTTGCAAGTAACCTCATTTATCTTGATTTTTCTTGATCAAATTCATCAATTAAACATATACTCATGAAATTTAACTTGAGAAGTTCATATTTGATCATAAATCTCAAAAGTCAAAGGTTTGACTTTGTAGTGCACTAATTGTGTATCAGATGGATTTGAATTTCTTGATCTTCAATGAATTCAAACTCTTAAGCCAATTGAACATCATGGATGGGCCCTAAGATTTACTTTAGTGTGTTGAGTGATGTCTCAAGGATTGAAATCATGTCTTGATCAAAATTCTCAGAAGAACTTGAATGTTGTTGAGAAACCCCAATTAGTGAACCAGATGAAAGTGAAGCTTGATGCACTTCTGATTAGGCCACAATACCCTTATTTGTTGATGGAGAGAGATCTCTTGAGTGTATGAGAACTTGATTTATTGATGATTAATCCAAAACTTTGTCTGATCAATCCTTTGAGCTCTTTGAGGGAAACCCTAATTCACATATTAAACAAATCGGGCATATCTTGATCTTGAGGTTAGCTATGCATGGATGATGTCTAGGATGAAAATGATTATGAAATCTATGGGTAAAATTTGGGGTGTGACAATATGCTTACTAATCCGATTGAGAAACATATATCAGATCGACTGTTGCACACATATCTCAGAGATCCGACAATTTTGTTTGAACAAAGTTGCATCGACTTTGACATACTTTCTTTGATGTAACACCATACCTTGCTTCGACATTTAAAATTCCATGCCTAGGAAGTATGACAAATTTCCTAGATCCGACATTTCAAATTCCTTCTTCATCAGCTCTTTGAACTTTGACAAGTTCTTCAAGTTATTTCCAATTACTAGTAAGTCATCAACATATAAGCAGATGATTGTTATATCTTGTGCCACAACCTGGACATATACACCATAATCATATTTTCATTTGACGAATCCCAATTCGACCAAGTATGAGTCAATCTTCTTTGAGACCATAGAGAGCTTTGTGAAACTTGTATATTTTCCTTGCTTCCTCCTTAATCACAAACCCATGAGGCTGTGTGACATACACCTCTTCATCTAAAGATCTATTCAAAAATGTCGATTTTACATCTAAGTGAAATATTGACCAACCTTGTTTACATGCCAAGGCTACCATTAGTCGAACAATTTCCAATCTCGCGACAGGTGCAAAGACTTCAAAGTAGTCGAGTCCTGCTTGCTGAAGAAATCCTCGAGCTACCAATCTCGCCTTATGTCTTTCTATCGACCCATCAACATTGTGCTTCAACTTAGACACCCATTTCACTTTGATAGCTTTTGTATGTGCTGGAAACTCGACCAACTCCCATGTTTTGTTTCTTTCTATTGCTTGTAACTCTTCGACCATAGAAGACTTCCATTTTATATTCTTTAAAGCCTCGCTATAGTTGATTGGTTTAACACCTGCAAGTAAATCAAAATGAACTAGTTCTCCATCTATTGCGACTTCATCATCTCTAACCACTTCATAATCTTGAAGTCTTGTTGGACGAACTCTAGTTCTTCCAGGTCTCTAACTTGTGCTAGCCATAACCTCTCAGACTTCTACTTTGTCGGAAATGTTAGCAACAACTTTGATTTCACATGGAATATCGATAATATTTTCGACTTCGACATCATTACTTGCTTTGTCAAAATTATATCTCATAAATGGCTTGTCAATTGCAATACTAGAATTACAATCCCATGAAGAATTTTCATCAATCACAAAATATTGACTAATCGTAATCTTCTGATTAATTGGATTGAACAACCTTTATGTTTCAGTCTTATGATATCCTACTAGAATTATAGGTTCACTATTGTCATCAAGCTTCATTCTTCTTGCATCAGGAACATGTTTGTAACACATGGAGCAAAATATCTTCAGATGACTCACTGATGGCCATTTGCCACTCCAGGCTTCTTCAGGAACCTCGTTCTTTAGCTTCTTGGTAGACCAGATGTTTAGTATATAAACAGCAGTCGAAACAACTTCACCCCATAAGGATTTTGGCAAATTCTTTTGCTTCAACATGCATCTCAGCATGTCCAATATGGCCATGTTTCTTCTTTCTGCTATTCCATTATGTTAAGGAGTATAAGGAGCTGTTACCTCGTGATCAACACCATGTTCTACACAAAATTCTTCAAATATCTTGAATGTGTATTTGCCACCTCCATCTGTTCGCAACATCTTGATCTTCTTTTCACTCTGGTTTTTGACAAACATCTTGAATCTTTTAAAGATTTTGAATACTCCGTCCTTTCTCTTGATCACATAAATCCATAACTTTTGACTAAACTCATCGACAAATGAAACAAAATACCTATTTCCACCATTGATATGTTTCTCAAAAGGAGCACATACGTATGAATGTACAACTTTGAGTATGCAGGAGGATCTCATTGGCATAGTCGAAACGAAAGACTTCCTGGAATGCTTTCCGACTAGATAGCCTTCACGAAGTTTGTCGGGCATCTCAAGACTTGGTATACCAGTTACCATATCTTGAGTGACCTAAATTTTAGATGGCTAAACCTCAGATGCCACAACCAACTATTTTTATGGTGGATAACTGTTTTCAGACATTATACCTCAGTCGAATTGATCATGATCTTAAATATTCTATTCTTCGACAAAAGATATTTCAAGACCAAGTTATTCTAGATCGAAAAGTTTTAAGGCTCCATCTTTCATAACCACTAAGAACCCTTTTTCGACCAATTATCCAACACTTAACAGATTGCACTTCATTCCAAGGACATAAAGTACATCTTTGATCAAGGCTTTCACATCATTACTCTTTTGAATAACTATGTTTCCAATACCTTCAGCTTGCAACGAGCTATTATCAACAAGTTTAACCTTGATCTTCTTCGACTCTTCGAAATCTACTAACCATACTTTTTGACCAGTTATGTGATTCGAGCAGCCTGAGTCAATGAACCATATCTTAGATTCAACATGGTCATCTACAACTGCAACCATAACCACCATATCATCATAATCATCTGAATCTTGACGTGCAAGGTTCGATCCTTCATCCTTGCCTTTTGTTGATCCCTTATCTTTCCTGTACCAATATTGCTTGGCCAACTGACCTCACTTTTCACATTTATAGCATTGCACACATCTTTTTCTATTCTTTATCTTTCTGATAGAAATTTCATTCTCCTCTTTTTGAGGATTCAGAAGCTCTATCATTGACCTTATTCTTGTGAGGATTCGACCAAGAGTTCTTGGCCTGAGTCTTGTCGATATTTCCTTTGAACTTGTTGGAACCACCATTATTCTTCCATGGTTGAGCCTGTAGTGCTTATATCGAGTCTTGAACTCCTTTCCTTTCGACAATCCTAATCTCATGCGCCTCCAACCAACCAACCAAATATTCCAGTTTTAAGGTTTCAAGATTGTTGGATTCTTGAATAGATACGATAATGTGATCAAAGTGAGAAGTCAACGTATGCATTACCTTCCCAACTATCATCTTATCAGTTAGGATTTCACCATAACCCTTCATGAGATGGACGAGTTTCTTCACCTTCGGCACATAGCCCATGAGTTTTTCGTCTTCTCCAATCGACAATAATTTATATTTTCATTGCAAAGTTTACAACTTAACAACCCTGACTTTCTCGCCTCCTTCATAGTACTTGACAAGAATATTTCATGCCTCCAACAATTTATCAACAATAACCCATAGTTATAGAAACACGATCTTTGACGTGTGATTCTTGAAAATACCATCAAGAATCTAACTGGAGCTCTAGATACCAATTTGTTAGTGCTTGAGGAACTTTTAATGAGAAGAGAATGAGAGAATAAGAAAATGAGGATTGTATTATTGAACTGAATAAATAAAACTGAATTATAAAATGTCTATTTATATACACCTAAGTGACTTGACTACTAAGTAAAATAACAAACTAAATAACAAACCATAAACCCTAATTAGCTTTGGGCTTGGACCACACAACTCAACTTGGATTATATCTAATATCTCAACACAACCAACCCTACAATATTACTAAACTCGCAACTAATTCATGCCACACACCCAAACACAAAACCAAGAACATGACCCATACCACCAACAAACATATATCGCCACCGCATCTTACCATAGCACCGACGAGGCATATGATACCACTACATCATACCATAGTACCCAACCAACATACACCTAAACATCACACCACCAAATCACTCAACCAAGACATGTCTATCAAACACCATAACAACCATTTTTTTCGTTTCTAAAACGAAACAATGTTCTAATTCAACCGGCCGGTCTATCCACCTGTAACCCAACTACAACGACATGGGCACCGAATTCGATTATGACAACACATCCCAATGTAACTGGAAATAGATGCTAGATTTGATTGATAACAATGATATTTCAGGGACCTCACATCAAACACCTCATGTGAATCATGGAATGCACTAAACACTTTAGGAGAATCGTCAAAGGCCTCAACGACAAAGGAATGTATCGGGGTGTGGAACCGGTGGTTGTTAAGTGGGTCGTTAAAATATGTCTACAAAATTTTCCCGCATGTAATTCTATTTTAATTAAATAATATTAATTTTTAATATTTTTTATTTCACCAATTTCTTTTATTATTAATTAGGTATTAATTTATTTATGAAAAATCAATACACATATGCTCCAGAGTGTAGCGCCTCCTCGTTGACCTAAAATGCATTCACCAATCCTATTGGCGCATTGGTAGTGCATGCACCAGGGATTGTGACGCCTATGTACATTCAGAGGGGTTTTCAGAGATGCATCTTTGAAATATCCCTTGAAATCATTTTAAGGTTTATTTAGAGGATATTTCAGATAAGCATATTTGAAACCCTCCTGAATTCTTTCAAGGCAACACCGTTGTCTCAACATTGGCATTTTTTGTACCAACATATATTTTACGTTATTTTAGATCATAATTTAAAAAACAGACACACTAAATGATTCGAACCTGTTACACATACATTAAAAAAATTACACATTAATTAAAATAAAATCAAAATGTACCAATCATACATAACTTGTTTAAAAAATCCAAAAAAACAATACAAATAAAAAAAAATTATTGAGGTCTAACCCTCAGCTTCTCTGCATATACTGCAATGCATTTTGTGCCTAGACAACAATGTCTCAAAGTTGTGGATGAGAAACATTATTCACAACTCTATAAAACACACAAGAAAATTACCAAATCAAAGTTGTGGATGAGAAGGTTAAATGAAGTGAGTAACTTTGCAACAAATGAAGTGAGTGAACTTGATAAAACTTGCTCAAATAGGATTTGAAAATGGTTTGCAGCAAAAGAGCTTAAATAATATTTTTTTGTTGGAAATCCACCACAACCTATGGAGAATTTCTATCAATCCTGATGAACAAGATTGTTATCACCCACACAATAACAATGAAAAAGAGAAGAACAATTGAGAAAGAAAAGAAAGAATGGTGGATAAGAAGAATATTTTATGCAGAGTTTCTCTCTGCCCACAACCTATGGAAAACTTCTTTACTTATTTTGCAACTGCAAAATTCTATGAATACAATGTTATGAATACAACATTATATGAATACATATTACTCCCTTTATTATAGATTTAGGTTAGCCTGCTCACTAAGCTAAAGCCCAAAACTATAAAAGCACAAAATAGTTAACACTACTAAAAATAGGCCTAAGTCGAAATCCTATGTGAAGCAACATGCTTCGACACTTCGACAAACTAATACAACTCAACACACTTGGTGATTCGATACTTCCTTGTTCTGTCGAGTAACCTGTTTCGACACAAGGAATTACAATTCAACACACCATCTAATTCATTGTGTCTAAGCTATCTACATTCATCATAGCTCTTAGTCTTATGGGCACTTCGACATGCACTCCCTTTGTCATGATGTCAGCAATCTGATTCTCAGTTTTGCAGTGTTCCACATTCATCTTCCCATTTGCTACCCATTCTTGAAGATAATGGAACCTCATTTTGATGTGCTTGCTTCGACCATGTGATATCAGATTCTTTGTCATATTGATAGCTGACATACTGTCAATCTTCATGGTAATTACTCCATGACTATTCAATGTTATCTCTTCGACCAAATTCACCATCCGTGTTGCTTGACATACACAAACAGAAACAACTATGTATTCTGCTTCGCACGACGATAATGCCATTACTGGTTCCTTTCTCGAACTCTAAGCAACTGGTGCACCACCTAGCATAAACACATAGCCAGTTGTGGATTTTCGATCATCAACATCACTACACCAACTTGAGTCGGTGTATCCCACTAGTTTGCATTCTTTTCCTTCATCAGTTGCAGGAAACAAAATGTCATAGTCGAGATTTCCTTTCAGATACCTTAGTAACCTCTTCGCCACTGCTAGATGTGATACCTTTGGCTTATGCATGAATCTAATTACCATACCTATATTGTATGCTAAGTCAGGCCTTATGTGACAAATATATCTAAGTGACCCAATAAGTCTTCTATATTGGGTTGGGTCGACATCATTTTCATTTGAATCTTTCGACAGTTGTAATCTGGGCTCAACTGGAGTCGAAGTTGGATTGCAATCCTGCATCTCAAATCTCTTGAGGATTTCGCCTGCATACCTTCTTTGATGAATTATCAAACCTCTACCACTCTTGTAGAATTCGATGCCAAGAAAATATGAAATGTCACCCAGATCTGACATTTTGAATTCCTTGTTGAGATCACCTTTGATGTCTTCGATCTCCTTCTTACAGTTACCTGTTATCAACAAGTCATCGACATAGAGACATGGTATAAGCAATTCACTATTGCTTCTTCTTACATATACTCCATGTTAAGTTGTGCACTTTACAAATTCCTTCTCCCTTAGGAAGCCATCTATCTCCTTGTTCCAAGCTCTTGGAGCTTGTTTAAGTCCGCACAGGGCTTTATGCAGCTTGTACATCTTTCTTTCTTTGCCTTGTTTCATAAATCCAACTGGTTGTGCAACATAAACTTCTCCTTCTAAGGGGCCAGTCAGGAATGCACATTTCACATCCATCTGAAACATCTTCCAGTTATTCATGTTTGCTAGACCAACAACCAACCTGATTGTTTCGACTCTAGCAACAGGTGCAAAAACTTCATCGAAGTTTATTCCTTCTTTCTGAAGAAATCCTTTTGTCACAAGTCTCTCCTTGTGTCGAGTCACTTTTCCTTTGGGATTCAACTTCACCTTGTATACCCACTTCACATCGATTGCTTTCTTGTTTTGGGGAAATTCGATAAGTGACGAAGTGTTATTAACTTCGATTGACTTCAGTTCTTCGTTCATTGATTTCACCCACTTTGAATCTTTCAATTCCTCAATTGTATTGACTGGTTTGACATCTGCGTATAAAGCATAGTGTACTAGCCCACCTTCTTCATTGACCATATCATCTGATGTAATCACATATTCTTACAACCTTGCAGGCACATGTCTTGTTCTTTGAGGTCTACTTAGGCCTGCTTCACCTCTGACTTCATGTCGAACTTCTCTTTCGACTTCACTAGCTGGTTCATCACATAAGATTCTCACTAAATACTTCTTAACATTCTCAGTCGAATCCCATTCCTTAAGCTCATAAATTATCACGTCCCTACTGATAACCACTTGCTTGTTCATTGGGTCGAACAACTTGTATCCTCCAATGAATGATATCCTATCAGGATCATCTGACTCGACTTGTCATCAAGTCTTCTTTTCAACTGATATGTCACATGTCTATGTGCTATAGATCTAAACACCTTCAGATGATTCATGCTAGGCTTGACACCAGACCAACATTCTTCTGACGTGATTCCTTCTAACTTCTTCATCGAACATCTGTTCAGGATATATGTTACAGTCGGCATATCTTCTCCCCATAATTATTTGGGTAGATGCTTTCCTTTCAACATACCTCTCACCATATTCACGATGGTTCCATTTTTCCTTTATGCGAATCCACTATTCTATGGAGTGTAGGGTGGCACCACCTCATGCACAATCCCTTCTTTCACACATAATGCATCGAAGTCTTTTGACACATATTCTCCATCACCATCAATCGTCAGAATCTTGATCATTCGACCGTTTTGTCTCTTGACCATAGATTTAAACTTGACAAATACCTCAATCACTTCACTTTTCTTCTTTATCAGGTAAGTCCATAGTTTTCAACTGAAATCATCCATGAAAGTAACAAAGTATTTGTTACCTCCAATCGAATCCACTTGGATAGGACCACATACATTAGAGTATATGACTTCAAGAATTGCCTTTGACCTGCTTCCTGCATCCTTACTGAAGTTGCTCTTGTGCTGCTTCTCCTACACATATTCTTCACACACTTCGTTTGGAATGTCGATTTCTAGTAATCTTGAAACCATATTTCTTCTCTTCAAAAATCTGATGTCTTTGAAATTGAGATGGCCAAGTCTATAATGCCATATCCATTCATCTTCGTTGACTTTTGTTGCAAGGCACTTATGCTCCATCACATTAAGCTCAATCTTGAAGGTTCTATTCTAAGACATTAGAGCCTTCAAGATTAACCTTCCATTTGAGTCGAGAACTCTCATCATCTTGTCTTCGATCGACACCTTGTAGTTCTTTTTTACTAACTGTCCTATGCTGAGCAAATTGCTCTTCATGCCTGGTATGTACAACACATTTGAAATTACTGACCTCTTGCCATCTGTCCTTATAATCAGAACATCACCAACACCTTCAACTGCTAGAGTATTGTCATTTTCAAATTTCACCATGTTCTTCATTGAGGGATTTATGTTGACAAACCAATCTTTCCTTCCAGACATGTTTATGAGAATCCTGAGTCCAAGTACCACTGGTGATTGAATCTCTCTTCATCTCTCGTTGTAACCATCAGCAACATCTCTTCTTCTTCATGTTTTTCCAACTTTGCATAAGTTTCTTGATACTTCTGCTTTTCTGGACAATCACTAGAATAATTACCATACTTCTGACAATTGTAACACTGAATGCGACTCTTGTCTGGCTTTTGACCATCATCTCTTCCTCTACCTGCAACACCACCTCTTTGATTGCCTTGGTTCCAGCATTTTCTCTGATTCAAGAAGTTTTCTTCTCAATGATTTCGACTAGTTGGATTGTTGTAGTCTCCTCTGCCTTTGTTGCCATTCCAACTTCCTTTTCATTTCCTTTCTTTTGCTGATTGCACCTGCAAAGCCATATCACTCTTTGACTTTCTTGCAGCTCTTTTAGCCATTCTTTGTTCATGAGATTCAAGTGTCCCTTAAAACTATTCCTTTGTCACTTTTGACAAATAGTTTGACTCTTCTATGGCTACTACCACGTGGTTGAGCTTTGGAGTTAACGATCTCAAGATCTTTCCAACAATAGATCTTGATGTCAACACTTCTCCACATATTTTATGCAGAATTTCTCTCTGCTCACAACCTGTGGAAAACTTCTTTATTCACTTTACAACTGGAAAATTCCGTGAATACAATGCTATGAATACAACATTACAAGAATAAAGGTTACTCCCCCTATTTATACATTTAGGTTAACCGGCTCACTAAACCAAAACCCAAAATTATAAAAGTCCAAAATAGTTAACACTACTAAAAGTAGGCATAAGTCGAAATCTTATGAGAAACAATTCAACACACTAATACAATTCAACACACTAATACACTTCGACACACTAATACAATTCAACACACTAGGTGATTCGACACTTCCTTATTCTATCGAACAACCTGTTTCGACACAAGAAATTATAATTCAACATTTTTGAGTGACTTTTCAGAAAATGAAAGAGGAACAACGATATATCTAGCGCGAGTATATGAATAAAAACGTCCGAAGATGAATTTTAAATTAATTTTTTTTAAAACATGTGAAGAAGAATTATCTCTTAGGAAACACCTATAGGAAAAGTAAAAAAAATGTTTAGCTAAACCCTTAAAAGAAAAGGAAAAAAAATTCAAAACCCTATGAAATGAACGCACCGCGAAATTCATCACCGGCGATGAACATTCATCACCGGAGTCTTCTATGAAACTAAAGCCATTCAATCTTCCTTCATTTTTCTTCTCCCCAAAACCGATTCAAACTCCATTGATATCTCCCCATTCATCCCACAAATGTTTCTCAACCAATCACCCCAGAAAACCACCACACTTCTTCGACGACGTCGTACCCGCAACCAGCGCCGTTTATGATCACGCTCTCAAATTCCAGCGTCCCCCAACTATCAAATGGAAACCACACCTAGAAAACACCACCACCTTCATCGGTTCCGTCACGCGTCAACTCAAGCGCGTCAACTCAAAAACCGGTCAATTCGGAGTTCATACTTGCCTTCGTGTTCGAAGTTCTAACAAACCTAATCCCTCATCTTTTTGGTTCGTTATTTTTTCTTTTTTCTTTTTCTTATTGTAATTATTTTTTGCTATGGAACTTCAGAGCTTCATTTTGATGTGTGTTTTTGTTAACAGGGTGCTTCTTATGATGTGGAATGATGTTGCTGAATTTGCTTATGAACACGTGAAACCGAATCATTTTATTTGTGTATCAGGTTGTTTGGCTCCTTACATTGGAGATACTCAATTCGGTTATAAGGTTTGATCTTTAAGCTTTCTCTTCCACATTTTGTCTTGTTGTTTATGTGGGTATAAATTGGACGATTAATTTGTATACAGCTAATTGTGAAGGAGTTAGAGTTTGTTGCTCAAAGTCCTTACTACAAAGAGAATGAGAAAGAAAATAAATTTGAAGGTAAGTATGGTTGCTTAATTTCAATGGATATTTGAAACCTTAGTGTGATTGTTTTTCTTTAGTTATTGGTTCTTCTTTTTTAGTAGTGCTCAAAAGTTTTAATATGTTTGGTACTTCAAAACTAAATTTTAGCTAACAAAAGTTTTTCAATCATAAGAGGAGTCAAACACGGAGAGGAATCAAATAAATAGAAATAGAGGAAGACTAGAAAAACTATAAGTGTATGCTTGGTTCTACGGTGAAAAAAATTGATTATGAGTGAATAGATTCTGTAAAATTGATTCCGGATTAAAATGTGTTGAATGTAAAATGATTTGTGTTTGGATGAATTTTTGAAAAAGTGAGTTGAACATAAAATTTCAGTGTAAAAATCATGTTTAGACTCAAAAGCTACAAATTCTAGTTTCAAATAGAATCAATTCTGGAGACACAATCAATTCTACTTTAGAAGAATCAAACACCTCAAATCATTCAAAAATCAATTATACACCTCTAGAATTGCTTTTGGCTCTTCCAAAAGCTAAACCAAACATACACTAAGAGAAGTTATTAAGAAATATCTCGAGATTAACGATTTGAATAGGAAGTATGGTCCTGGATAGAATATTATGGTAGAAGTTGATTCATGTAGCCGACCCCATTTAGTGGGATAAAACTTGGTTATTGTTGTTGTTGTCGTCCTCGTGGTCAATCATGGCGCTGTAGTAGGCAATCACAAAGCAGTGGTGTGGCAGTGTCCACTGCAATGCGTTTGGTCGATGATTGGTTGATGTTGTGCAATCAATGATGCGATATTTATTGGACTCCAACAGTGGTATTTATATTCAAATGGAAAATCCAAATATTGTAGTTGGGAATGATACTAATGGGAAGAAGACAATGTCATTGCTGAAAATTTTATAGATGATGTACATTCATGTGGAATAAAATATTCGGTTGGGAACCAGATAAATTTTCACTCACTTATCCACCGACTCTAGTGATATTAATATTCATCACATGGTTGATTCAGGCATTACTGTTGGAAATCCATGTTCCTGTGAAGTTACCATCTTCACAGTTGGTGAGTCAAGAGTGCAAAATGAAATTTCCACCTGAAAGAAGAGATATTGTGGGATCCTTTTATGTGTAGGAAAACAGGCTAACTGGTGTTAATTAAGAGCATATTGATGATAATCAGAAATCGCATCCGGCAACACCAAGTGATGATGTAAATGTTGCTTCGATGATGTATGCTAATCTTGTATGTTTCTCCAAAAAGATCCAATGGCTGTTTAGTTGAAGAAGTTCACAAATTGGATGATAATATTTATGTTACATTTTTGGTTGCTACAATGTGCCTTTATACATCCATAGATGTGAAAAATGCTAATGAAAAGATCAACATGATTATTGAAGATATTGTACTGGAGGTTCATTCATCTAGTTTTGAATATTTAGATGGGACACTAGTTCAGTTTTTGCCCACTGTTAAAGATGGAGATGAAGCTGTAAACCAAGGTTGCATAAATAGCCTTCAGTTGATCCTCTGCCATTAATCTGTTCTTCCTAGTGGACAACATTGGTTTGGGGAGCATTTGAAAGTGCTTATTAAAATTTAACGTTAAGTTATTTATGCGAATGTGCCCTTGGTAAATCTAGTTATTATAGCAGAAAATAAATCTCAAGAATAATTCATCTGATTCGTTGTTATGCCCTTCATGCCATAGAAGTCCTGCTACCCACAATTTGAGATAAACTGCTGTGTTGTTCTGGCTTTTACATTCCATTATAGTTCTTTGTTTACACCAAGGAACATGCTTATGTGTCATTCTTGACTTTGCCGGCTCAATTACTTTTACGGTTACATTGTTGATCTTAATCTTATTTTCACATTTTCATGCTTTCTTCCTGTGCTTGTGTTGCGTATGTTCTTATTACTCTCATCTTAATTTTATAGCTGGCAACCAATCTGATGTGAATCGGCTTCACCTTTGGCAAGTGTTTTTCGCCAGTCCAAATGAATGGTGGGATCAAAGAAAGAACAAGTTAAATCCAAAGTCGCCTGATTTTAAACACAGAGATACAGGGGAAGCTCTCTGGCTGAGTAAACATAATCCACCATGGGTTACAAGACAACTTGAATTACTTGACTCAAAGTTTGCAGGAGGATTTGCCGGTCGTCGGTCACGTCTCACATCTTGGGTTTACGATGAATAGTTGAAATTAATTAAAGACGACTGTGGCAATTCACCTTTAATCTTATGTGTGGTAGCTGTTTGTATTTACCATTTGGAACAAAATTTACAGCATAGTGGAATTGAAATCACTATGATTATGATATTTTCTAGGCCACACACATCTCAGTCCTATTCTTAGTTCATATTCAGTTTCTTTATAGCGAAAATGAAAGAAACAAAACCTTGACGGTTAGATATTTAGCTATTTTTACAGCAATCCCATGTATCATATTTGTCTGGAGTGACATGTTTTTTGTAAAGGTACATTGTGTAGAACAGTAATGGAGTACCTCTAGTTATGGAATGTGAGATACCAAACTTACATTGAAACGGTTTTATCACCCCTGTTATTTTTCATATATAGAATCTTGTTTAAATGGGTTGAGGCGCTGGGTTCATTAGATTCATCGGGACATGTCTTAAGGTGCATAGAGTGATGACAGGTTTACTTACAAATTATCCACCAATAAACTTTTAATATTGTCAGCATGTGTAGAATTTATGCTTTTAATATTACACACTTGTCCTATATGCATATTATCCTGCAACAGAACATCAAATTGTTGACCCTACATTCATATAGATTCACGGGATACACCTATCATAGAACAAACTAGCTGTTATCATCACATAATTGACATCACCAGTCATCACAGAATCAATACCATTTTTACTGTCAGGTTCCAGATCCCCGGATCAATCTTTACTCCACAGATCAAAGTTGCTAGTTGGCTTATTGCTGCTGTTGCATCATCTAGTATTGACGTCTTTCGGCGTTTTGTTTATTTCTAAACTCAACCAAATACCCTCTGAGTTTTTATTTTAGCAACTTTCTAGTAACCTTGAATGATTTATCTCTATCACCCACTTGCTGCTAGTGACCTTCCACATAAAACTCAATAAGATTTTCCGATACAAGTATTTTGTCTAACCATTATGGCTAAATCATGTAAATTTCTTTCCTAAATCATTGGAATATCGATTAGCCTTATGCTGTCAATGAATTATCTGAATTCGTCTCAGCCCTCAAACTCTTTTCATGTCTAATAATGAAGGTCCCTGACTCCCAAGCTAAACTAACCCCCGAACGACCTAGCTGAAAGTTTTGCAGTCCCAAATCGCCTTAATTATTATCAACTGATTCATATTTTGTTTCTTGAAACATACAAACATCAAAAGCACTTGTCTTTATAAATTAAGATATGGATCTTGCTAACTTGTGCCTTTAAGGCACAAGTTAAGAATACTACAATTAGAAATTTTGTGTGAAATAAAACAATGTTTTAAGTTTTAAAAAATTAAATGCACGCATTCCAAGAAAATATTTCTACAAATAAGTCATTAACTTGTGCCCTTGGGGCACATACTAGCATTAGCCTTAAGATATTCATCTTCTCTTTGAGTTGTCCCCCTCCCAATGTTGTATGAAACAAGATTGATCATTAACCTTTTTGTGTTTCTTCCTTCAATTTTCCTTGTCGATCACGGTCCTACATTGTTCTAATTGCTTCAATTTGAGCATCATCATCGCCAGGTAAATATTTAATAAGAAGGGATGGATCTTAAGGATGCACACCAAAATGGGCGCTTCTTGAGGATTACGACTACCATAGATTTGAGAAAACCCCTAAAACGAGGAACTGTGGTCAAGTTCAAGGAAAAGAACCTCCGTGTCCATTTCAAGTTTGAAAGATTACCCACCTTCTGCTTTGTATGCAGAAGGATTGTGTAAGACCCCAATTTTGACCCTAAGATCCCTCATGCAATTTCATCATAAGCATTAGCATTGGGATCATGTCTTGGCATCCTCCTTACCCCTCTTTCATTGGGTTTGTTTTGGGAGAGATCATCAAGCACTTTGTGATTATATCATACTTGTATTTTATCATTTTACTAATCAAAATACCAAAAAATATGTCTTTGTATCTATCTAACTCTTTTGTAGGTAGGGGCATGATCTCCTTGATTCATTGATCACATCTAGGGTTTGGGACCCTCATGAACAAGAGCACAATCAAGAATTGATTCAAGAATGGTTATAAACATCATATATGAGTCCCAATTGCTCCTCCATGTTATATTGATCAAGTTTGCTTCAAGAGTTTGAGGGTGATTTGCCTTGGAAACCCTAGTTTGACTGTGTATCTTGAGTAACTTCTCCAACAAGCTATCTCACCAATTGATCAAATTTATCAAGGGGAACTTCAAGTTTCATCATCTTATGCATATATGATCTACCATGAGCCAAGAAAGTCAATAGAATTGGAAATTAGCAAGTTGGTTGATGGTGGTTGGCCAGATGAATTCATCTAATCAAAACTGGGTCTCCCTAGACCCTATCTCCTATAATTTTCACCATATGAAAATGATTCCAAGATAAAACTTACTCTAAATGACATTATAAACAACTTTCATGTTGAGACCTAGAGCTAGTTTTGTTTGGAAAATTATTTTCTATGTTGAAACATTATAGGTCATTTTGTCTAAACCCTAATTTGAAAGTCAACTTCCCAAGGCCATAACTTGCTCAATTTTTATGAGATGAAAGATTTACAAGTTGAAAAATCAAATTGAATGTGTCTACTTCAACTTTGATGTTTGGAGTGGGAGAAAATTCAACTTCTTTGAACATGTGATATGAGACTACATTATAGGTCACTTTTGACCTATACCATTGATCAAGTGATTTTTCCAAACTTCAAAAATGAATAACTCTATCATTTCAAATCCAAATGACATGAAATTGGTTACCATTTTGAAGGTATTTAAGAGAGCTACAACTTTTATGAAGACACTTTTCTCATTGGAAGCTCATATAAAAAGTTAAGCAAGGTGGAATATTGAGACATATGGTTTGACACTTAGAAAATTTTTGATATGTCAAATTTTTCAAAACTTCCACCTCAAATATCTCCAAGTTCCAAGCTCCAAATGAAAAAGTGTTCAACATCAAACTTGTTCCTCTTGATCTCACCTTTCCAAAGAGCTAAAATGCATGCATTTTGGATGAGAAATGCACAGGCTGCACATGGCTTAAACATGCTGATATCATTTGACATGGATCAATCTTCAAATGCCAATACACATGTACCTTGCAATCCAATCCATCTCCAAAGCATCTGATCATTCATTTGGACTTTCAAGCCATCATTCCATGGGCCTATGCGCGCCCATGCACCACGCTTTCATCATTTTGCCAAAATTGGAAAGTGAAAAGAGTGTGCAAATATCACATGGATTTGGCTATATATACAGCTGCATTTTCTCAGAAATGACACACACCTTGCGCCAGCTTTGAATCCCCATTGAAAACCCTTCATTCTAAGAGGATAACCCTGATAAATTCATTTGAATTTGAGCTTGAATCTCCACTGTTTTGGAATTCAATTCTCCAGGAGTCCATTGATTTTAAGCCTTTCCATTCCTCTCCTGCAAGCAATTGAAGTGAAGCCAAGCACGATTCAGATCAAGATCTAGCAAGCTCAGACCTCCATTGAGGGTAATTTGCAGAAATTTTAAACTCTTCGATTCTCCTTGATTCTTGCTCAATTCCATTGATTCTTGTGTTGTCTGAAGTCCTAACAATGTAGGCAAGAAGATTGAGTTGCTTTGAGGCCAAATCAAAACAACTCAGATCATGAACCTCATTTTTCAATTCCACATATCTCTCAATATAGTTGGAATTGGAAGAATTTGAGGTGATATTCGTGCTTAGTGATGTTTTCTCTTTAAAATCATGTCCCTGTTTTGCATTTTGGTGATGATTCATGTTGACCAGTCCGGTGAAGCTCACCGGAGAAGACAAACGGAGCTCTGGCTCCGGTGATGATGTGTCTTGAGTCTGAACCGTGTGATCCACGTTCCACGTTTTAATCATAGTCGTTCCTTGTGATTACTCATGTTACAGCGCGTTTGACTAAGGTGTACATGGAGCGCGCATTTTGGATCATCAGACCTGCCACCTCAATTAATGAGGGAGATCTGATGGTCCACGTATTTTAGCATTTTCTGAATTTCCATTTAATTCCATTTTCTTCAATAATTCATAATAAATTTAATATTGATCAAAAAAATATGGGACTTTCACCAAAAAATTTCAAATATTTTTATCTTTCATATTATGAATTAAAATTATTTTTTGGATCATTATTAATATTTTTCATGAATTAATTGATTTTTTACTTGTTTTTAATTGTTTAAAAATATTTTTAAGTGTCCAAAAATTATGAAATTTTTTCTCCAAGGTCCTTTGACCTTGTTTGACCTATGATAAATCTCATGGCCATTTATTTGGTGTTTTGATGAGATTTTAGGATTTGGACAAAACATATTTAAATTTAATGCATTATTTTACTATTTTAATTGAATAAATGCCATTTTAATTGTGTTGACCATTTGGATTGACTTAATTGAGTTTCTTATTTGTTGTTGGGCCTTGGTCAAGGTTGATTTGACTTTGTCAAGTTAATATTATTGGATTTAGGTTCCAAAATGAATGAATAATATTAATTTGGTAAAAGTCCTCCTTTGACCAATTTGTGATCTCATTCATCCCTTTCCCTCTTCATCTAATTCCCCTTCTTCATCCATTCATTTTCAATTGGCCAATGACATCTCAAAATCCTAATGCTAGTTGATTGAAAGATTAACATGAGTATGGATGAGATTAGGCCACACCTTTTGCATATTTTTGTGTGTGGTGTGTTTAATGAGCATAGTTCTTGATACTATGTCTTCAACATGCATTAACACCAAAAGTCTATTGCCCGACCTCAAATAGTTGTGACTTCTATATAAGTCCAATTACGATTGCTTAACATAACGCTAAATTTGTGACATAAAAGGCATAAGCATTCTTGTTAGTGAGATTGTAAGTCTCCCCTCTTTCATGGTATTGTGTGGAAACTTGGCATTCTTTCCTTCCTTTAGAAGATGTTTTGGTTCAAGGATCCATGCTTGTGGCAAGTGGGTTGAGTGTTCTCCAAAGAATGTCTTGAAATCAAAAAGCAAAACAAAACTAACTACTAACTTACTAACTATTAACTTTCAATTTCAAGCTTTTACTTTAATGCAATTTACTTTTAGCACTTTATATCATTTGCCATTATACATATCATTCTAATTATTTATGTTAATGTAATTTTCACTTTGTCCACTTGGACCATATTGTGTGATATTATTTTATTGTCTTGTTTGTTTGGTCTTTGACCATTAATGCACATAATAATAACAAAAACCTTAAAAGACTTTTTGAGTGGACTGTTGGTTTGACCTTGCCCAATTGGACTTAGAACTTAGGCAACATTCCTTTGCTAATGGACTTGGTCAATACCAATTTGTTGAAGAACCAAGTACTTGCAATTTGATTCATCTGGTACATCATTCTAGATCTCTCCAGATTCATCTGCAACATTGATCATTGAGAAGCTGTTATGTTGAACCTGTGACTTGTGGAATTCATCAGTTGCATGGGCTATTTTGAGGAAGATATTTGAAGTGGATAAGCTTGGATGAGGCTATCTTTATTTGATACCTTTGCTCTTCAAGATTGATATAATTGTGCATTTGTGTGTTGCTTGATTCTAAAAAGTCCAAGGGAATTCTGGGTTTCTATTGACATACTTGTCTATTGGATTGCTCCCATTTGGTCAGATCTTTTCAACTTTGAACTTTTAATTTTTGTGCATAGGGTAGTCTCTTCATCTTCTCCCCATTTCTTTAATTTCAAAATCTCTCCTTCTATTTTCAAAACCTTCTTTGTGTGAACTACTTTTGTTCTAAACTTAAACCACTTTTGCAAAATAGATAGAAACTTTGGCCTTATGCCATTGCATTTTCAAACTTCTTTTCTTAAATCAAACTTGTAAATAAACTTAACTATACTTAACTTAAACTTTCAAAAAGCCAAAAAGAACTAACTCATTCAAACCATTTTCAGGCCTTTGTGCCTTTCAAACTTAAATTTTGTTAAAACCAACACACTCATTTTGAAATTTATATCACGAACTACGAGGTTTTGATCCCTCATTTATATGTTGGTACGTAGGCACGAGACCGAAGGTCTTGTCAAACACAAAGATATAATTAATTAATTCTTTTCTCATCCCCCCATTCTATTTTGTTTGTAAACATCACTTTGTACAAAATACACATGCACACAAAAAGGGATCCCTAGGAACCTAGGACACTTTGAGTGCTAACACCTTCCCTCTGTGTAACCAACCCCCTTACCTGTGATCTCTGATTTTTTTATTAGTTTTTATTTGAAAACTTCTTATTACTTGGGTTTTGTTCGTACTTTTCCCCTTTTCCCTTGGAAACAATAAAAGCGCGGTGGCGACTCTTGTTAATTGATCTATAGCTTGTCAATAGCTTGATGATCATGAATTTCCCGCTACAAGTCACCAATAAAAATATTTTGAAGCCCTAGAAGATCTCAATGAAAAAGGATTTGAAGAACTGGAAAGAACAAGAGCTTCCGTATGAGCAATGGTTGCGAGCTTCACCTTTACCTAAGATAGTGGAGGAACAAAAGAAGAGAGAGTCAAGTTCAAAAACATGCAGAAAAAATCTTTTCAATGCCTCCTTAGGCCAAATCAGATGTGATTCAAAGGGGAACGACAAAACAGAGGAACCAGAAGTCCAACAAAGAAAATAGGGTGAAGGATCGAAGGAAATTGTCCAAGGAAGAACGCAAGAGAAAAAAGGGGAAAGGCTGGATATTGAGACGGTAGTGGAATCATTGGGTGTCATAGCTCTATCTATTGAGAAACCAAATAATACTACTCAGATGGATGCTCTGGTTGTTCAAAAAAGAAAGTGAACACGAATTAAGGGTATCCAAAAAAGATAGGGACACCAATGAAAGGAAGATGGACAAAATGCTCGAAGAGACAACTGGTTGACATAATGGTTATTAAAGGATTTGTAGAAGACTGTGGCAGCGGAGAGAAGAAGAGAAAACAAGGGAGAACAAAGGGTATGATTCAAAGCAAACTACCAGAGGTGGTGTTGGAGAGTCAACACCGCATACAATAATGAAAATCATTATTTGGAACTACAGAGGTTTGGGGAATCCTCGTGCAGTTCGAGCCTCGTTGAGGCTCATTAGCCTTGAAAACCCCAACGTTTTATTCCTCATGGAAACACAACTTAAGCAGGAAGAGTTATGCTCCATTCAACACAAGAATGGTTTTCATTTTTGCCATGGCATGAACTGTAGTGGAAAAGGGAGGGATAGAGCTGGGGATTTGGCTATATTATGGGATGATACGAAGAATATGACCATTACTTATTTCTCCATTAACCATGTAAGTGATTCTATTATGGAAGAAAAGGATGACCAAAAGGGGTTCTTCAATGGCGTCTACGGGTTCCCAGAAGAGCAGAATAAGCGGAGAACTTCGTAATTGATTCAGGATTTGGAAAGGAAGGAGGCGATAGAGCTATTTTCTTTGGTGACTTCAATGACGTGACTACCGAGTCAGAGAAATAATAGGGTAATCGCAGAACTTCCACTCAACTCTTCTGGAGTCGGCAAGTGTTAGATTTGTGCCAACTTGTTGATTTGGGATTTGAAGGGTATCCTTTCACGTGGTCTAATGGTCAAATGGATAAGGAAAACATCCAATGTCATCTTGATAAGGGATTTGCTAAGGATAACTTCATTAATAGCTTATGTCCAATCAGAGTTCTTCATCCATCTCGTTTTGGTTCAGACCATGCGACCATCAACATTGTTTTGGAGGCTCCTTTGGAGGATTCTAGCAGGAAACATGTTCACTTATTCAAGTTTGAAGAGGTTTGGTCGAGGGACCCTAGATGTGGGGATCTTTTAGGGAAATTATGGAATGAGGCTGGTGCTAGAGGACATCAAAAGATGAAGGAAATTCAAAAGATTGAGGATTCTTCCAGAGAGTACAAGGTGGGGGAAATGTCTAAAGAGATTAAGAGAATCGAGACTTTGCTTAAGGATGACTCCAACTGGTCTGCAGATGAAGATGACTTGAGCCATTATAAGGCACTTGAAGTCCAGAAAAATAATTTGTTGTTAGAAAAGTAGAGCAGTTTGGTTGAAAGATGGGGACTAAAATACGAATTTCTTCCATGGCAAAGCTCGCCAAATAAGGAAAACCAATTCGATTTTGAAGCTCAAAGATGAAAATGGATGTTAGTGGAAAGGGGTGGAACACTGTGAGCGACAGTTGGTTAATTACTTCTCTGAAAGTTTCTCTAATTCCTCCCCCTAAAACATACAGGATGTCTGTCAAGTGGTTCAAGGGAAATCAAATGGGGCGCAAGTTAGTTGTTGTAAAGCTCAATTCACGACCTTGGAGTTTAAGGAGGCGATTTCCCAAATGCACGCCTTGAAGCCTCCAGGTCCTGATGGCCTCCCCGCTCTTTTTTTTTCCTCCAAAAATACGGGCATATTGTTGGAGTTGATGTTAGAAAGTTGGTGTTGGAGATTCTCATAAATGGAAGGAACTCGAGGCCAATTAATAATACATTCATAGCCCTCATTCCAAATTGTAAGCACCCTTCTGCCCATAAGGACTTCAGGACCATAAGTCTCTAAAATATGGTTATGAAGATTATTATGAAGACAATAACAAATCATTTGAAGCATGTTCTCCCTGAAGTTATTGATGAAGAACAAAGTGTATTTGTGAAGGGTAAATTGATCCGTGATAATGTGCTTATTGCCATGGAATGTTTCCACTAGATAAAGAAGAAGAAAGGTAAGAGAGGAGTTATGGCTCTAAAGCTTGACATGTCAAAGGCTTATGATAGACTTGAATGTGTTGAATTGTAATTCCTTGTGTCTAAGCAGGTTTCTCGATAGAGCAAGGAAGTGTCGAACCACCTAGAGTGTTAAGTTGTGTTAGTGTCTCGAAGTGTCGAAGCATGTTGCTTCACACAGGATTTCGACTTATGCCTATTTTAGTAGTGTTAACTATTTTGGGCTTTGGCTTGAGGTCTAAGTTAACCTAAATCTATAAATAGAGGGAGTAACCCTTATTTTTGTAATGAAGTGAATAGAGTATTCATAACATTGTATTCACAGTATTTTGCAGTTGCAAAGTGAATAAGAAGTTTTCCATAGTTTGTGGGCAGAGAGAAACTCTGCAGAATTCTAATTCTTCTTCTCCTTCATCATTCTTTACTTTACTTTCTTTCTCCATTGTTCTTCTCTTTTCATTGTTATTTTGTGGGTAATAACAATCTTGTTCGTCAAGATTGATTTAAATTCTCCATAGGTTTTAGTGGATTTCCAACATCTGATATCAAGAGCTCCGATTTAATCGATTTGTGGGAAGAAAATCACCATGGCAACGAATCATCCAAACGGGCATTTTCGAGCAAATCTTCCGATTCTCAAGAACAACAATTATGAGAATTGGTGCAAGCAGATAAAGATTCTGTTCTGTTATCAAGATCTTTGGGATCTTGTGAAGGAAAGAGTAGCAACGCTTGCAGAAAACACGACAGATCAAGAAAAGGTTGCACATAAAGAATTGAAGAAGAAAGATTATAAAGCTCTCTTTATAATCCATCAATGTGTTGATGCAGATAACTTTGAAAAGGTTAGTGATGCAGAGTCAGCGAAAGAAGCATGGGAAATTCTGGAGAAATCGTTTGGAGGCGTGAAGAAGGTGAAAGAGGTGAGGTTACAAACTCACAAAAGAACATATGAATTGCTTCAGATGGAAGACAATGAAAGCATAACTGATTTCTTCACTAAGGTTACGAAACTAGTGAATCAAATCAAGGTATGTGGAGAAGTGTTGACATTAAGATCTGTTGTTGGAAAGATCTTGAGGTCGTTGGCTCCAAAGTTCGACCACGTGGTAGTAGCCATAAAAAAGTCGAAAGATTTGTCAAAATTGACAAAGGAAGAGCTTCAAGGGACGCTTGAATCTCATGAACAAAGAATGGCTGAAAGAGCTGCTGGAAAGTTGAAGAGTGATATGGCTTTGCAAGCTCAATCAGCAAAAGAAAGAAAATGCAAAGGAAGTTGGAATGGTAACAAAGGCAAAGGAGGTTACAACAATTCGATTGGTCAAAATCAGCAAGAAGGAAACTGGTCGAATAAGAGAAAACCCTGGAACCAAGGCAACCAAAGAGGTGGTGTTACAGGTAGAGGAAGAGGTGGTGGTCAAAAATCAGACAAGAGTCACATTCAGTGTTATAATTATCAGAAGTATGGTCACTATTCTAGTGATTGTCCAGAAAAGCAGAAGAATCAAGAAAATTATGCAAAGCTGGTGAAACATGAAGAAGAAGAGACGTTGCTAATGGTTACAACAAGAGAAGAAGAGAGATTCAAGGACCAGTGGTACTCGGACTCATGATGCTCATCACACATGTCTGGAAGAAAAGATTGGTTTGTCAACATAAAGCCCTCAATGAAGAACATGGTGAAATTTACAAATGACAACACTCTAGCAGCTGAAGGTGTTGGTGATGTTCTGATTATGAGGAAAGATGGCAAGAGGTCAGTAATTTCAAATGTGTTGTACATACCAGGCATGAAGAGCAATTTGCTCAGCATAGGGCAGTTAGTCGAAAAGAACTATAAGGTGTCGATCGAAGACAAGATGATGAGAGTTCTCGACTCAAATGGAAGGTTGATCTTGAAGGCTCCAATGTCTCAGAATAGAACCTTCAAGATTGAGCTTAATGTGATGGAGCATAAGTGCCTTGCAACAACAACCAACAAAAATGAATAGATATGACATTACAGACTTGGCCATATCAATTTCAAAGACATCAGAGATTTGAAGAGAAGAAATATGGTTTTAGGATTACCAGAAATCGACATTCCAAACGAAGTTTGTGAAGAATGTGTGCAAGCGAAGAAACATAAGAACAACTTCAGTAAGGATGCAAGAAGCATGTCGAAGGCAATTCTTGAAGTCATATACTCTGATGTATGTGGTCCTCTTCAGGTGGATTCGATTGGAGGTAACAAATACTTTGTTACATTCATAGATGATTTCAGTCGAAAACCGTGGTCTTACCTGATTAAGAAGAAAAGTGAAGTGATCGAGGTATTTGCCAAGTTTAAATCTATGGTCGAAAGACAAAGCGGTCGAAAGATCAAGACTTTGAGGAATGATGGTGGTGGAGAATATTTGTCGAAAGATTTTGATGCATTATGTATGAAAGAAGGGATTGTACATGAGGTGGTGCCACCCTACACTCCACAGTAGAATCGAGTCGCAGAAAGGAAGAGTAGAACCATTATGAATATGGTTAGAAGTATGTTAAAAGGCAATCATCTACCTAAAGAATTATGGGGAGAAATTGTGTCGACTGCAACATATATCCTAAACAGATGTCTGACGAAGAAGCTAGAAGGAATTACGCCAGAAGAATGTTGGGTTGGTGTCAAGCCTAGCTTGAGTCATCTGAGGGTGTTTGGATCTATAGCACATAGACATATGCCAGATCACTTGAGAAGAAAACTTGATGACAGGTCCAGTCAGATGATCCTGATAGGATATCATTTGACTGAAGGATACAAGTTGTTCGACCCAGTGAATAAGCAAGTAGTGATCAGCAGGGAGGTGATCATAGATGAGTTTAAGGAGTGGGATTGGACTGAGAATGTCAAGAAAGATTCAGTGAGAATCGTTTATGATGAACCAGCTACTGAAGTCGAAAGAGAAGTTCGACATGAAGAAGTCAGAGGTGAAACAAGTACAAGCAGACCTCAAAGAACAAGACACATGCCTGCAAGGTTGCAAGAATGTGTGATTACATCAGATGATATGGTCGATGAAGAAGGTGAGCTGGTACATTATGCTTTCTACGTAGATGTCGAACCTGTCAATGCAGCTGAGGCATTGAAAGATTCGAAGTGGATGAAAGCAATGGACGAAGAACTGAAGTCAATCGAAGTCAACAACACTTGGTAACTTGTTGAATTGCCCTAAGACAAGAAGGAAATCGACGTGAAGTGGGTATACAAGGTGAATTTGAATCCCAAAGGAGAAGTGACTCGACACAAGGTGAGACTTGTGGCGAAAGGATTTCTTCAAAAAGAAGGAATCGACTTCGATGAAGTTTGTGCACCTGTTGCTAGGATCGAAACAATCAGGTTGGTCGTTGGTCTAGCAAACATGAATAATTGGCATATGTGTCAGATGGATGTGAAATGTGCATTCCTTAATGGTCCCTTAGAAGAAGAAGTTTATGTTGCACAATCAGCTGGGTTTGTGAAACATGGCGAAGAAAGAAAGGGGTACATGCTGCATAAAGCCTTGTACGGACTTAAACAAGCTCCAAGAGCTTGGAACAAGAAGATAAATGGTTTTCTAAAGGAGAAGGAATTTGTGAAGTGAAAATCTAAACATGGAGTATATGTAAGAAGAAGCAAGAGTGAATTGCTTATACGTATGCCTCTATGTCGATGAATTGTTGATAATAGGTAGCTACAAGAAAGAGATTGAAGACTTCAAAGGCGATCTCAACAAGGAATTCAAAATGTCAGATCTGGGTGACATTTCATATTTCCTTGGCATCAAATTCTACAAGAGTGGTAGAGGTTTGATGATGCATCAAAGAAGGTATGCAGGCGAAATACTCAAGAGATTTGAGATGCAAGATTGCAACCCAACTTCGACTCTAGCTGAGCCCAGATTACAACTGTCGAAAGATTCAGACGAAGATGATGTAGACCCAACCCAATATAGAAGACTTATTGGGTCACTTCGATACCTTTGTCATACAAGACCTGACTTAGCATACAATGTAGGTATGGTGAGTAGGTTCATGCAGAAGTCAAAGGTATCACATCTAGCAGCGACGAAGAGGATACTTGGGTATCTGAAAGACACTCTCGACTATGACATTTTGTTTCCTGCAGCTGATGAAGGAAAAGAATGCAAATTAGTGGGATACACCGACTCAAGTTGGTGTAGTGGTGCTGAGGATCGAAAATCCACAACTAGGTATGTGTTTATGCTAGGTGGTGCACCAGTTGCTTGGAGTTCGAGAAAAGAGCCAATAGTGGCATTACCGTCGTGCGAACTAGAATACATATCTGCTTCTGTTTTTGCATGTCAAACAACGTGGATGGTGAATCTGGTCACAGAAATAACAACGAAGAGTCATGGAGAAATTGAAGAAGAATTGCGGTCCAAAACGCAGCGGAAATTAAAATTTTCTCCTTTAGAGATCCTTACGAATGGTCATGATCAGTGATAGAATATTTACCTCTTGTGACGATTGAAACCTTTGGTGCAGATCTCTTGTGACAATCAAAACCTTTGATGCTGATCCACGGAGCGATCACGAACGTTGAACGATGACAACGTCTCTACTCAGTCCACACGAACGGGTTCCTTCAATCTCAGTGCTAGCTGGTACGAGTGAAGGCTTTGAGTGAGAGAGAGAGAGTGAGAAAACGAAAATAATGCAACCGCAATCAATGCTTCTGCACAAGGGTTCTATTTATGGAACCACTTGTGTGGGCTTCAAGCTAAAAAGCCCACTTAAGTGTATTTTGGCCCATATCTTATAATATGCCCAAAATCACTTAAGCCCATGGTACCTTACCATATTCCGTATTCTACTCAAGTACACCGTACCTTACGATGTTCTATAATTCACTTAAGGGCACCGTACCTTACGGTATTCCTTAGTTACCCTATCTCTCATCAATCCGTCCTTTGTGTGTGACCCTGTAAGTTTTCGTGACGTTGGCAATTATATTAAATCATGTATTTAACATAATAAACAGTGAGCGGTATCTAGCAACACATCACTGCTACCCAAGACACGAAAATGTCATGTGATTTGACAATTCCTTCTGTGATAATACTTATGTGTATAATTACGCTTTTGCCCTTATGTCTATATTGAACACAAGGCATAGACCGTGTCATCCTTGTCCAGTTCAATATTGGGCCCATAGACATTTATCCTGTTATGCAGGATGGGCAAATTCCATCTAGGTCACTCATGTCCCTCAGCATGCTTCGTGGAGTAGCCATCAACTGTCTTTATGGTTATCCAATTACGGACAACGTTGGATCAGCAATAAAGCACTCGACTCTACATCTAGGATCCATAGTGGTTTCAGGTCGAAGAGTGGAATACACTATTATCACCATGAGAATAACTTATGACACTTTGCATAACTTTCTATATAGTATTCTCATAGCGGGTCAATCCGGTATAAATATTACTCCTAATATTCATACCTATGTTTAAGACTTGATAACTCTTTATCCATGATCCATGAGATGTGATCATCAGTCTACAAACATAATAGTCTTAATGCTTTAATGTTATCCCACTTCACACTAAAGCTCGACTACGGATACTTTAAGAATAATGTCCTTATGTTTAATGTGTTCTAATGATTAAGTCACACTTAATACATTAAACGGACTATCTATTCCAGGGACTTTATTAATCAACCATAATAAAGAAAATGCCTTTTATTATTAATAAATAATTCGATACAAGTACCAAAAAGTATTGGCCTCTAGGGCGTACACCAACAAAAATTACCATGAAGATCGAAAGCATGTCAGCTATCAATCTGGCGAAGAATTCGATAGCACATGGTCGAAGCAAGTACATCGAGATGAAATTCCATTATCTTCGAGAGTAGGTAGCAGATGGGAAAGTGAATGTGGAACACTGCAGAACTGAGAATCAGATTGCAGATATCATGACAAAGGGAGTGCAAGTCGAAGTGTTCAGAAGGCTAAGAGCTATGATGAATGTAGATAACTTAGACACAATGAATCATGTGGTGTGTTTAATTGTAATTCCTTGTGTCGAAGCAGGTTACTAGACAGAGCAAGGAAGTGTCGAACCACCTAGAATGTTAAGTTGTGTTAGTGTGTCGAAGTGTCGAAGCATGTTGCTTCACACAAGATTTCGACTTATGCCTATTTTAGTAGTGTTAGCTATTTTGGGCTTTTATAATTTTGGGCTTTGGCTTGAGGTCAAAGTTAACCTAGATCTATAAATAGAGGGAGTAACTCTTATTTTTGTAATGAAGTGAATAGAGTATTCATAACATTGTATTCACAGTATTTTATAGTTACAAAGTGAATAAGAAGTTTTCCACAGTTTGTGGGCAGAGATAAACTCTGCAGAACTCTAATTCTTCTTCTCCTTCATCATTCTTTACTTTACTTTCTTTCTCCATCGTTCTTCTCTTTTCATTAATATTGTGTGGGTAATAACAATCTTGGTCACCAAGATTGATTGAAATTCTCCATAGTTTTTGATGGATTTTCAACAGAATGGAGCTTTGTTAGTGGTGTTTTGTCCTTGATGGATTCCCTAAACATTTGGTGTCTCTGGTTCATAAATGCATTTCTACGGTGGTTTACCAAGTTCTTATTAATAGGCAACCTAGCAGGAGTGTTTTCCCAGAAAGGGGTCTCCGTCAAGGAGATCGCCTTTCTCCTTCTTTGTTTATTTTGTATGTTAACGTTCTTTCAGGTTTATTGAGAAGCGACGCCCAAAGGAAGCTTATTCATGACATCAAAGTGGTCAAGATGCCTCAATTATCTCTCATCTTTTCTTTGAAAATGATAGTCTGCTCTTTGCTCGTGCAAACTCTAAGGAAGTTGATTGTATCCTCAAAATTCTTAAAGTGTATCAAGATTCTTCTGGGCAAGTGGTTAATATTGAGAAGTCAGAAGCATCTTAGTTAAAATGTGCCTGAAGAAGATAGAGAAATGATAAGTAATAGGATGAGAGTAAAGACTGTGACTAGACACTCCAAGTACCTTGGCCTACCGGTGGTATTTGGAAGGTCCAAGAAGGATATATTTTCACTTGTGGTGGAAGGAGTCTGGAAGAAAGTCAAAGGCTGGAAGGAAACGTTTTTATCCAGGGGTGGAAAAGAAGTACTTATCAAAGTTGTGGCATAAGTCATTCCATACTACATCATGAGCTGTTACAAGATCCTGAAAGGTGTTTGTCATGATATTGAGGCTATTCTTGCTAAATTTTGGTAGGGGTCCAAGAATGGGGAAAGTAAAATCCATTGGATGGGTTGGGATAGAATGTCGGGGGCCAAAGGAATTGGTGGTATGAGATTCAAGGGCATAAGTAATTTCAAAACTAGCCTTCTTGGGAAGCATTTATAGAGGTTACTGACTGACACTAACTCCTTGATGTTGAAAGTGTTCAAGAGTAGATATTACCCTAGGGAAGCGTGTCTGAGGCCACTTTGGGTTTCTCCCCCAATTACGCCTGGAGGAGTATTCTGAGTGCAAAATAATTGGTGTTAAAAGGTGTTAGATGGATGATCAGAGATGGGGAAAGGGTTCATATATAGCATGATAATTGGATCCATAACTCTACTGATTTCAAGGTTCAAAGTCCCAGGAGTGGTTTGGATCATGATGCTTAGGTTTGTGAGCTTATTGATCATGATTTAGGTTGCTGGAATGTTGGGCTTGTGCAATATTTGTTTGACCCAGTTGAGGCTTCTCAAATCATCGACATACCTTTATCCTTCAGAAGACCGCAAGATGAATTGATCTGGCACAATGAAAATTATGGTTCTTACTTTGTTCGCTATGCATATCACACCTTTTTTCATGACAAAGCAAGTAAAAAACCTAGCCCATTATTGTACCTTATCAGAGATTGTGGAAGAAGTTGTGGAGTGCACATCTCCGCCTTACATTCAGGAATTTTCTATGGAGGATGGCCAAGAATATTCTCCCAACAAGGGTCAATCTTCTCAAAAAAAGGTATTAATCTTGACACATCTTGTCCCTTATGCCGTGCTGCCTCTGAGACTAGTCAACGTCTTTTTATGCAATGTAAATTTTTCAAATTGGTGTGTTTCTCTCTTTCTTTGGGGTTTCGAATCCCTGAGAATTCTGATCTAAATGACTGGTTGTTGTTGTGTTTGACTTGCGATAACTTGTTGAAATCTCAATTGATGTGTACAACTTTGTGGAAAACTTGGTGCGCGAGAAATAAGTGCCACTTTCAGCAAAAGATCCGAAACCCGCAGGCAGTGGCAGTTGAGGTTATGGAGAGTGTCCAAGAATTTAACAAAGAAACTCCCACGAAGAAGGTGCAAGGGAATTAAGCCATGGGAAGGACTTTGGAGCCTGTGGAGAGGGGTATGTTTGTGATAAGTCAATGCTGGTTGCTTTGGGGATGGAGGCTTTGTGACCTTTGGATGTGTTATAAAAGACCATGATGGGAAGATTCTTCTTGCCAGTTGAGCCGACAGTTGCAAAAATTTCGGCCATTCACTACGCCAAACAAGACCTTAGACAGCGCTTTTTTTAGCCTTAGACAGCGCTTTAAAGCGCTGTCTAAGCCTCCGCTGCTAAAGGTTTAGACAGCGCTTTTTGAAATCTTAAAAGCGCTGTCTAAGGCCCCCCCCTTAGACAGCGCTTTGTCCTAAAGCGCTGTCTAAGCCCCCCTATTTTAATTTTTTTAGGTATACCTTAGACAGCGCTTTAGGCAAAAGCGCTGTCTAAGGGGGGGGGGGGGGCTTAGACAGCGCTTTTCAAAAAGCGCTGTCTAAGCCCCCCCTATTTTAATTTTTTTAGGTCCTAAGTCACTTATAATCAAAGCAATTGAATACAAAAATATAATGAAATCATGCATTACCACATATAACTTATAATCAAAACAAATGAAAAAAAACATAAAGAAACCATGGATAATCAAAGCAATTGAATACAAAAATATAATGAAATCATGCATTACCACATATAACTTATAATCAAAACAAATGAAAAAAAACATAAAGAAACCATGGATAATTTACCTAAGTCACTAACATCTCTTTCTTTTCTTTGTTGGAATATTAATCACTTGTTTCTTAGCAATGCGTACGGATGAATTGATCCAAATTCCCTCATTATGATCGTTTCTTATATATGACTCATCCGGTATAAGATCCTCAACTTCATCATTTCTATTCAACTCATTCCGTCTAATGCATGACTCATTCTCAACATCAATATCACATTGATCGACACCGCTATCATCAGTCACTTTGTTAGAGAAAAGCACTATAGACCATTTTGTACTCTTCGGGTCATTCACATAGAACACTTGTTTAGCTTGAGATGCTAGAATAAAAGGTTCATCTTTGTACCCCACCCTAGTAAAATCAACTTGCAAAAATCCAGACTTATCCATTCGTATGCCACTACTATTCACCCACTTGCAACCAAAGATGGGAATCTGAAACTTCTCGTAATCAAACACCCAAATATGCTCAATAACTCCAAAATATGACAAATTTGCATATTTGGGGTTTAAGTCCTTCATACTTGATATATGCATTGCTTCAGCTAGCACGGTGACACCACTATTTTGCATAGTACTCTTATCATCTTGTTCTTTGGTATAAAATGTGTATCCATTAATTGAATATGCGCTATGAGAAAACACATGCAAACTTGGACCATACGCCAAACATCTCAACCTTTCTGTTACCGAAGAAGGATCTGAAGAGCGCTTCAAATAAATATGATCCTTCAACCATTGTATGAAACTTTGATTGTGCTCTATAACTATCCAATTTTCATTTCTGTTCGGATTTAACCTTCGGAGTACATCCTTGTGCATTTCAACATATGGCTCAACCTCATTATTATTGTGCAGAACATACAAATGAACTTGATCCCGTTCATCCCTTGATATTGTCACAATTTTATTCCCAATTAATTTTTTACCTTCCATTTTGTCAAAAATCTGAGCTCTGGGGAGTCCAATCGATTGAACGTTAGACAAATATTCAGTACAAAACTCAACAGCTTCTTCAACAATGTATCGTTCAACAATACAACCCTCTGGTCGACTTCGGGATTTCACGTACCCTTTTAATATTTTCATATACCGTTCAGCAGGGTACATCCATCTCATATAAGCTGGTCCACACAACTGTGTCTCTTTCACAAGATGAACAACTAAATGAACCATTATGTCAAAAAAAGACGGAGGAAAATACATTTCAAGCTCACACAAGGTAATTACAATCTCTTTTTGTAGTGTTGGTAAGATCTCGGGATCGATCACCTTACTACAAATTGACCTAAAGAAAAAACACAATTTAGTTATGGCACTTCTTACTTTTTCTGGCAAAATAGAACGTATACCTATCGGTAGAAAATGTTCCATTATAACATGGCAATCATGTGTCTTCAAATTCTTCAACTTGAGGTCTTTCATAGAAACAAGTCTTCTGATATCAGATGAGTATCCTTCTGGAACCTTAACTTCACTCAGAGACTTACACAAAATTTTTTTCTCCTTTCTAGATAAAGTAAAAGCAGCAGGTGGTAGATATGTTCGTCTTCCTTTCTTCACGGGTGCTAATTCAGTTCTCATTCCCATTTTTAACATGTCCTCCCTTGCTTTAAGGCCATCCTTAGACTTGCCTTTTATATTGAGTAATGTACCGATAACACTTTCAAATACGTTTTTTTCAATATGCATAACATCGAGAAAATGTCTCACGTACAAAGACTTCCAATATGGCAATTCAAAAAATATCGACCTTTTCTTCCACCCACCTTTCACAATCTTATGTGCAAAAGGCTTGCCAAACTCAGTACGCACATCTTTCACCTTTTCAAAAACTTGTTCACCTGACAATGCGGGTGGAGCTCTACGATGTTCGGTGTCTCCATTGAATGCTTTTCTCCACCCACGGTAGTGATGTTTAGAATGTAAGAATCTACGATGACCGAGAAACACATTCTTCTGGCAAAGTTCCAATCAAATCGTATCGGTTCCGTCTTCACAAACAGGACACGCACGTTGACCTTTAATGCTATACCCAGATAGATTCCCGTATGCTGGAAAATCATTAATTGTGCCAAACAACATCGCCCTCAAATTGAAACTTTCTTTCCTATATCCATCATAAACCTCCACACCGTTCTCCCACAAAATCTTTAAATCTTCGATCAGAGGTGTCAAGTATACGTCTATGTCATTCCCTGGTTGTTTAGGCCCAGAGATTAACATAGATAACATCATGTACTTACGCTTCATACATAGCGACGGAGGTAGGTTATAAATCATAAGAATCACAGGCCATGTGGTATGTGAGATACTTTGAAGACCATGTGGGTTCATTCCATCAGTAGATAATGCCAATCGAAGGTTTCTTGCTTCTGATCCAAACTCAGGATAATCATTATCAATCTTCGACCACTGTGGTGAATCAGCCGGATGCCGATACATTCCATCAATAATTCTTTCATCTGCATGCCAAGTAAGATGTCTTGCATCGGTTTCACTACGAAACATGCGCCTAAATCTCGGAATTATCGGAAAATACCATAAGACTTTTGCGGGAGATAATCTTTTCTTATATCGAGACAAACCGCATTTAGGGCACTCAGTTAACATTGCATATTCGTTACGAAACAAAATGCAATCGTTAGGACAAGCATGTATCTTATCATAGCTCATGCCAATAGAGCACAACATTTTTTTTGCCTCATAGGTTCGATTAGGAAGAACATTATCATCCGGTAGCATTTCTCTCATAAGGGCCAACAACTCTGTGAAACTTTTATCCGACCATCCATTACCCGCCTTTAAGTTGTACAACTTTAATACCGCAGAAAGTCTTGAGAATTTAGTGCAACCTTTGTACAACGGTTTCTCAGCATCGCTTACCATCCTCTCAAACATTTCAGGACAATCATGAAGATCTTCTTCCAGTGCTTCTACAATCTCTTCAACTCGATCACAATCGTATGTTTCCGTGTCTTTGTCGTATGAAGCATAGGTCGTACTACTTTTTCCACTCGATTCAACATTCTCGTTAATTTTCTCACCATGAAATATCCAACACTGATAACTTTGATCAATTCCATGCCTCAGCAAATGCGATTTCAATCCATGTGCGTCAACCTTACCAATATAACAACAACGCAAGCAAGGACAATGCATTCGTCTGGGGTTTTCAGCGTGTTGAACAGCATACTTAACGAATTCCAAAACCCCACTCTCGTACTCTTTGGTCATTCGATCGGCACAGATCCATGTTTTATCCATGGTTTTCCTACTTTAGAATGAAAGTGAGATGAACAACACTTTCACAGTTAAAAAGAAAAAAAACTACCTATTCAAATGCAAGAAAACATCACCTCTTCAACAAAAAATCAAAATTGGACATGGGGTTGCATATTCTTGCTTGGACATTGTTTATCATGGGCCGGTTGGATAGTTTTTCAGGTATAATTATCAATAATCATACACCGGGAAATACCTAAAGTTTAAACCCTAAACATTTTCAATTATCAATTTTATAACAAGAATTGTAAATTTTTGTGCAGGATCCTGTTGTGAAAAAGTATCCAGCTAAACTCACAATGACTTCATTCACATGTTTCTTTGGATTGATCCAATTCTTGATCATAGCAGCCTTTACAGAAAATGATTTTGAAAAGTGGAAGATACAATCAATAGAAGAGCTTTCTACCATCCTATATGCTGTAATAATCCTCACTTTAATTCTCAAATATTTGATTTAGACTCTATATCCAATAAATAAGTACTTAAGGCATAAGCACTTATTATACTCTATGCAAATAAATAAGCTGAAAACAACTTATGGACATGTTATAACTTATAAGTTGTTTCCATAAGTTCTTTAAAAAGTCTCACAAGTGCGCATGCAAATAAATAAACTGCCTGCAAAAACTTTAAACCTAAGGAGGCTCCAAACAATTTAGAAATTGAACATGGTACTCATAGAATCACCCTAGCTCAGAAAAAACACACAAACACAAGAAAAACAATAAAAACGAAAAAGAAGTATCTTGAAACAGGGCAGCCATATGCTAACACCAACCCATACACATACGTTCAGCCATGGATCTAATTGCACACATACAAGGCTATAATAAACAACAACGGGTCCATTCAAGCAGAGCAATTAACATAGGCAAAACATACAACTGCAACAAGTATAAAAGAAAGAAACTATTGCAGTAACAAATCCAAGAACACTCCAACATTCTAACTTCATTCTATGACAGAAATCCCACTGAGTTCATTAATTTTTCTTATTGTAATTGACAATGGAAGAAGAGGAAGTGCATTAGAGCAGAACGTACCGTATTCAAGTGTCTCCTTGCGCTGCAACCTTTGATTGTTTGGGTGACGGCGGAGGTTCGGAGGTGAGAGGCGAGTGCGGCGGGTGACGGCGGAGGGACCCTTGAAGGCAGAAACTAGGGTTTTCGGAAGTTGAAGGAAAATAGGGTGATATGCGTGATGTCGTGTTTTGGAGAAGAAGGTTATGGCTGTTGGAGACTGAGGAGAAGAAGGTTACGACTGCGTGAGTGAAGGAGAGGGAAAACAAATGAACAGAAAACGAAAGCGCTAAGGTCTGAAATTTTATTTTTATTAGACCTTAGAAAGCGCTTTTGTGGAAAGCGCTTTCTAAGGTATGCCTTAGACAGCGCTTTCCAAAAGCGCTTTCTAAACCCCACCTTAGACAGCGCTTTTAGTATTTTCTTGGAACATTTTCAGCGCTTTATTTTAATTTTAACTTTAGACAGCGCTTTCTGTTAAAAGCGCTGTCTAAGATGCGCTGTTAAAAGCGCTTTTTGGCGTAGTGATTAGATGAAGTTTGCAATTGGCTAAGAAGCTTAACCTTGAGAAGATCTTGGTCAAATCTGATGCATTAGTTGCAGCAGACTTTTTTTTGAGAATTTTAGAACAAATTCAATTATGTTTCTTAGTACAACTTGTAATTTGGATATCCATAATCTTGTGGATATTGTAAAACCGTATGGCTTCAAAACTTAGATCATGGTCTCCAATTTAATGAAATTAACTTTCTCATAAATAAAATTTGATTTAAGAAGGATAAGTTTTAAAATTTTGATCGGGCCAAATGACATATTATTACTAACACTGACAATTTTTTTTTACTATTACTACCTTGAGGGTAATGTTAGGTACACCAACTAACAATCATTCATCTATGGAATTAAGTGATCATTACTTTCTTGACTTTAATTTTTAACTAATTTATCATTATAAATTTGAAAACACAAACATTTTTGTCAAACGTTTGATTGTTCAAATTGACTAACAAAGCCCCAATTTCCAGTTAACAAATATTAAAAAAAAAGATTTTGATTCATAATAGAATTGTTTCTCAAAATAGTTCATCAATGCTGGGACATTACATTAACTCAGTTATTCATAATCTCATATGTATAAATTCTAATTACAATATACATTTTATATGTATAACAGTAACAGATAACATATAACTGATTCTTTTTACACATCTTAATGAAACCTCTTTTGAGGCACATATTACAAAATTTAACCAAAGAATACAACTTTTTAACATGAACAAAAACTGAGAAAATTCAAGAACAATATAATCAACACTTAAGAATTTCCATCTAGAGTCCAAATCCAGACAACCTTCCCAAAATCCCTTGTCTATAAGGCAAGAAAGTTCGTTTCTTCATATCTTGCGACTCAGCTTTCTTCATAGCATAGTGCATTTCATGAGCTGAAACTTGTCCTTTTTTTCTCAACCCATTATTCGAAAATGATTCACTAGATCTAAAACTCGAACCTTTAACTTCTTCAATATTGTTATTATTCTTCTTATACCCAACAAAATGTTTCTTCAATGGATCCTTGTTTGATCCTCTCCCTTCCGAAGCACTTCGAAACAACAACAAATCACTCAGTTTCCATCTCCTCGAACCCTTCGAACTCGATGATTTCGATTCCTCTTTGATCATACGAGGTTGTTGTTTTTGTTGGAAATTCTGTTCTTCTAACTCAAATGTGTAGTTTGATTTTCTATAAGGAGAGTGTGATCTTGTTACTCTTCTACCAGAATTATTCAACGATGAATCTGTTCCTTTTGTTCTTTCTCTTTCTCTTCCTCTTCTTTCATCATCAAAACCAACTCCTACGTTGTTTTGTTGCTTCCTAGGTTCAACGACAACCTTAGTTTCTTCAAAAGGTTTAATTTTGCCACCATGAAAAAGTTCTTCAGCTGAACGAGTTGACATATTCTTCGATTCATCGTGATTAACAAAGAAAGCAAAACCACCACCTTCATCATCATGATCATAAACATCATCATCATCAACAACAACGTTGTTGTTTTTTTTGCTGGTTGACGATGTTTGATCCATTATGGACAAATAATCAATTTGACTATATAATTCAGAAAGCCTAGAAGGACTTGAAGGGGCACTTAAGTAATATTCACCAAAACGTTTTGGTGATGAAGGTGGACTTAGATATGGTGAACTCATTGTTCCATTACTAAAATTAAATGTCTCCATCTTTGAACTTTGAATCATCACTTCCATAGTAATTCTAAGGTTGTTGTGTTTTTGGTTAATAGCAAAATGATTATGTGAAAAGTTACATGAATTGTATTTATATGGAAATATTAGGGAAGGTGAGAAGAAGGATCATTTTGATGTGAAAAGGAATAATATTAGAGATTGTTTTTTTGACTCTTAAATTGGTTGATTTGTTGTTCTTCTTATTATTAATTAAGCCGCCTTATAATACCGTTTACTATATTTTAATATGAAAAATGGAAAATCTAAGTTTTTATAGCATGTGTGAGGGTATAAAAGTAATGGTTGTTGAGCATGATGGGTGAATTTTTTTATAGTATGGTTTGGTAAGCAAGTATGTAATGTATAGTTAACTTGGAGTTGTAGATAAACTTTGATTTTGTCTGTTAAGAGAATACACCTAGTTGGTTGAAGTTGATGGATGCATTATATTTATTTATGTGCACGTTTCATAGTAGGTAAGTTTGTGAATTATTATGGTTATTATTATTATTATACTAATACATTCATGTTCTCTTTTTAATATTTCATTTTTATATATTATCATTGGATGAAATTTTACGTTGACTATTGCAAAATAGAGAGATAGATAGAAGTAATTTTATTACTCTTTTATATTTTTTGTCTTATAAAAAATAGCATACTAATTGATTTATGTGTCATTTTAGAGAAAATAATTAAATATATTTAGTTTAATAATAAAATTTGTATTATTTATTAGTGCATTCTTAATATAATAACCTATACTAATATATAAATGGAAAACATGATTTTGGTGTAGTTTTTTTTCTTTTCAAATATATTCTTTTCAATTTTATTTTAAATTTTAACTTCTCTTTTCCACAAACGGGGGTTATACAACGGTTTATTATTTTCATATTATTATCTTTAAGTATTTTATAAATAATTAAAAATAAAAATAAAAATAAATAAAAATATAATACTATTTATATTTTATGTGAATCAGTATTTGAGAAAGCGGACGCTAGTATAATAGTAATAATTTAGTAGGGTAAAAATGGATAAATAAGAGTATAATAATAAAAAAATAAATAAATGTTATAATGATATTTTTATTGTAAAGAAGACAATTATATAGAGGTAGGAAAAAATGTAAATGTCAGGTTAAATCAACTTAATTTTTATTGTTAGTTGTATAAAGACATCATATATAAGAGCGTGAGTTTGAATTCACGACATTCTACTTATTCATCTATAAAGAATAAAATTATAGTCATTATTTGGTAAAAAATACATACTACGACGCTCATTTCGCCACGGTTTATTGAAGGACTATGGTGACATCTTGAAAACCAAACGCCATTATTTTTGTTTTATTTTTTAATTAAAAATAGTCTACCTATTATCACGGTTTGATAAAATAACTATGATGAAATTTCGTAAAGTTTATGGATTTGAAACTCAACCATCAAATTTGTGATTTTTTTAATATTATAGTGACATTTTTATTTTTAATTTATTCTTTAATATAATTCAGATTTCACTATGGTTGATTAAACCAATCCTGGTTATATACATATTTTTTGAATTTTTAAATAATTAAAAACTGATGCTTTTTATTAAATTAAATTAAATAAATGAGATATCATCATAGTTGGTTTAACTGATTTTGGTAAAATGTATATTCTTATTCAAGAAACACAACTTAGTTTATCATGTCTATTCAATTGCCATTGCCTTACGAAACGAAACACACATTCAACGCTGAGAAATCATTTGCACCCTGACAATTTATTCATTTCCATTAATGAAAAGAGCCATCATACCATTTCATCTCCAACCCGCTCAACATTTTTTTCTTTACCATCAATATCATCCTTTAGTAAATATGGAAAAAATGACATCATTATCGTTCTTCACTATCATGCCCCAATTTTGTCCAGGTATTTTAAATTTTCAGACAACCAACTTTATTCTGTTTTTTCCAGAATAGAATTTCAGTTTTGCAAACAGAACGGTTGAATCGATTTCTTAAACGCGCGTAAAATCAATGAAAAGTGTTTTCAAATCTGGGTTTGAAACTATCTATTTTATTGAACTACATTACGCACAGTTTAATTCGGTGTGCTCATTTCATTTTTTCGCATTTGTGCGAGTTCGTATTTTGATCAATTTGAGCCTTTTCATCAGGGTATTTTTAACTGTAATATTTGATCCGCGAATGTTTGTTTTACTGAACTTTATTTCGTGTAGATTATTTTAAGGCATTCATTTATTTTTTCCACATGTTTGCGCGTCTGCGTTTTGCTCAATTTATTTCTTTTTTATTTCGTTTTAATCCATATAAATGATGTTAAATAAATAGAATTAAAAATAAAATAATTATGGTTGATTTATTAAAGTTTGGTTGGTTTTTAATTCATCAATTTAAAACTCAATTTGTCACAAATTTAGGTCCAATGGCAATATTGACATTTAAATAATTGTGCAACCCTAGTTCATAGTATATATAGATAAGCAATGAGGCCAAATGAGAGCTCAGCGGAGGCACTTTCTCTCCAATCAGAAAAATTTAAGATGGGGATATGAGAACTTTTCTCTTGCTCGTATCAATAGTCCAAATAAAAGGAGTGATTAGAAAAGAATGAATCACCCTGAATATATGTGCATCATAAAGAATATGAGAGATATATTAACTTGGTCTCCTTGCACGTTTCTCAATCTTTGACTGCTATAAGATCTCTAACATGCACACTCCAAGTGCACTTCTTAACTTTTTAAAGCAGAAAGTTTCCAATGGCTTGGTGAATATATCAACCCGTTGTTTTTCAGTTTCTATGTGCTCTAGATTGAGCAGTTAATCTTCCATAATATCCCTAATGAAATGATGACAAATGTCGACGTACTTGGTTCTGATGTGTTGAATATGACTTTTTTGAAATATTTATAGCACTTAAGTTGTCACAAAACAATGTCATGACATCTTATTCGACATTGTATTCCTTCAACATTTGTTTCATCGAGATTAATTATGTGCATCTGCTTCCAACATCAATGTACTCAACATCATCAGTAGATAAAGAGACACACTTTTGTTTCTTGCTTCACCAAGAAATAAGGTTGTTGCCAAGAAAGAAACACCCCTATAATGTACATTTTTTGTCATCAACACTTCCATCCCAATCTGCATTACAATACCCTACAAGCATGTGATTTGTATTATGAGAGCATAATATGTCATAGTCATAAGTCCCACTTATGTACTTCAAGATTCTCTTCACTTAAGTGAGATGACTAGCCTTAGGTTTAGCTTGGTACCTAACACATACACCTACAACAAAGGTCATATCATGTCTACTAGTTGTGAGAAATAACAAACTTCATATCATACTTCTATAGAGGGCTTGATCAACATCAACTCCATGTTCATCCCTAGAAAGCTTCAAGTGAGTTGTAGTAGGAGTTCTTTTATAGCTTACATTTTCAATACCAAACTTCTTCATTATACTCTTAGCATACTTGCTTTGAGACAAAAAAATACTGACATCCATTTACTTTACTTGAAGACCAAGAAAGTAAGTGAGTTCTCTTACAAGACTCGTCTCAAATTCAGACTGCATTTGTGGAACAAAATGCTACACCATCATGATAGACATCCCACCAAAAAATATGTTATTCACATAGATTTGGGCTATAATAAGCTTCCCCCCATCATTCTTTACAAATAGAGTTTTGTCTATTCCTCCTCTATTATATCGATTGTTTATCAGGAACCCAGTAAATCTTTCATATCACTCTCTTGGGGCTTATTTCAAGCTATATAGAGCTTTCTTCAATTTGAATACATGATCTGGATAATTGGGATCAATGAACCCCTTAGGTTTTTTCACATAGACCTCTTCATTAAGATACCCGTTTAAAAAGGCACTTTTAACATCCATTTGAAACAGTCTGAATTTCAGCATGCATGATATTCCAAGCAATAATCTAATGGATTCTAGTCTGTCTAATGGGGAAAATGTCTCATCAAAGTCCACTCCTTTTATTTGAGTAAACCCTTGAGCAACTAACCTTGCCTTATTACTTGTCATGTTACCACTTTCATCATATTTTTTCTTGTAAATCCATTAGGTACCAATGACGTTCACATCTTTAGGTCTAGGAACTAGTTCCCATTCCTTGTTTATTTCAAATTGAAAAAGTTATTTTTGCATAACATTGATCCAGAATTCATCAGTCAATTCTTCCTTGGCATTCTTAGACTGAATTTTATAGATAAAACATAAGTTGGCAATACTTTCTATGGATCTTGTTACAACTCCTTCATTAAGATTTCCTATCACATTCTCTATGGGATGATCCTTATAAACTATGATTGATGGTCCCTTGTTGATTTGAATATCATCAGAATCTGTGATCTTAGGCATAATGTTAGACTCCTTGGGTGGGACATTTGCTGGGACATCAGTTGTTGAGTAGGAACCTCATCTTCTTCTCCTTCCTTATCTTTAGGAATGTCATAAACTACCACATTTATGGACTCCATCATAACCTTGATGCATTTGTTATACACTCTATAAGCTTTGCTGTTAATAGAGTATACAATGATGATTCCTTTATCACTCTTAGGATCCATCTTTCTTTTTTGCTCACGATCTACTAAGATGTAACACTTGCTCCTAAAGACATGAAAGAACTTGAAATTTGAATTTCTCCCTTTCCATAACTCATATTGAGTTTCTTGGCATGTAGTCTATGTTCATTGCTTCAGCCCAAAAATAGTAAGGGAGTTTCTTGGCATGTAATATAACTCTGCCTAACTCTTGCAGAGTTCTATTCTTCCTTTCCACCATCCCATTTTGCCGAGGAGTGACATGAGTTGATAATTAATGACCAATACCTTATGAAGCACAATACTCATAGAATTTTGAACTTTCAAACTTTGTTCCATGCTCACTTTTTATTTTCATTATCCCAATCCCTTTTTCTTATTGAAGAAGTTGACATAGCTCTTTGAACACCTCGAATATGTTGGATTTTTCTCTAATGAACTTTACCCAAGTGTATCTTGAGAACTCATTCACACACACAAAAACATGCCTTTTCCCTCATAGATTTTCTAATTGCATATGAACCATAAAGTCCATATGCAATAGTTCAAGAACCTTTATGGTGGCAAAATGCTGGAGCTTCTTGTGAGGCATCTTGGGATGCTCGCCTATTTGGCACTCTCCATAAACCTTTCCTTCTTAAATCTTTATATTAGGAAATACCTTTATAGCTTCTCTAGAAACATTCTTCTTCATGCTCTTGAGATTGAGGTGATCAAGTTTTTGGTTCCATAGTCTGTTCTCATAAATGTTTGACATCAAACATGTATATGGATCTTCTCTGAACTAAGATATCCATAAATAAAAATTATCTTTGGATCTTTAGCCTTTCATAACCACTTCTCGCCCTTGGCTGGAAACAACATATTCTAATTTGTTGAAGCTCACTTTAAGACCTTGATCACAAAGCAACACATTCTCAAGGCTAGGAAGTGCATGATACACTAGTTTTCCTATGCCATTGATTCTACATTTTAGACCATCACCAAAATTAACAAAGATTCTTGAGTAAGGTTTTAACTCTACAAGATAATACTTTTCCCCTATCATATGTCTAGAACATCCATTATCAGTTAAGTTTGTATCACTAGACTCACCCTTAACTTTGCACTTACCAATATATTCCATCATTTTGTTAACATTTTCTCTATCACTTTCATTGTCAGAGTCAGACCAGGTGATTTACAATCCTCAAGAAAGCAAGACATTCAATTTTAACATGACCATGCCTTTCACACTCAAAGCATTCAATCACTTTGCATTTGTTATGGAAACTAACGTCGGACCCCTTTTCTTGGACATTATCCTCCACTTTCTGTCTAGGTTCTGTAAAGAATTGCTGAACTTTTTTCTAAGAAGAGCTATAACATCTGAAAGGCTCTCTTCAGTATTGGAAACAAAGGTTATACCTTTGTGCTAATTTTCTGACCTTTCATTGATGGAAATCTCAAAGGTTTCACTACTACGAAAGACACCTATCACAACGGTTGGAAAAGGGATACCACATCGTTGAACCAACCGTTGTGAGGTAAGGTGTGGTTATATGTATAATGCTTTCCATCATAGTCGTGTGACCGTGATTGTATATATGTAGCGTGTTACCTACCACAACGGTTAATTTAAACAACCTGTTATATTATTTAATGCAACATATTTAACAACGGTTGTGCTAAACAACCGTTGTGATATATAAACCTGAGTTTATTAAAATTATTTAGAATGCTTATTTCTCCAATGCTCACTAAACATATAACCTTTTAATCTACACTAGAACATTATAATATAACAAATTAAGTTATATTAGAAGAACAAGTTCACGTTCAAGGCTTGAGAAGAGGTCTTCAACACCTTATCCATATTTCGCTCTTTAACAGTAAGAACTTGGTTTAATGATCCTAGTTCTTCAACCTCCCCTGTCTTCACCTCTAGTTCTTTTTTCAAAATATTATCTACTTTGAAAATAATATTAAAGGTGGAGAGAGAGGCAGTTGAAGACCTACAATCATAAAACCAAGTTCTAATTGTCAAAGAATAACATGCAGTTAATGGTGTGAAGAATTCTTGTCAAGAATTGAATGTGTGCTTGTTTTCTAATACAACTTTAGCTATCATATCATAATTTTTTAATGCAGTTTGAAAAGTTATATATATTCAATAAGGGATTGAAAAAACACTAAAACCACATAATATATAATAAAATCATCTTTTAAATAAACATTAACAACAACATTCATCAATAATAAACCATAAACAACAAATACAACATATCAAGTCATAGAATTCTTCAGAAACGTACCATACACGTCCCATAATGGCGTGTCCACAATGAAATAAGGATGAAGCTAAAGTTAGAGTTGAAAACTTACCATCCCTACCTAAAAGTTTACAACACTAACTTTAGCTTCGTCCTCTTTATTGGAACAAACATCCCTACCAACAAGTCAAAACAAGAAGAAGGTTCATACATCATGAAACAAGCTATTGAGACAGATTTTGAAAAAAAAACTATACAGAAAACGAACCTATAAATACCCATTCGTTAAGGCTTGATGTTAAGGTTTTGTTTTGGGGAGAGAGAGACGAGTGACATAGTTATTAGGGCTTCGTTTGGAGAGAGACGAGTGAAATAGTTGTTAGGGTTTTGTTTTGAGAGAGACGACTATTATGTATTGAAGCGAGAGATAATTTCTCTTATATATAAATAAGTATCACCTTTCATCATGGTTGTTAATAAAAACCATGGTGATATACATTGTCAATCACATTTTTATCATGATAAATGGCTAATTGTTGGTGCTGGGATTTGAACCATTTAACTCCGTGTACCTTTCACTACGGTTACTTCATTTGACCGTTGTGACATGTCCTTTAGTAAATACTAAAAAATAAAAAGCGCCCAGAAATAAACTATTACCACGATTAACACTATAACTGTTATTAAATTGGTGTTATGAAAGGTATATTTTATAGTAGTATTTACAGGAAATCAATGAGTTCATCAACCTTAATACTACTTAAGTCCTGAGTTTCTTCAATATCAGTCACTTTCATATTAAACCTCTTAGGGAATGATCTGATATTTTTTCTAGCAAACTTTTCTTCAGACATCTTTCTCACCCAAGGCAAAATAGGTGTTGGCAATATCACGCAACCTGGTGTGAAACTCACAGATTGGTTCATCTTTATTCATCCTCGAATTCTCAATCTTATTGGTAAGGAGTTACAACCTTAACATACGAATTTGGAGTTGTCTTCATGTGCAATTTTAAGAATCTCTCATGCTTCTTTATCTTCTGAACATGTGTTGATTAACCTTAACATGTTCTTATCCACACCATTGAAGATAACACTCAAAGCCTTGGAGTTTCCAAGAGCTTCATCATCTTCATCATCTTCAACATCAGTCCATTCAACTCCAGGTTTCAAGCTAGTAATTCTGTCTTCAGAAGCAGCCACTAGATGTTTCCACCCTTTTATCACATATTTCTATGCTTTGTTACCCATGGATTTGTGAAATTCAACCATCATAGCCTTCCAATAATCATAATTGGTGCTATCCAAAATAGGTGGTTTGTTGGATGATCCTCCATCTTTAATTGTGTCCATTTGAGCATAATTTATCCTCCCTAGAGCTAACCCAACAGGATAGGATGCCTTCTTTGATGCCAATTGAAATTTTGTTCCTCAAGGAACAGATATCGAACACGATGTCCTAGAAAATTGGTTCGACAAGTTAAACCAGAATCACCATAATTAACACAGATTCAATTGTACAAGATGATGGAGTAGAACATCAATAAAGAACACAATAATTGGCAACCCAATTTGATGCAAATACACCTACATCCAAAGGGTTGGCTTCCAACCCAACAAAGGAAATTCATAATTAGTAGTTTAGTAGAATTATTCTTACAAGCAACAACAAACTCTATGTTGTTCAATGCCTCTTGCTAACACTAGCCAATGAATTTCTATTTAGGTTTCCCCTTAATATGATAACCCCATCACTTTATCTCAATCACTAAACCCTAGTGATTGATGTTTAACCCAATTATCAAAGATCAATACAACTCTACTAGACAAACCTATAACTATGCCAAGTTACTAAAACATAGTGTGGTGTACATACATAAATAACAAGGACTCTAAACCCCAATACTCTAATATCTTTAATGAATATTTCTTGATTTCCAATGTAGGTTTTGAGCTCCTTATATAGAAAAAGTATTATAGTCTTTTCTCTTTGGATCTTTGCTTTAATTTCGTCCATAATCTTTGTAAAATTAGTTGGATATTATTTTTTCCATAAATATCTCCAATAAAAAGATATAATTTGCTTTAACCTTGATTTGATATTCACATCTTTCAAACAAATCATATAATCATATTGCTAAATAAAAGCAATAAAATGTAATTGAATCTTCAACAAAAAAATTGTTCTAAAACGCAACAATCTGGCCTGTTGAGCAAGGCTCATATATTGTACCCATATGTTGTTACATCGTGTAGAACATGTATCCCTTCTGCACCAGAAAACCATCTTGAAGCTGCTTGGAAATCTTAATCACTTCTCCATGATGTTTTTTTTTGCAAAATACAACAAATCTAAAACGAACAACATTGTTGTTATTGTTGAGTAAAATGATGGTTTTCTATTATTGAGATGTGAAGGTCATTAAGTTATGTTGTTGCATGAATGATTGAGGATAATATATGTTGTTGTTGTTAAGATTAGTTTAAAGGTATGGTGTTGTTTTTATTTTGAACATAGATGGACTACTCATCTAGCGACAATACTCATACAAATGAATATTATGCTATAATGGGAAAAAAGGAAAATAAAAAAAAGAGGTGTTACATTAATAAATAGATTAACATAAGTTTGCAACTCAGGTGATAGATTGCCAATTGAGTTTAATAATAAAACTTAGACTTGTTATGATATGAATTCATCCCTTTTTAGGAGATATGTTGCGTTTCTTGGACGTAGAAAAGTGATTATTTTGATAGATGATTGAACCCAGGTATCAAAATAATTGAAAGAAAGTATATTGACAAACGTTAAGGTATTTTTTAGATGATTCAATAGTATTTTTTATAATTACTAATACATATTGATGTAACTATAGTCGACTTTTAAGTTTACTAATGATGATAAGTTAAAGAAAAGGTGGATATCTTATGTTGGTGAGTTTTGAAGGGGCTTTAAGTCACAGATCACGCGTGATTACATTATGAAACCTAAGCCTAATTGTGAGCATCCAACTGTGAAGTAAAATCATATTGAGAAGCAAGTTTGGGAGAAGTTTGCCAAGTCTCGTAGTTTTGTTGATTTCTTGGTTATAGTAATCTTATTTTCTAAATAATAGTTTAATTCTTATGATTTATAGATACAACCATGCAAATTAATATTTTCACTATATTTATAACAGGTTAAAAGTGAATCATGAAAGTTAAACAAGAAAAAAAGTAAATTCCCCCATAGATCGTCTCGTGGGGGTTACCGGAAACTTGAGTAAGTATTGATCAATGAAAAAAACAACAACTGAGAGACAAGGACTCAATAAGTTGTGATCGCAACCCATCTCCACCATCATAACAGAAGAAGCGGAAGAGTGTCCGACAAAGACCAACTAGAGAGTTCACTTCAGATGCCTCACGTGCAATCGCTGAGAAGATTGCAAATAAATTATTTTGTCAATTAAAATATTAAATGTAGGATTTGTTGTGCGTACGATTTGCTGTGTGTAATTTAAATCTCTTTGGTAATGATATTGAATTCATATTGTGTATGATTTATTGGTTGATATGGTCAGTCAAGGTTCATTTTTCCATAAGTACGATATATATTAGTAGAAGAAATCAGAACAAAGGATCATGGTAGACGTGTATGTGGTGTTGGAGAAAAGATGTGCCTAAGATTATTTTTTGGTACATGAGAAAGAGTAAAGAATTTCAAAACAAAGAGATGGAAGAGCCTGTTGTTAAGAAGTTAACACATTAACGAGAAGCCCTAAAGAAAGTGTTGGAAGTTAAATTAGCTTAGGATCACGAATCCTAAAATAAAGAGTCAGAGAAGATGTATGATAAGAAGTTGGAAGATGCACTAGCACGTGAGCGGGAGATGCACAAGAAAGAGTCAGAAGAGCTCTATGTTGTATGTGAAAATAGTGTTGCATGCATTAAATCTGTTTTGTGTTAATATAGGATAAATAGAGTTTATGCATTGTGTGTTGTTATTCTTTTTATGATGTAGAAATTGGAACCAATGGGCATAAATACCCAAACAATTACAAATGAAGATGATGAATTACCTGAAAGAGTTGATTTAGGTGGTACGAGCATAAAAGGAAGTTGTTCAGTCGCCCATACCCATATCCAAAATGAGATAAAAGTTCCTTCTGACGATTCTTTAAGAAAATTGACATGTTTCATTGTGGATCTTAAAGAATTAATTCTTATTTAATTAGAGCATGATCAAAAGATATATATTTTCTATATCGATCCTAAAGATATAAGATATTTTTTGTTTGAAAATGAGTGGTTGGACATAGGAATACTTCAGTTGTGGGGCACACAAATACAATTTCTATTATAATAAATGTTAGTTTTAAATTTGTGCACATCAGTAATTTAATGTTAAAACTTACTTATTTTTTGAATTTTGTTTAACCATTTAGGTACATGCATTGTTTTTGTATAGAATCAAATAAATATTATATTTATGGATTCTTGGACCCATTTAGCATTCAATTTATAGATAATTCTTCAAAAATGATTGAATCATACATATCTTCACGGTTAAGGGATGGGGATAAAGACTGTTACTTAACATCATTTATCAATTCATAAGTAATGTTGAAATTGTGGTTTCTCTATTATAGTTAGTTTCCATATTTGATCAAATATCAATTTTGCTCGTATTCATTCAGTGGTCGTTAGCAATTGATCATTATCTATCTTTGGAAGAATATGGTAATTATGCTTTATTCCATAGCCATACCACTTGAACCAAAGATGAAAAGTATATTTTCTACGTAAGTTTATATTTTATAATAGTTTTAGTAATATTTTATTTGACTTTGTAATTGGATTAATGTGTAATACGTTTAAATTATTTTCAATATATAAAGTTCTGGAGCGATACAATATGTTGAAAGAAGTTAGAAATAAAAGACCCTGATTTTATACGCCTTCAGTAAGTAATTACTTGTGATAATCATTTCTCTATAATTACATGTGTGGTTATATATTCATGTAATATTTAAATTTGTAGATAAGGAAACATCCGGGAGGATATGAGTGTGATTTGTATGTCATGAAACACATGTTAAACATTGTCTCTGCCGCCATTATTGATTCTTGGGAGCAAGTATATATATTTACAATAACATATTAATGATTTATACCGCATGCATAAAATTTTGTTATTATTTTAAATCAAGTGATCTTCCATTTCCTTCTACTTTTTATATACATGTTTAATGACACCACACTTCTCACAAGAAAACTTTAAAGACATTCGTACACGTTGAACATCTTGCTTCAATGCAATTTATAAGTTAGAGTGATCATATTGATTTTGTAATATATCTTTGCAATACTTTTGCGTTTGATGTAAATAATATTTAGGTTTGTTTAACATTTTGGTACCATATTAAAGCCATATATGGTCTTTACATATAGTATATATATATATATATATATATATATATATATATATATATATATATTATATATATATATTATATATATATATATATATATATATATATATATATATATATATATATATATAAAAGCCATATAAGTCATATTTTGGTGGTTCATATTTTGTTATGGTAGAAAATTTGGTATATAATACACGTAGTAAAAAACGAGACATATATGGAGTATTAAAGAAAACTATGTAAAGAAAAAACAAAATATTTCAACTGTGGTGAAAAGTGGAGCGCCAAATATTATATACCATGGTATGCCTGGAAATCGAATCAATGACCTTTAAACATTTCACCACGGTTTATTAAGATTACCGTGGTGAAATATGGTGTGCTGCCTAGTTTATCACCACATCCACACTCGTGGTGGAAAGTAGCATACTTACTACCACACCCTACGTTACCACAGTTCATCAACTGTGATATTATCCATTTTTCAACTATGGTGAAATATCTTTTTTGTAATAGTTTTCTTACATGATTGTACTTTCTTGAATAACTTGAAGGGTATCCCACATTTCGTTTCTAGTGATGATTGTTTTAGGTTTCATCATTTACTCCACTTTTTCTTTATCCTCTTTGATCTAGATATTTTTTGATTTGTCCACCAATGTATCATTAACTTGTTGAGAGAGAGAGAGAGAGAGAGAGAGAGAGAGAGAGAGAGAGAGAGAGAGAGAGAGAGAGAGAGAGAGAGAGAGAGAGAGAGAGAGAGAGAGAGAGAGAGAGAGAGAGAGAGAGAGAGAGAGAGAGAGAGAGAGAGAGCGCCTTTTTAACGGTGTTCCAAGTATAACAATCCATATGTTCAATAAATATTCTCATTTTCTTTTTCCAATAAGCATAAGCTTCCCGATTGAAAAAATGAGGTATGTTTAATGAATTGTTTGAATTCATTCTACTACCTGAGACAATTAGTATTTAAACAAGAGTTATACTCTGATTTCACTTGTCAACCAAGTGAATTTAAACACAGGAGGGGGTGAGGTGAATTGTGATAAAGTGATTTTTAAAACTTAAATTTTTTTTTACTTGATTGATTTCAAGAATATAGATGAAATAGAAATTAAGAGAGGAAGATTAAATAATAGAAGAAGAAAAAAAGAAGAAAAAACACATTAGAATTTATATTGACTCGCCCTTAAACCACACGATGTACTCAAATCCCCAATAATTTCTCCCTAAGATCAGTTCTACTAACAATACATATTTTATCCCAGATCAATCCACAAGTACAAGAGAATAACACTCTCTTGAAATACAATTAACACCCTCACACAATAATCAACAATTACACAAAAATAATTCTTAATGAGTATTTCGTTCTCTCAACATTAAAATAATTATAATCAACCATGAAGTTTCTAAGAAGAGTGTAAGATTAAGAGAAAAAAAATAATATTTGGGTTTCTTGTGTGTTTACGATAATACTTTTAACCAATAAAGAAAACATTTTTTACTCGGATCGGCATCATACTTTATACCGCGACTCTAATGGATCATGACCTAGAGAATTAGGAAAGTATTTGTCGGATCAGAAGTATAATCGATTAGAAAACTTCTTAATTGATTATTGAGTGATTTCGCCTCATAAATAATTAAATATGACCCATACTTAATTATAGACTGAATTTTTATTGTATAATCGATTGAGTAGCGTCTATAATCGTCTACAATTGTCCAAAACCATTTTAAGAAGATTTTGAAAAGAAAAAAAAATATAAAATTTTGAAACTAGTTTGAATATGTTTATGTGTATCCTAATACTTTAAAAATTATTCACACTTAATACTATATATAATCTTAAAGGAATAAATAAACAACAAAACACAAAGATCATATGCGAACTTTCTTTAAACAACAAAGCACAAGATCATATACATATTTTTATTTTAAAATTATAAAAATTTATGATAACGCTCTCATCCCCAAAAACCTTTCCAAATACTTTCGAAATTCTGTTTAATTAACTAAAAAAGTTAAATCATAGACGAACTAAAAAGCTTTTTAGACCTAATAAGCAGATCTTTAAAAATCCATATCACTTAAAAATGTTACCATATTACCATGTTGCCGTCTCATGACTTATTTACATCGTGCACTAATTAATTCTTGCTGATTTGGTAGCTAGCTTAAAGATGATTTTGATTATTTGTTTTATTGTATATGTAGATATTCTATTGTCTCATTTTACGTATTACTTTTGGTCAACTTTAAACTGCTTGCTAATTAATACTGAATATAACATCATAGGATTACTATTATTCTACGAAAATAAGTTGAGATTATTTTTTGACAATGACAATGTTAGATAGTATAGTCTAGAAGGGCTTGAAATTTCAACTAAATAAGTGATCTAGAAAGAATGTGGATGATGATTGACGAGGATGTATTGTGAATCTCTTAAGAATAGTATAAGATATATATAAGAGATATGGATGAGATTTTTTTTTAATGGATAACAATTTTTTAGGATATAATTAATTGTTTTTTTCTTCTGAAATATGTGGTATATCCACCACAAAAATAGAAAGTTACACGTGCTTTGTGTTGAGAAGGTGTATTTCTTAATCACAAGTATAATTTATTTTTTTATTGATTTAGTTATTGTTGTATTCCTTTGACTATCTTGTTTTTTGCCACCAAGATTTCAAAGCAACGTGTTATATGCAGAAGACTTGTTCAGAAGTAGGGTTCTAGATTGTAGTGAGGGTCAAAGCAATTGCTTAAGAAAACAAAGTAAAAGGACAATGTAATGTATGCACACAAAAAAAAAAAGACCTACATTATATGCAGACATTTATTAACTTATCAAACATGCAACTAAAAATGATTTACTTAGCATGCATTATTTATTTTTTATTGGAAAAATAATATGCTAGTAAAGGGTAATCAAAGTGCAAATATAAAGAGACATAAAGCAAAGAAGTGTTTAAAGAACTATTGATAATACAACTAAAATTACAACAAGAAAAATTAGCCACTAATAACAACAATTCAATCTTATTGGATTTAGACTAGAGCTTCACCTGCTAGAAACATTATCAACAGATCAAGACCCAACAAGAAAATATCAAAAGCACAACCAAAAACTAACATAGAAACCATTTCCAAACAAAAAGTACCCTTCTCTTCCACCTTTTTTTACAGATTTTAAAACACCATTAGATGACATCATTATAGGCTCTCCAAATTGACCAGACTACAACATATCAGATCATAATAAAATCACCCTTAGACCTAGCCGTATTATCGAAAGAGAAGAAAGGCTCAAAAATAAGTATATCATCTCTAGGAAGAGCCACCTACCAACTCAACCACTAGAAGATCCTATATACCACGTAGACACGACTAACTCACAAGTGACAAGAAATTGTGAGACCGACTCATCTGAATCCCCACACAAGGGACAATAGATCTCACTAGAATCAACAATCCCCCACCCCCGCACGGGTTTAGACATGTTTTCTCTAGAAGGGATCATATCTTACAAAAGTTGGTAGGAGAACACCATCACCTTACAAGAAGCCCGACTAACCCAAATAAGGAGAATAGTTAAGTTCTCAGCCATATGAGACAACAAAGAAGAGATAGAACTGACTAGTTGAACTTGGTAAATAGGGGAGACAGATAAAAAAAACCTTTATACAATGCTTACAAATCCACTTATCTCTATCTTGAGTGAGACTAACACCTCAGAGCGGAGAAAGAAAGTTATCAAACATAGGTAACTCTCAAAGAAAGAATGGTCTCCTCCATCTAAGATCCCAAAACTGGTCCTTATTATCCACTAGGTTGATTTCTCCCACCAACCCATATGATTGAATAGAGTTATAAATGTTTAATATCCTTTTTGGTCTCATATGTTAACCTCAGGGTTTATTTTAGTCCCTTAACTTAAAAAATATCCATATTAGTCCCTTAATTGTTCAAAATGTATCATGTTAGTCATTTTCGTCTAATTAGTGACGAATATAGCGACCAATTTCTGAGTTTTTTCATTGTTAATTAGACTAAAACGACTAATATGATTCATTTTGAAGAGTTATAGGACCAATATAGACATTTAAAAAAAATTGGGGACTAATATGAACCTCGAGGTTAACATACGAGAACAAAAAAAATATTAAGCCAATTATAAAATAGACTAGGAAACTCACACTTCAAATGAATGGATCCTAACCAAGGATTATTCCAAAAGGAAGTCGGGATGCCCAATCCAATTTTTCAAGGATACCATCATCAAACTAATCAAAGGGGTCATCTTCTTTGGACCTAAGTGAAACTACTATGTCTCACAGGATTTTACCGCTAATGTTTTACTGGTTGTTAATTTTATTTTTGGTTTACTTGTCGAAATTGAGTCTCCTCACATAGTTCACGATTCTAGGGTCGAGTGCTATATATTTTTTACGCGTTCATAAATTGAACTATTTGATTAAGGTTAACTCAATATGTTCCTAATCAATTAGTTAGAGGGTTGGATCCAAAAATACTTAAGAGCATGGTTCAAATTGTGTCAAGTCTCGATTCAAATCAACACTTCATTTTTGTACAAATTTGAGTTTTTAGAAGTCTAATTCAAATAAGGGAGTTGGATGTCTTGAATCAAATTGAATGTGAAAAATCATCATTTGGTTATGTGATTTTGATTTGAATCACAAGATAGTCAGACTTAAATCAAATATGATTCGGAAAACAATATTTTTCTTTTAGGGGTGTGATTCACATGAATGTAAAGTGTGACTTGATTCATAGAGTTCTTTGTGACAACATTTAAAAGGAGAGTTGATATAAATGGTCCAATATTTCTTAATGATGGCACCTGACCAAGAACAAGATATCCCAAGCCTTATCAATCAAATTATTCAAAGATCTAGTTGAAGTGTTAATCAAATTATTGAATCAAATAGAGCATCTTAAAGTCTATTAGTTGTTAAACCCTTTATAATAATGGCATTTTAGCCTAGTTGTTAAAATTACTACCACATACCTTCTTCTATTCTTGGATGCCTCTAATAACCGGTATCTCCACCGATTATATATAAATACTACCTTTTTATATGGTGACCTGGAAGAAGAAGTGTATACGAAAGTCCTTTCTTTTTTAAAAGTCTCAAATAATAACTTAGTATCTAAATTAAAAATATCCTTCTATATTAAATTATGGAATAAAAATTTCACGAATACTCTTATTAATCTAGGTTACACTCAATCTAGACTGATTATTCTTTATTCACCAAAAATAACAATAATCGTTTCACTATTGTGTTAGTATACATTGATGATTTAATGATTGCAGGTAACGACATGGATGAAATTTATAAATTAAATTTTGTCTAGTATACTTGCGGCCTAACACCGCTATAGGTGCTATCTTTGTTATAACAATTCTTAAACCTCAAATCTATTGCTTTTTGAATGCAACTTTGCCTGCAATATGTGGGATTGGTTAGCTAATATTTGCAACATCCACTTGACATCAATAGCCTATATCTTCCTGTGTTGGTGTTTTCAAGTTGTCTAACTTTTTTCTAGTGCCAAAGCTATCGAAAATATAATCTATTAATTCTGAGTACAATCACATATTTAATTGATGTTTTATGTAATTTAGCTTTTTTGGGGGGTTAAAATGTAATTTAGATTTCTCAATTTCGTTTATGTTAACGCTTACATTATATGATTCTTATTCTTAACTCTTATATATGGACCTAACAACAGTATGGCCCATGATTCCAAGGGTATGTATCTGAATGATTGGAAGAGAATTTAGTTGAGAAGAACAAGTGTTAGTATTCAATTCCCATTTAAAGGATCCATTAATAATAGAAAAGGTGTCACCAAATGAAACAATGGAATTGAAAGATCAAGAATCTAACCAAATGTCCAAAGTAAATGGGCAAACATTGGAGGGAAGGCACCACACAAACAAGTATTCTTAATGTTCAAAGTAATGACACTAAACAAAGTGTTGTATGTCAAGAATTTCATGGGAGGTAACTATGTATTTTATTTTTATTTTTGTTGTGCTTTCTTTGAGTTGAAAACAAATAAATATCGAATGATATGTTATCTTTCTATTATGTTTCATTGAGTTAATTATTGTTAGTGTCTCTCTTGAAAAACACATATGTTCCCTCATTTTATTAATTACTCGTTGGTTGTAGAAATTTGCTAAGGAAATTTGAGAAAATAAATTTAGTTGTTTAACATAATTTTAAAATTTTAAATTTTTTTCTATTTTATTTTTGCGGTGAGTTTTTGAATCTAAACACTTTTTCTTGTTGTGTGACATCCCATGCATGTATGTCCTCGTAAACTTTCTAACCACTCTAAAATAATAAGTATATTTTGAAAGTTTTAACTTGTCAGCCACACTTGTAATTACTAATCCCCATAGTTTCATAGTTTTATAATTGTTTTTGATAAAAATTTAAAATAAATTTTCATATAAATTCTTTTATAGACAAATCAAATTTTTTAATATAAATTAAATTTTCGGTAGTGTATGAATTTGCAATACTATCAGAAATTCTTTTCGATTGTTTAATTTGTTTGAAAATTTAAACGTTCAGGATTTTGGCGAAAGATTTGGACGGTTGTGATTGCACCGACAATTTTGTATGATCTATAATAAATGCAAAGTTGTATAATTAGGGGTCACATGTTGTTTGATAAAAACATCTAAAAATACCTCTTCCTCAATTTTTTATTAAGTCAGAAGTGTACTTCAACGGAGCTTCACCTCCCGTAGAGTTCTGCCTTCCGGATTGCACCACATCTCTCGTCGCCTTGACATCCAAGTTGAATAAATTATTGTGTGATACCGAAAACAGAAAGGTGAAAAAGATAGAGTTTCACGAAGATTGGATTGATACTTATGGAATGGTGAAATACAATCTCATTGAGTTGAAGATCGATGAAGATGTGAAGGATATATGGAGATCATTTTGTCGTAGGTTAACAAAGGGGTCGATCAAGTTAGATGCTAAGACTTCAAGGTCTACCAACGATAAAATTAAGATGATGAAACGTCCAGAATCATCTGGTAGTGTATATGTTTTCTTATTTATTATCGTTTTCTTAAGTTATGTTTAAGTTATATAATCAATTATCAGATGTTAATTTATGTTCATGTTGTATCAATGGAAGATAAACAAATATTATCTAATAAAAGGTTCCGATGAAGATATCTAAGTAATGTTACATGTAATATACAAATAATACATAAAGATGGAATATTTGGAACTGGTTGTAGGATGCTCTGAACATAACCATATTGTCGCAGACACCTCTCAGGCATTTGCCTATCGACTAAGGTCTTCTACCGCTTATAACCTGAATATAAAGAAGAGTCATCAAACTCATGGCGGACTCTATGATCAGTGTATGGTGTCCAGATAACATCATCTATATTTAGCGCATCAAGTACACTCTTGTACTCCGCAATGCCACCGAGATATTCCTGCCTGACCCTTTATATCCTCGCATGTGGGCCCCCCACATGGGAATGATTCACCCTCATATCTTAGATGGTGGAGAAATGCTTGTATATCCAACACTGATATCAGAACACAAACACAACAAATAATAATAAAGAAATGTTATTCGTAACAATTAATAAGAAATAAACAACAAATAATAATTTCAAGTGTACCTGTAATAGACTCAAATAACTAGCAAGTTATCTGCTCTCAAAGGCTGTTGCAAATCCAAGTCCTAAATATAGGATATTCAATATAGCGCATCCCCAAGCTCAACTGGTAACATCAAGACTACTGAATAACCATATATATCAGGCGTCAATATAAATACCAGACACGTCTGCAAAGAGAGTACATGCTACTAGATGTAGGATGTACACCATAGCGGAAGCCTCATACATTTGTGCCACAACAAACTCCTTATACCTATTCTGAAGCCAAGACTTACGAAGGTGAGCTCCCCTGTTGAAGTCAAATCCTTCAGCACGACCTCCTCAAAAACTCCCAAATCTCGTACAACAGTCAAATATGCAAGCGAAGAGCTAGTAACATGGGCCATGAAGAATCTGTTGGCAATGAGGAGATGTAACAATGAGGAGACATCATTCAAAGTGATAGTCGTCTCTGAAAGATGAAATCAAGATGTCTCTTTGTGCCATCACTTAGCAAAAGGAGTAAGAAGTGACGAGCATGGTAAATGAGCAGTTGGCAAAATCAAGGAGCTTAAGATCACGTACAACACAACACGCCTGACCTGCTCAAGCATCGGAGTCTTCGGGAAGTTCTTCATCTTCGACTCATGTGATGTTACCTTAAGTGGGAGACAATCCTGTAACAAATAAATTTTAAAAAATTAGCAGTTACCTCTCATGGAACAATAATAAATAAATTAAAGTTAAACATAAAATATATATACCTCTCACTATCATAGTCAGTATGCCACATGGTTAGAATACTCGATAAGCACTGACTAGTCAATGCGTCATTTCGGGAATGCTCCACCAGTGTGCACAAACGACTTGGTCGAAGAATTTGTAACATCGGTCTCAGCAGTAGTGGATGGAACCAGATCAACAACAACGTCATCTGGTTGTACCACCTCATTTGCAACAGGGGCATCTGGCTCGACCACCTCATCTACCACCTCATCAACAACCTCAACAGCAATATGTCTCGCATATGTCTCGACTGCTGGGTCACGAACATCCTGAACCTGCACATCCTGAGCATGAACAACCTCAGCATCATCTCTGGGCTGCTCAATTGATCTTACCGCTCGACGTCAGATGCTACGGGGTGCATGGAACTTCCCATGCTCAGTCAACTGTTTCCTGTGTGAACCGCTTGAAACCACTCGTCCAACCCGTATCTGGAAGACTTAGTAGCCCTATCCCGGTCTACAGCTTTGCTTACAATAATGTTGTCCCTGCCTCTATATTTTACTACAAAAAATAGAAGAAAAAAATAATTCCGAAAATTTTAAAATTTCCTTAATTTCATCGAAAATTCTGAATTTTTTGTGAAAAACCAAACTTTTATGACTATCGAAAATTCTGAAATTTTTGAGGAAATGCAAACCATTTGTACCGCAAATTTTAAAATTTATGTGGACAAAGTTTTCAGAAATACCGAAAATTCTGAAATCCATGCTAGAAAATCACGCAAGTTTGATAATTTATGATAAAAAACATATTGATTTTGAAATTTCCGGTAGAATAAATGAAATTTGCAGAATTGTACCAACCAGTTTGAAATTCGCGCATGTGGATTATAAATTTTAGAAAAAAATTGAAAAAAATTTGTAAGGTTAGTATGGTCTATTTATAAGATATGAGGGTGTCATGTTCAAGTGTGGAGGTGACAAATTGAAACATTTGTATTGTGTTAAACCACTTTGAGCATTGGATTTGAGACTGCTATATTATGATTCAAACATATTGAGTGCCAACAATCTCGGCCCATTCTCTTCATGAACATGTGTGAGATGTAGGGGTGAGTTCGCAAACTCTTCCATAAAATTATTTCACATTTCTGTTGTCTTATTTTGTGTATTTGTCACTTGCTTGAAAACATATTATTTCAAATTCAAATCTCTTATTTTTTGAATTAAGGTTGAGTTGTTAACATGCTTTAAATAGTCTCATATGCCAGTGATTTTTGTTTTAAGCTGCTTTGAAGTAATGTTATGGAGTAGCTTGTTTTCATTAGAAAAAAAAGATATTTTATTTATGGTTTGTCTTTTAAGGCAAGAGGTATGCATGTGATGAGTCATTCATCATCTTGAACCATCCTAAATAGATTTAATTAAAAAGAGAAGACTACAAAAGATAGTGGAGACATAAAATCTGATCCAGGAAAAAACACTCAGAAGTAATTCAAGAACAATCTCAAATGATAAATAAAGAAAACTTAGATTAAAATTCTAAGCAAACACATATGAATCGCAAGAACAACGAATCCATGTACGGATCCGAAATCAAATTGAAAAAAAAAAGGATTATGAATTGCACGCCAACACATAGACATGTACACACCAACCACCATTTGCATCGAAATATAAAAACAAGAACAATTTTTAACCAACAATCTATTGTTAATTAATAATAATTGATCCAAACTAATAAGTCAAGTATGAGTTGCAGTCCTACAAATGCGGAGATTTGAGTATTTATAAATAGAAAAATTCACACACATATCATCTTAATGTTTTAAGTGAATACGCGGTGTCTCTCTCACTTGTGTGTTACTCTTAGTCTAATGACGATGCTCCTCCTCATGATCCAACAGTCACACCAATGACGATACTCCTCCTCATGACCAAACAGTCAGAAGATTTATTAATTGTAAATCCTGAGCATTGTTAAATCGATTGATAATTTAACGACATTAAGAAGTTATTTTCTTAAGTGAAACAAAAGTTTGATTAATAAGTCATTTATTCTTAAATCGAACTACTTGAAAAATTAACTTTAACTGATTTAAAAAAAATTTACACAAAAAAGTTTTTTAAATTAGTGTTTGGTTATTTGGCTCTTATCAATCTATTTTTTTACGCTTTACAACATAATCTACGTCTCTTTTCTCTAATATTAATATTTTTAATTTTATCTCATCTAATTTTGTCATACATTCAATACAACATCATTATCTCTATTATATTTAATTTATTGTCGTACTGATTCTTAAATGCATAACCTTATTTTTCATACAATATCGAAAGTCTTACTATTGTTCGATAATTTTTATTTTATTTTATTAAAGTGAAACTGAATCGAGGAGATAAAATAGAAAGTTCTATTAATTTAGAATGTAGAATTATTACATTTTAGTGATATGATTCAATAGCATATATTTATAGACAATGATGTCTATAATTAATTCTATTATGACAGTTACAACAACTAGCAACAACTAATTCTAAAACATGTTTAAAATGCTAACTAGAACATACTTCTATAACACCCCTCTCAAGGTCAGGATGAAACTTTCTTAGACACCACCTTGAGCTTGGAACGATGCAGTAAGAATTTGGCAGTGCAAAGAGGTTTGGTTAGTGCAAAGAGGTTTGGTTAGGACATTCGTAATTCAATCATAACCAAGAATGTAGACAACATCGAGTTATTTAGACATGACCTTTTTTTCTCAAAAAAAGAGAGGTCTATTCCCATATGTTTAATCTAGACATGAAGAATTGGGTTGTTAGTCGTAGAAGTTGTACTTTGATTATCATAATAAATGATAGACGAATTAATAGGTACATGAAGTTATTGTAAGATTGTTTGAACCTAGATAACTTCTGTAGTGGTGAGTGCAATACTTTTGTATTCAACCTCTACACTTGATCATGTCTGCATCACAAAATCCACTAAGGGATAAAGACTATTTAGAAGTGGCAGGAGATACTTGAATGCCTAAATGCAGGGTTCCTTGCAAGTAACGGAGGGTGTAACGCCCCATACTCCTTTCAAGAATACTGACTGACTCCATAAACTAACACGAGTCTTTTCAACATGTTGTATCCTCACTCACACGCTTTTTGGAAAACTTTCCAGAAGGTCACCCATCCAAATACTACTCCAAGTCAAGCACACTTAACTATGGAGTTCTTATTTATCAGGCTACCGAAAAAAAGATGCATCTTATTGGTATGGGTAGTATCAATCAATCCTTATAAGTCTTCATTTAACCATGCAGTCTCATACCTGCACAATCTCAAGATCCCTCTCATTTCGATGTGAAATCGGTTTTTCCCTAGAAGTTGCTAGGAGTATCTTATTGTCATGCATCATGCACCGACAACCACTCCCCCGCCCTCAGATGTTACACGTAACCACTCTCCGCCCTCTTCGGCCTCGATTGTTACATGCCCACCAGCTTCCACTTGATTCGTCCCCGAACCACATCGTCGTACTTGGAGAGGTTTGCTCTGATACCATTTATAACGCCACATACTGCTTTCAGGATTACTGACTAACCCTATAAACCAACATGGATCTTTTCAGCATGTTTTGTCCTCACTCACACGTTTTCTGGAAAACTTCCCAGAAGGTCACCCATCCAAATACTACTCCAAGTTAAACACATTTAACTATGGAGTTCCTATTTATCAGGCTACCAGAAAGAAGATGCATCTTGTTGGTGAGTAGTAACAATCAATCCTTATAAGTTTTCCTTCAACCATGCAGTCTCATACATGCACAACCTCAGGATTCCTCTCATTCTGAGGTGAATTCGGTTTTTCCCTAGAAGCTGCTAGGAGTGTCTCATTGTCATGTATCGTGCACCGACAACCACTCCCTCGCCCTCGGGTGTTATGTGTAATCACTCTCTGCCCTCTTCGGCCTCAGGTGTTATAGAGGGTGTGTTTAACTGCTTTCTAGTGGTAGTCCAAGGGATTTTCCATAAACTGACACACTCTATTGATCGAGTAGCTTAAGTTTGAACGTGTAATTGTAGCATATTGCAATCCTCCCACAATTGATCTAAAAAAGGTAGGGTCATTGAAATGAGATGAACTAGTCTTGCAGAGTTTTGAGCTAATCGACATGTAAGTTGCAAAGGATTAGAGTCGTGCATGGTTGTCTTGAGTAGTAAGTACCTGATGTATTTTCTTTGTGTAAGAAGGAAAGCACCAGATGGATGAGATTTGACTTAAATTCCCAAAAAGTAATCTAAATATCCTAGATCTTAGAGAGAGAAATAATTGTTTAGGTTATGAGTGATAAAGTGAAGAAATGTAAGAGAGTTACTTGTTAGAACTATATCATCCACATGTACTAAATAGTATGCAACAATATAAAAGAGTGAGTAGGTGAATAAAGAGGGATCCCATTTTCTATTTTTGAAGCCAAGTTGAATCAACATGCTTTTCAACCTTTTAAACCACTACCTAGGGGCATGTTGTAGGCCATAAAAAGCCTTATGTAACTTACATATAGAGAGGGATTAGAAGAAACAAAACTAGTGTATTGTTCCATGTACACTTCTTCATCTAGAATGTCATTTAAGAAATCATTATTGATATTGAGTTGCTTGATGGGCCACTTGTTGGTGATAGACAATGTTAGAATTAGGAAAATGGCAACATATTTAATAACAGGATAAAAAGTTTCATGAAAGTCAAAAGCATGCATTTGGTGAAATCTTTTTGCAACTAACTTGACCTTGTACTTGTTTATGGTAGCATCAACATTTTTCTTTAGCCTAAGAAGCAATTTACAACCTCTGGCTTTCCTATGAGATGGTAGAGGAACAAGGGACAAAGTATGATTTTGTAGTAAATCTTGGTATTCATCTTGCATAGTTGAGAACCAATTAGGATCTTTAAAGGGTTGTTTGAGTATTTTAGGTTCAAAAATAGTGATAAATACGGAAGTGGATATGTGAGGTAAATGGATACCGAATTTTGGCCTAGTTTGCATAAGATAGGTGTTTTGTATGGGAGATGACAGGGTAGAGATTGAGCTTAGTGAATCAGATTGAGAAGGAGAGGTAGAGGAAGAAGAAGGAGTAGGTACAATAGGTGACTGTGTAGGAGTCGATTTAGGTGACTGTGTAAATGACATGTTGGTGATCGTGTAGGGGGTTGTGTAGAAGTCTTTTGATATGAAAAGAAGGCCACTAGGAGAGAGACATTTGTAACCCTTAGGTGAGGTGGAATAACCTAAGAAAAGACATTCAGGAGAAAGAGAATCAAACTTATGTGGATTTTATAGTCTTAAGAGGGGAAAGAAAGCACATATAAAGACTTTAAAGAATTTGTAATCAGGGTGCTGACCAAAAAGACTAAAATAAGGAGTATTGTTATTAATAGACGTAACTGGAAGTCTATTTATCAAATAGAGAACTGTGATAAAAGCATGATCCCAATATTTTAAAGGTAAGTAAGTGTGACTCAACAAGGTCAAGCCAATGTCAACAATGTGTCTATGCTTGCATTCAACCACACCATTTTGGTGATTTGTGTGTGTACATATTATATTATGAATAATGCCTAGGTTAATAAAAAAAATTGATAAATGGTATGAATTCACCCCTCACTCAATTTTGTGAGACTTGATTGGGAGGCCAAAGTGAAGTTCACCATAGATTTAAATTGTCTAAAAATAGGGAGAAAATCATATTTATCCTTTATAAGATAAATCCAAGTGAACCTAGTCAATACATCTACAAAGGTGATGTAATATATGTGGTTTGTGGAGGACGAGACAGAAGCAGGACCCCACAAGTCACTATAAACAAGCTCCAAAGGTGTATTATAATGAATGAGAGATGACGGGGCATATAAACGATGCGTCTTACCCATACATCAAGTAACACAAAATTATGAAACATATTTATTGATAATGGGAATATTACAATGCTTTAATACAAGATGTAAAGTATTGGGATTATGGACTGCGAAGTAAATTGGGAATTGAAGACAAGGTATAAGGGGTTTCTTGACAGAGTATAAAAAAGTATAATTAGATGAAATTGACATTAAACATTAGGAGAGCTTGAGCTTGACAACTTGAGTGGCAGATTTGAGAAGGCTGCAATCCATCACCGCCTACAAAGCCTTCAAGCAAGGTTGACTACTGTCTTGAGATTTCATAAAACATTTGTCAACATGAAACTCAAAATAAACAGGGTAATCTTTGGCAAGTTTACTAACACTTATGAGATTTTTTATGATAGAAGGAACAAACAAAAGTTTATCAAGAATGAAAGATGCATTAGGATTAGATGGAGAAGAAAATACTATATTTGTTCCTTTATATAAGAGACAAGTCACTTTTTAGGTTCATTGAATAATCAATGTATCTAGTCTACAAACTGACCAAATGCATTGGTTATTCAATGAACTTAAAAACTGATTTGTCTCTTATATAAAGGGATAAAGGTAGTATAAAGGAACCAAAAGAGAGAATAAGAAAACCTTGACCATTTCCTATAAAGATCTGGGCAAAACCTTCAAACATTGCTCATTTTTTAATGTTTTGAGAGTTATTGATGACATGGTATAATGCTCTACAAATTTAGGAACCAAGAGTTGTTGGAGGCATGATTGGTCGTGGTAAGCACCAGATTGGGTTTTGAATAGGGTGATGGAGAAATATGTGAATAATTGGTAGGGTAGGGTGATGTTATGTAAGGTGGTCTAGGTTGTGTGTTAGGTCTAGGTGCTCAATGGAAAAATCATTAGAAGCATATGGGTTAACATAGACATTTCGAAAAGCTGAATATCCCATAAAATCTCGAGGCACAAGTGCATGAAAATGCTGAATATCCCATAACATAGCGGTTGAGACCACGACCACCACAACTACCACAATATCCACTACGACCACCTCTGCCAAATCCAAAACTAGAAGGAGTAGATATAAGTGAAGAATCATAAAAGGTACATATGTAGATGAATTCACATCAGACGTACTAGGTGAATATTTAGGAAAAGGCTTTGAATAAGTGAGATTAATTGGCACATATTCAACAATGGAGATCTTCTTAAGTTTTTCAAAAAATGAATCACCAAGAACTGTGGCATGAAGTTCATATCGTAATTGGTGCGCCTTCGCACATATTAGTTTTTGAGAATGAGCGTGAATTCGCTCTCATAGTTTAAGGATTTGGTCCATCTAATAACATGAGTAATAAAAAAACCATATAATGTCGATTGCAGCCAAGATAAAAACCATTGATTCTTACAAAGCCATATAAGATGATTGTGGTTTTCTTCCGGTACTATGGAATTAAGGTTTTTAACAAAATGAGAAGGAATTACAGGAAAATAGATGAAATCTTGAAAATTGTGAGCATTGATAATTGGCTTGATTTGCTGGAACAAAATCAAGAAATTCTTTTCATTGAGTTTTTTTGAGATCTTCTGAAGAAACATGACGCGAGGTAAATCCCCATCAAAAGGAGGAATGAGAGTCACTGAAGTAGGTGGTGGGGTGAAGAAGGATAATTGATTTTAATTTCAGCCATTATGGGTCAAACCAAAGCTCTATGATACTATATTAAAATGATACAGAATTGAGGAGAGAAAATAAAAAGTTCAATTAATTAATAACTAATTCGGTTATGGCAGTTTTAATAGTTGTCAACAACTAGCAACAACCGACAAACTAATTCTAACACACGTCTAAAATATAAATGGCAAAATACATTTTTTGTCCCTTAACTATACCCTTGGGTTCATATTGGTCCCTTAATTATTTTCCGCGTCACCTTGGTCCTTTAACTTTTTAATAGATGCATATGAGTCCCTTCCATCTGTTTTCCTCAAACGTTAGTTTATTTAAGCTATGTGGCAGCTGGGTTAGTAATGGTACATCATCTTCCTCCATAGTTCTAGCTTTCCCTACATGAAGATCACTTATAAGAAAACACCATATAGCATCACCTTTACTCAAATTAGGCCTAACATGTTACAACAAAAACACCATAACAGCCAAAAAAGTATTCCTCTAAATGCCTCAAATCAGAGAAAATAGGCTCAGACATATCGAAATCGGATTTCACTGATTGAGGTCTCCGATTAGCTTTGATGTGTTTTTTCTCACCGTGCAACCCATTTGATGATTATTTAGGTGTTGTGGTGAATATTGAATAAGAGATTCGAAATCATAACTTGATGGAAGAGAATGAAATTTTGATACGGTATCCAAAAACAACTTCACCACACACTGCAACAAAAACACTCCCTGTTTCTTCATTTTATCAATCAAACTCCTATCAACATCATCAAAACAACAAGAACTATTAATATTCCTTTCCAGAGAATACTGTAAGACCCCAATTTTGGCCCTAAGATCCCTCATGGCCCATATCATCTCATATCATAGCCTCAAGGATCATTGCATGCCTTTGCTTCCCTCCTAGTGGGTAGGTTGCCTTGTGTGTGTGGTTCTTGATCACCAAGCATGTTTTGCATTTTGTATATTATTGCTTTTCATATGTTTATCATCCAAAAGGTACAAAAATATTGTCAGTCTAACCTTGTTGCTTGCAGTTGAAGCAATTATCAGCAATTAGGTCAAAGACAGTCAACAGTCAGTCAAAGCAATGGATGATGGCCATTCTTGCAGAATTTGGGCACCATGACCAATAATCAAGAGTTCACACAACTTGGGACATCATTGGAAATCAAGGTCTCAAGGAATTAAGGTTTGGAATTCATCAGAAGTGGTTCAATCATGCAAAACCCTAGAAAAGTCAACAGAAAGTCAAACTTGGTCAACTGGCCATTTAATCAGTGATTTGATGGATGGAATTGATTTGAAGGAGTTCATTCATGTCTATACAAGCCTCATATGTCATGTCCAACCTCATCATGGAAGAATTTGAAGTCAAACAGAAAATTTCCAGAAATGGAAACTGGACCTGTAACTGAAACCTGCCATAAATGGAAAGTCTTGATCCTCAAACTTACATCATGATACAAGCTTCAAATGAATTTTTGCCCAACATGAAAGTTGAAGATCTTGTTCTCCCATTTCCAAAAAGTCCAAGAACTCTCAATTCCCATGTGTGGTTGGCAAGTTATGATCGAATCGATTTCAGAAAATCTTGAACTTCAAAGGGCCATATCTCCCAAACCGTTTGGCCAATTTTGGTGGGGTTTTTTCCTACAAGTCACATTTGATCCCCCCTTTCCAAAAATATAAATTTCATGAGCCAAAACTTCACCAATCAAAATGGCATATTTTGACTTTTCTCATTTAAATGCAAGTTTGACCAAGAGTTGACTTTTTGAAGTAAACCTTTTTCTAACATTTGGCCAATTGGAACAGCTCAAGAATATCATTTTAAGTGTGTTTGCAAGCTCAAATTATGCAGGACATGAGGCCATTGCTTGGTTGCTTGAATTGTAAGAAAAGTACAATTTCACCATAATTGTCCATGCCATCCACCATACCATGATTTGTACTCTCAAAACAGAAAATTAGAAGGCCATTTTGCTGTCAATTGAACATGTTGCAGCCTAAAAAACCAGCAAAAACAAAGGCATTGCCAAGTTGCCAAAGAATGGGCAAAAAGTACATGTTTTCACCATGCTTCCACAACCATACTTGTACCATGACCATCACAACATACCTCCTCATCATATTTTCTGCAGATGGAGGACAGTAGCAGCACAGTAGGCCAACCATTTCTTTCACTCATCAATAGATTTTCACCCTTGGCCATTCTTGACTGAGGCATTGGTACACAAGCCATATTGGATTTTCATTTTTGCTGTCACAAACACCCCTGTCATGAAAAACCAAGGGCAACCTCACAAACTATTTTGGCCAAGGCAAATGCATTAGGCATCCTGAGTCAAAAAGCCCTCTCTCACTTAGCATTTTCCTCCTCAAAAAACTGAAGCAACAGCAAACAGCAGGGAGAGGTATGGTTTGCTGTCAATTGAAACACAGTGTGAAGCTTAATATTGCAGCCAAAACCAACAGGAGGCCATGCCTTAGCTGCTTGAAATATGGAGAGCAAGTACAACTCCATCCCAAAAAGCACAACCATGCCTTGTACTGTCACATGGCAGATTTCTTTATCCATCATTTTCTGTCATACACACACATAGGACGATAGTAGACACAGGCCTGGCACAACAAAAGAACCAACAGAACTCATTCATAGGAACATTCACTTGGCTTGTGGCAATTTTCCAATTTTTTCTGTAAAACTCCAAAGAGAACAAAAGTTGGCTTGGCTCAATACCATATCTACCATCATGTTTCTGTCAGGAGGAACCAACAGAAGCAGCCATTTGACAGTAGAAAAAGCCATGGCTCACTCACCCTAAAAACTGCATTCACCTTGTTTTAGCATTTTCTGCTCAAAATCTCCAAAGGCCTCGATCAACTCTTGCTTCTCTCATGCTTTAGCCATCTTTGTGAGCTCATTTGAACTATCAAACCCTTGCTGTAACTGTATCTTCCTGCCCTGTTTTCTTCAAGTCACAACAATGGTGAAATCGAGATTTGGGAGTTTCAAGCAAGTGTGAGCTGGTTTTCTTCAAGCATTCAACATTGCCAAGCATAAGAGCCACCTGTTTCAACACAACAACCTCAAAACACCACTGCTTCCTCCATTTCTTCATAACCAATTAAAAATCTCGATCTCTTCATTCTCTATGCTATGATATGTTTTAGATAGCTTGTTTTGTGCTGATTTCAATGAGCTTCAAATGGTTAAAAATGGTCCAGTATTCATTAAGATATGCTGATCTAAAGTTTAATGCTCATGTGTGTTTTTGCTCGAATCTTGTTTGTTTGTGTGTTTTGATGAAAATGGCTAATGGATTTATGATGTACAATGTTTAATGAGTGTATTGCCATGCTTGATTGTTGTTCCTGGGATTTTTGTTCTTGGTCGAATGCATGATATGATGAAATGCCCTGCTGCTGTTTTGAAAAACCATGAACATTGCCCAGAAAAACTCCCATGATTATTGCTGTTTAGTTGTTCTCAAATGTTGCATGAACATTGTTAACACCTTGCTGTTTGCCATACTGGTCGAATTTTGTTCTGATGCTGGTGATAACATGAATGTATGCTGTTGTTTTGAACCTTATGACCATGCCTAGAAAATCCATGAGAACTATGTTGTATGCTGTTGACTGCTTGCTGTGTGAACATTGCCAAATGCTATGCTGTTGTGTGTTTGTTGTTTGAATTTGTTTGGATGTTGATTGAACTTGTATGAAGTTTCAAAACCATGCTGTTAAACCCTAGGGTTTATGTTGAAAACCCAGAACTTTGAAGCTCATTGGCTGCGTTTACTGTTCCATTGGGTTTGGACCAATGAGAACATTTCGTTCTCTACTCCCAAAACGCACAGCTTTGTTAAGTGGCACGCTAATTACAGCTTTGCCACCGTTGACCCCATGTTTGACTCCATACCATGCTATGTGTTTCATATTTCATCCAAAATGTTCATCAACTTCAACAATTCATTTTTTATTCATTTCAACTCCAAAAATTGTGGGATTTTTTGCATTGAACTCATGAAAATGTCTAGTATTTTATTGTGATTTTTAATTAATTTTTCATTGGCTGGATTTTAATTGATAATTGGTTTCCTAACATGTATGTATAAATGATACATTGTGCCATTTCTTTTGTGAAATTGTCAGGACATATCCATTGCCCCTGAAATTTTTTGTGGTAAAACTAGACATGCTCACCTTCATTTCCATATAAAGATTGTGCATTTATCATTTATGGTTTGCTAGTTATGATTTTGTGAACTAGGGTGTGACAATTTGTGTCACACCAATGATGTGCATCTTCTTGATTTTTGTTCATATACTTCCTGGCCTCCAAATCACTTGAAATTTTGCATGAATGATCTATCACATGTCTGGTTTGTGTATGAATTTTCTTGGAATTAATGATGCTGTTTTCCATTTATTTGAAAACTTCCTTCCATGCTTAGTCATTTGTTGACTTTAGGTGGTACATGTTGCCAAATCTTTTGTGAAATTCTCAAATCTTATTGTACGACCATGAAATTTCATATGTGATAACTAGACATCTTGACCTTTGCATTGGTGTTAATCTCATTCATTTCTCATCTGTTTTCAATTTGATATGATTTTTTGAAGTTGACCCATGCTTGTTGACCTTCATTGTGCTTACTTGAAATTATGTTGACTTCATGATTTTAATTGATTGCCTTCCTCTCATCCAAATGCCATGAAATTTGACATGCTTGCCATGCTAGATGTTAGGATTGAATGTGATTTATTTGATAATTTGTGAGATTGTTTGGGATGACTTTTGAATGAAGTCTTGCTGTTGACCTATTTGTATGCTTCCCTTGCCATGCATTGCCTTCCTATGTTCATGAAATGATAATAATGCATGATTTGAATGTGAATCCAATTGAGATAGCTTCTTAAATGTTTGAACATGAATTGGGTTGACCTTTCTTTGCTGTTTGACTTTTTTCTTTCATCTTTGACCCTAGGCTAGTCCTAGTGGTCTTTTGAGCTTACCATTGAGCTATTGTTTCAGGTTAAGCACCAATGCCTCAAAGATCATTCAAATTTGATTGAGTTGGATTATATATATTGTGCTAACCCTTGTTTTGTAGGTGTGACTCATATAAGTTTGGCTTTGTGCCTCGGCACCTCTGTTTATGGTTGACTGTTGTTTATCCATTTCTTTTGGTTTGAACTGTTGATTTGTTTACTAATAAGTTTGACTTTTTCAGGTACTTTAGTTGCTTAAGTTCCTTGAACTTGCTTTGCTTTGCTATTTAGCAATTGCTTTTGAGGTATAAACCTTTCTTCTTCATGTAGTCTGGAGACCCGGTCTGTTATTTGACCGGGCAAACTGTCTGAAGTCCTCCTTAAGAGGCAATGCCTGTATGTGTTTAAAATTGTCCCAAGCAGGAAAAGTCCTTCAAGTAAGGCAATTGGTGGAAGGTAGGGATAAGCAATCTATCCCCCACTATTCAGTGTGTCCTCTCTTTGCTCCCATTACATGGTTGAAGCATTGAGATAAAAACCCAAGATCTAATCGAGTCAATAAAGGGGAAAGAGTTCCATCATTCTGAACTCCCCCACTTTCCATTATTTGATGCTCTCTCTGATCTGAGATAGAAGCAATGAGGCACACCCCTCATCTCCTTTTCATCTGCTTCACCTTAGCCTCTCAATGGCAAGGTTAAGAGCGACACTTACCCATTACAGTGGACTTTCATAGTCAAACCCTCTTGTGTGAGCCCCCCCTTGTTTGGCTATAGAGTGTGCTGTTTGATATTCATTGACTGATTGATTGCTTCATATGCACATGTTTGCTTGTATGTTATGCATTTATCATCATCAATTGCCATTAGTGCATGATCATATCATTTGTCTGTATGACTTTTATTATTGTTGTTTGCCCATTGAGGACAATTGTAAGTCCATTGTTTTGGCATTTGCTCCTATGATATGGAAGGATAGAGTGTAAGACCTCATTGGTCACTCATATCTTCTGTTTTATCTGTTTGTATGTGAGGATACAACTGTAAGTCCCTGCAAGTTGGAATTTGTTTCCTAGGATCATACTGTGTATGTGAGAGTAAGCCCAGACAGATTGGCATCTAACATCCATGTTTTGCTTTTGTTTGTTTATGTGAGGATGCAATTGTAAGTCCCTGCAAGTTGGCATTTGCTTTCCTATGATCATATGTTGGATATTGGTATAAGTCCAGACAGATTGGCATCCGGTATCCAAGTTTCATTTTGTTTTAGGAGATTAGTATAAGTCCATTGAGTGGCCTCTGATATCCAGTTTTGTTTTAGGAGATTGGTGTAAATCCATCTAGTGGTATCCAGTATCCGCTTTTGTTTGTGAGATTGGAGTAAGACCATTGAATGGCATCCGGTATCATTTGTTTGCTTACATTATTATTATTCATTGCCTATTCCAAAGGACACACTTGAATCATCTTCTATATGATTTCAAGAAGTGAACCTTCTAAGAAGTTTTACAATCCATATCCATCCATTCATCCTCATTATGTCCTAAACCTTTTCACACTTCAATTTTCAAACTTGACATAGATATTGTGCAAACTTCTTCATGTTTTCCGAACTAAAAACCTGGACCCAAGTCCTTGACTTTTTCAAACTCCATTTTCATAATACTTCTTTCAAATCAATCTTAATCATACTTTGACTTCACTTTCATAATCACAATCAATTAACTTCACTCATTCACTTGTTTTGGCTTTGTCCATTGTTAATCTTTTCATGCATTAGCCATAGGTTTCAATTATCATTGCGGTTGATGTAAATCTTGCCTATCCTTAGTGAGTCGACAGTAAGACTTCCGTACTAAAAACAGGGTTAACCCCTCCAGTACGTCGAAGCTATCCTCGCATGGTGGATGTTGGTTTTGGTCGAGTTTTCTCCCATTGATAATGAAAAGCCTCAGTGCTATTGTTTAAAATTGAATCCATCAACCTTTTTGAAATCTTTTAGCCGAACTACGGCGTTTTGATCCTTACCTTTGATGGAAGGTACGTAGGCAGCGGGTTCATCCGTTCAAACCCAATAATAAAATTGTATATTCTTTTCTCATCATCCCAATCATGTTTGCACAATACTTATGTCATAACAAATAACAATTTAGTACAACAAGTGTGAAAAGGGCTCCCTAGGAGTACCTAGGACGTAGTGGGTGCCTAACACCTTCCCATTGCATAATTTACCCCTTACCCAGACTCTCTGATCTTTTTATTAGTTTTCTACGTGTAAAACTTCTTAGGCTTTTGTTCGCTTTTTAGCCAGTCCTTTGGATAAATAAAAGTGCGGTGGCGACTCGAAAATCATTGTATGCTTTGCTTATGGTTTAATCGATAAATCATATAGCGACGAATACACCGCTACAGAAAAGTGGCGACTCTGCTGGGGATGATCTCACCAGAATCCTTGGTGGTATTGCCTACTTTTCACCATTGTTGTATGATATATTATTATTTGTTATATGACATATTTTTGTACAATTTGGGATCACTGTATTGATTGTAATGTGTGAATTGCTTGATATACAATTGCTGTTTGCTTTGGTGATCTGTGAGATGAGTTCTATACCCGAACTCGAGTGCTCTCTAGGATAGGAGAATGGCATAGTCTTGTCGACTGGTGTGGAGTAGTCCTTAGCCAGTTGACTTGCGAGACCATTCACTTGGTGGAGGTCATGTTGAACTAATAATGTCACACAAGTTATTTGTGGTTAGACATTATTCTTTCAATCATGTTCCGCAGAAGCCAAGGACCTTAGTTTACCAAACCCATCTTGGCCTATTTTTAGGACCGTAGTGCGGAGGTCGTTCAGATGTCAGTTCTGATACGATTGTCACGCGATACTACACTCATGAGAGTTTCTCTTGAGAATATTCTTGGAATACGAGTATTCGTTCCTCCGATAATATTCGAAAGATGGAACGATGATTATGGGAACCTCTGATAGAACATGTCTGGCAGGTTTAAACCCTAGTACACTCCCTTTGGGTGGTTCTTAACCGAGACTCCATGCTCGTGACTCTCAACAAACCCGTGATTCGTGGTTGAGTCGTTCAAACATTGTTAATATCAATGGATCCCGGATCAGGTGTAAAACCTAAAATCCACCAAAGCGGCTGGTTGATATTAAGAATGTCTGAACCGGTTCATGTACCGTTAATATCAATGGAACTTGGGTGTCGATAAGGTGAAAACCTAAATCCACCAAAATGGATGATTGATATTAGGGATACATAGAGCTTTCCCACGACCTTTGTTTGGTGTGCTTTGCTTGATCCTTGAGTGTGTTTGTTGCATTCATGCATTCACGCATTCATCCGCATTCGTGTCATCACAAAAAGAAGATTTTCAAGGAACTTAAAAAAGGGTTTATTTGCAAAATTTTCAGACATGGAAAGACCGAAAAGGCATACAAAGAAGTACAGCTTTAAGCAGTCCGACGTAAAAGAGTTAAGGAATCTGACATCATATGTATTAGATCCCTTGGGTTTCAAAGCTCGCTATGGGAAGCTTCTACCTCTGCTCACCACTCAGGTTGACGAAGGATTGATGAGTACTCTGGCTCAGTTCTACGATCCGTTGCATCACTGCTTCTTATTTCCGGATTTCCAGCTATTGCCAACCTTGGAGGAGTATTCTCGTCTCATTGGGATTCCAATTCTGGATCAAGTGCCGTTCAGTGGCTTAGAGGATATTCCATCTGCTCGAGAGATTGCTAGCTTGTTGCATATAGATGAAGATCTGATTAGAGCTAACCTGACTACCAAAGGCGGAATTCAGGGTTTTCCTTCCGAGTTCCTCATTGCCCAAGCTACCTTTTATGGGAAGGCCATGAGTGAGGATGCCTTTGAGGCTCTATTCGCGTTACTCATCTATGGATTGGTGCTATTTCCCAATTTCGACAAGTTCGTGGACATGAACGCCATTAGGATCTTCTCGGTTCTTAATCCAGTTCCGACTTTGTTGGGTGATACATATGTCTCCTTGCACCTGAGGAATATGAAGAATGGAGGAGTCATTGTCTGCTGTTTACCCCTGCTGTACAAGTGGTTTATTTCGCACTTGCCGCAGACAGTTGCTTTCAAGGAGAACAAGGGATGTCTACGGTGGTCTCAGAGACTCATGTCTCTCACCAATGATGATATCACTTGGTATGATCGCGTGTATGATACCGTCCAGATCATCGACTATTGTGGTGAATTCCCTAATGTGCCCCTTCTTGGTACATGTGGTGGGATTACCTACAATCCTATACTTGCACGTCGCCAGCTTGGGTTCCCCCTAAAGGATAAACCTAATAGCATTCTGTTAGAAGGTGTGTTCTTTCAGGAGGGTAAAGATCCCCAAGGCCTGAAAGCCAGATTTGTCCGTGCATGGCGCAGTGTTCACAAGAAGAGTAGGAATGAGTTGGGCCCAAAGAACTGCATTGCTTTGGAGCCATACACCTCTTGGGTCAGACAAAGAGCTGCCGCTTACTTGATGCCGTATGATCATCCGAGACCTACACCGTTGGATGTGGCTGGGCCTTCAACCCTCCCTACCCAACGTATAGAGGAGTTGAGAGAAGAAGACCTTTCGCGTGCTTGGATCCGTGAGAGGGAGGAATTGCTGCAGCAGCTCAAGGAGAAGGACGCTATGATTGAATTCCTCGAGCACCGAGTGATCGATGATCCGAGCGACGCTTGGACTTCTCTGCTTCCTCAGTCTTCCAAATTCTGGAAGAGGAGGTATGATCGACTTGCAAAGGAGAAAGCTGACATGGAAGCGGCCTATGAGAGAGAGATCAAGAAGTTGTGCACTTCTCGTCTTCCAGCATCCCGAGCTTTTAGGGATCCATAGGATGTCATTTACCTTTTCTCTTTGTAATTTAAAATGCTGTACTTTTTGTCTTGATGTATTGAATGAAATATTTTCCATGAGGAATCAAAAATGCTTAAATTAATCAAAATATTGCAAAAAATACCCTAAGGGTTCCTTGAAAACAAAGCATTTGCACAAGCATTTCATGCATCATTCTTGCATAAACAGGTACCCTTTGTTTCTGGTCTTCTTGTCCTAACCTCTGTTCTTCATTTATTTTGAAGACAAGCTGATTCACCGGTATTATACACGAGTCAACTCTGCAAGAATCATGGAGCAGTTGGAACAAGAGAACAGAGAATTGAAGGAAGAGGTCGCCAGACTTGGCGCTTTGATGGAGCAACTCCTTGCCGCTCAGAATCAACCTGCTCCGACGCCTGCAACTCCGGTTCAGCGGACTGTTATATCAGAGGTAGCTACCTCAACGGTGCCTGTCAGTGCCCAGCAGCCAAACGCCATGCCTCCCGGTTTTCCTTGGGGGATGCCTCCAGGCTTCATGCCTGATCTGCCAGCTCCTACCTTTGCTCAAATGCCGGCATCTAGCCCGGTCCCTATTCCCGTTCCTCCTGTCGTACATACCATGCCTAGGGTAGACGACACCATTTATCACTCTGAAGCATCTGAGGGCTCAGATGTTCACGAGAAAATGGATGCGATGAACGATCAATTCCTTGAGCTGAGAAAGGAATTGAGGACTCTCCGTGGCAAAGATCTCTTCGGCAAGTCTGCAGCCGAACTTTGCCTGGTTCCCGGCGTCAAAATACCGATCAAGTTCAAGGTCCCAGACTTTGAAAAATATAAGGGGAACACCTGTCCGCTTGCTCACCTGGTCATGTATGCCAGGAAAATGTCAACGCAAACCGACAACGATCAACTCTTGATCCACTACTTCCAAGACAGCTTGTCTGGTGCTGCTCTTCGATGGTACATGAGCCTGGACAGTGCTAACATCTGGTCTTTCAACGATCTTGGCGAAGCTTTCGTCAAGCAGTACAAATATAATGTCGATATGGCGCCTGACCGAGATCAACTCAGGTCCATGTCACAAAAGGACAAAGAGTCGTTCAAGGAGTACGCCCAGAGATGGCGTGAGCTGGCAGCTCAAATCACTCCACCATTGGAAGAGAAAGAGATGACCAAGATTTTTCTGAAGACTCTTGGTTCATTTTACTATGAACGAATGGTGGCAAGCGCTCCCTCTGATTTCACCGAGATGGTGAACATGGGGATGCGTCTTGAAGAAGGTGTCCGTGAAGGACGGTTGGCCAAGGATGATGGTTCCTCCTCTAAACGATATGGAGCGTTTAAGAGGAAAGAAGGGGAAGCCCATGCCGTGCAGTCTCAGCCGAAACAAAGAAGACCCTCTGATCAGAGGAAGCCTGCACGACGTGCCGGACATCAACACCAGGTGGCTCATATAGCACCTGTATTCAAAGACAGTGCGCCACAATATCAACCTCAGCAATATCAGCATCAGCAGCAATATCAACAACAGCAACGTCCACAGCAACAGGCTTACCAGCCTCGTGGAAGTACAACCAATCAAGCTAACATGAATTATGATAGGAAGAGGGTCAGCTTCGATCCAATTCCTATGACATATGCAGAGCTTTATCCCTCCTTGTTGGAGAGGAAGTTGGTTTCTCCCAGGGATCCTCCCGCCATTCCTATGAACCCGCAATGGTGGTACAGACCGGACCAACATTGTATCTACCATTCCGGTGCTCCGGGCCACAGTATAGAAAATTGTTTCCAGCTGAAGACTAAGGTTCAAGACCTTATGAGAAGTGGAATCCTGAGTTTTGAGGACTCGAGCCCGAACGTCACCAAGAACCCATTGCCTTCGCATGGGAAATCTGTCAACATGATCCAGGAGGACCTTGGGAAATACAAGGTTAAGTACGTCAGTCATATTCGGCAATCGTTGGTTGATTTACACAAGATGCTGTGTCAGCACAGTCATTTGGAGCATAACCACGACCAATGCCGCGTCTGTTCGGTTAACCGCTTGGGTTGCGACCAAGTCCGCCGTGAACTTCAGAAGTTGTTGAATGAAGGCACCATTGAGATTCTCCAGAATCGCAATGTTGATACGGTTGAACCTGAGGTGAATGTCATTTCCCCAGTGTTCAAGTTGCCAGAGCCCGTTGTTATTCGCTACAATAGCAACAAACCGAAGGCTTCCCCTGCTTTGATCATCAAACCGGCCGGCCCTGTGCCTTATTCATCCGATAGAGCTGTACCTTTCAGATACAATCCTGTTGCTGTCCAGGATGGGGTTGAAACGCCTTTGCCTTCCACTGCTGTAACTAATATTGCTGATGTTAGTGGACTGACCCGAAGTGGTCGTGTGTTTTCTGCACCTGCTAAGGCTACTGTTTCTGACACTGTTGTGCACCCCATAGGGAATGCTGTGAATGTTCAGAATCCGGCACTTGATGTTGCCCAACCATCCTCCTCTGTACAAAAGACTCCCGTTTCTTCGGTTGGCCCGAGTGGCATTGTTGACGAAGAATCTGATGAGATGCTGAGGCTCATCAGAAAGAGTGAGTACAATATTGTAGACCAGCTTCTACACACGCCCTCCAAGATTTCCATCCTTTCTCTATTGCTGAATTCAGAACCCCATCGGGAATCTCTGCAGAAAGTCTTGGACCTGGCGTACGTTGATCATGACGTCACCCTGGAACAATTCGATAGCATTGTTGCAAACATTACCGCTTGCAACACGTTGAGCTTTTGTGACGCTGATCTCCCTGAGGAGGGAAGAGACCACAACATGGCCTTACATATCTCCATGAACTGCAAATCTGATGCAATGTCCAATGTGTTGGTGGACACTGGATCTTCTCTTAATGTATTGCCAAAATCCACACTCTCTCGACTATCATATCAAGGTCCTCCTATGAGGCAGAGTGGGATTGTTGTGAAGGCGTTTGATGGGTCGCGCAAGACCGTGATTGGGGAAGTTGATCTCCCTATCAAGATAGGACCAAGTGATTTCCAAGTCACTTTCCAAGTAATGGATATCCACCCATCTTACAGCTGTCTCTTAGGCAGACCATGGATTCACGAGGCTGGCGCCGTGACATCCACCCTACACCAGAAGCTGAAATTTGTGAAGAACAAGAAATTGGTTGTAGTAGGGGGAGAAAAGGCTCTCCTGGTTAGCCATCTGTCTTCTTTCTCGTACATTGACGCAGAGGATGAAGTTGGAACTCAGTTCCAAGCTTTATCTATTGATGAACCAATCGAGAAGAAGTCTCCTTCATTCACTTCCTACCGTGATGCTAAGCTGGCCATTGAATGTGGTGCAGTTGCTGGTTTGGGGAAGGTGATTGAACTTGAAGACAACAAATCCCGGGCTGGCATTGGCTATGGTTCTGGGGCATGCAATGAGCAAGGGCTGTTCACAAGTGGAGGATTCATTCACGCCAATCAACATGAAGAAGAGGAAGCTGCTGCCATCATTAAAGAGGAAGCAGAGGACATGAACAATTTTGTTATTCCTGGTGGTGTCTGCCACAATTGGGTCGCCGTAGATGTTCCTACAGTCATCCATAGATCAGAGTAAATTGTTCATCTTGTTTAAAACCTTCTCCCATGCCAAAAGGAGAAGTGATGACATTGTTGGCGGCATTTAATACAATGATGTTTTCATTCAATTAATGCATTGTTTAACATTTGTTTTTCCTTTGTTTTTACTTTTTGCTTTTCTGCATGAAATCAGTGATCACAAAAAACCCTGAAAAACAAAAACAACATTTTTCATCTGCATAATGGTTTGCTTGTTTAAATGCTGAAGTTTTTTCCTTAACCAAAATCATTATGCAGATTGATCCTAAAACCCATTGAACATAATGATCCAACGCCATCTCCCAATTTTGAATTCCCTGTATTTGAGGCAGAAGAAGATGACGTTGAGGGGATTCCTGATGAGATTACCCGTCTTCTTGAGCACGAAGAGAAGATCATTCAGCCACATCTCGAAGACTTGGAAACAGTCAACTTGGGGTCTGAGGATTGTGCTCGTCTGGTGAAGATCGGGGCACTTCTCGAAGGGTCTGTCAAGGAAGATTTGGTCAGTTTGCTACGAGAATATTCAGATATCTTTGCTTGGTCCTATGAAGACATGCCGGGTTTAGATACAGATATTGTGCAACATTTCCTGCCTTTGAAGCCTGAGTGCGTGCCTGTGAAGCAGAAGCTCAGAAGAACTCATCCAGATATGGCAGTAAAGATCAAAGAAGAAGTTCAGAAGCAAATTGATGCGGGGTTTCTGGTGACTTCTACATATCCTCAATGGGTGGCCAATATTGTGCCTGTTCCTAAGAAGGACGGAAAGGTCCGTATGTGCGTTGACTATAGAGATTTGAATAAAGCTAGCCCAAAAGATGATTTTCCTCTACCACACATTGACATGTTGGTAGACAATACAGCTAAATTCAAAGTCTTTTCCTTTATGGACGGATTTTCTGGATATAATCAAATCAAGATGGCACCAGAGGATATGGAGAAGACAACATTCATCACACCTTGGGGAACATTCTGTTATCGAGTGATGCCCTTCGGTTTGAAGAACGCCGGAGCCACGTATCAACGAGCTATGACTACCTTGTTTCATGACATGATGCACAAGGAGATAGAAGTCTATGTTGATGATATGATCGCTAAGTCCCGAACGGAAGTTGAGCATGTTGAGCATTTGTTGAAGCTTTTTTCAGCGTTTGAGAAAGTTCAAACTTCGCCTGAATCCGAACAAATGTACATTTGGAGTCCGTTCCGGCAAGTTGTTGGGTTTTGTGGTAAGCGAAAGAGGTATTGAGGTTGATCCTGCAAAGGTCAAAGCAATACAAGAGATGCCTGCACCCAAAACTGAGAAGCAAGTCCGAGGTTTTCTTGGCCGCTTGAATTACGTTTCCAGATTTATATCCCACATGACTGCCACATGTGCGCCGATATTCAAGCTCCTCCGGAAAGATCAGTCTCATGATTGGACCGAGGATTGCCAGAAAGCTTTCGACAGTATCAAAGATTATCTGTCTGAACCTCCGATTTTGTCTCCGCCTGTGGAAGGAAGACCTCTGATCATGTATTTAACAGTTCTTGAAGACTCGATGGGTTGTGTACTCGGTCAACAAGACGAATCAGGGAAGAAGGAGTTTGCTATATACTACCTCAGTAAGAAGTTTACTGATTGTGAGTCTCGATACTCTACACTTGAGAAGACGTGCTGTGCTTTAGCTTGGGCTGCTAAGCGTTTGCGCCAGTACATGATAAATCATACAACTTGGTTGATATCCAGAATGGACCCAATTAAGTATATCTTCGAGAAGCCTGCTTTAACTGGGAGGATTGCCCGTTGGCAGATGTTGTTGTCTGAGTATGATATTGAGTATCGAGCTCAGAAAGCTATCAAAGGTAGTATCTTGGCTGACCATCTAGCGCACCAGCCGATTGAAGATCATCAGTCTGTTCAGTATGACTTCCCTGACGAGGAAATTCTGTATTTGAAGATGAAAGATTGCGATGAGCCTACACTTGATGAAGGTCCAGAACCTGGTTCCAGATGGACGATGGTGTTTGATGGCGCTGTTAATCAATATGGAAATGGAATTGGGGCAGTGATTATCACTCCTCAAGGTTCACACATTCCGTTTACAGCAAGGCTAACTTTCAAATGCACGAACAACATGGCGGAGTATGAAGCCTGTATAATGGGACTTGAAGAATGCATTGATTTGAGAATCAAGTATCTTGATGTCTATGGTGATTCGGCCCTAGTTATCAATCAGATCAAGGGTGAATGGGAGACGAACCAGCCAAGTCTCATTCCGTACAGAGATTACGCAAGGAGAATTTCAACATTCTTTACAGAAGTTGAATTTTATCACATTCCTCGAGAGGATAATCGGATGGCGGATGCTCTTGCAACGCTTGCTTCCATGATAGTGGTCAGACGGTGGAATGATGTCCCCAATATTACTGTGATGCGCTTGGACAGACCAGCTCACATATTTGCAATCGAAGAAGTGAAAGATGACAAGCCTTGGTATTTTGATATCAAAAATTTCCTCCAGAACCAGGTCTACCCGCCTGGGGCATCTGTGAAAGATAGGAAAACTTTGAGAAGGTTGTCAGGCAGTTTCTACCTCAGTGGTGAAGTGCTGTATAAGAGGAATTTCGATATGGTTTTGCTCAGATGCGTGGATAGACACGAAGCAAACCTATTGATGACTGAGGTCCATGAGGGTTCATTTGGTACTCATTCCAATGGACATGCCATGGCTAAGAAAATGTTGAGAGCGGGCTATTATTGGCTGACAATGGAGTCTGACTGTTGCAAGTATGTGAAGAAATGTCACAAGTGTCAAATTTATGCGGATAAGATTCATATTCCTCCGACACTCCTGAATGTGATTTCATCACCATGGCCTTTCTCTATGTGGGGAATCGACATGATCGGCATGATTGAGCCGAAAGCATCCAACGGGCATCGGTTTATTCTCGTAGCGATTGATTACTTCACCAAATGGGTTGAAGCCGCTTCATACGCGAATGTAACCAGACAGGTGGTTGTGAAGTTTATCAAGAACCAGCTGATTTGCCGTTATGGTGTGCCAGAGAGGATCATTACTGATAATGGATCCAATCTGAACAATAAGATGATGGATGAGTTGTGCGCTGAATTCAAGATTGCACACCATAACTCCTCTCCTTACAGACCTAAGATGAATGGGGCTGTTGAAGCTGCTAACAAGAATATCAAGAGGATCATCCAGAAGATGACTGTCACGTACAAAGATTGGCATGAGATGCTGCCATTTGCTTTGCATGGATACCGTACGTCTGTACGCACTTCAACAGGGGCAACCCCTTTTTCTCTTGTTTATGGCATGGAAGCCGTTCTCCCAGTAGAGGTGGAGATCCCATCAATGCGAGTCTTGATGGAAGCCAAGTTGACTGATGCTGAATGGATTCAGAGTCGTTATGACCAGTTGAATTTGATCGAAGAGAAGCGATTAACTGCCATGTGTCATGGTCAGTTATATCAGCAGAGAATGAAGAAAGCATTCGATAAGAAGGTCAAGCCTCGTGTGTTCCGAGAAGGTGACCTCGTGCTCAAGAAAGTTTTGTCTTTCGCGCCCGATTCCAGGGGCAAGTGGACTCCAAACTACGAGGGTCCATATGTTGTTAAGAGAGCCTTTTCAGGCGGTGCTTTAATGCTTACAACAATGGATGGGGAGGATTTCACTCGTCCTGTGAATTCAGATGCAGTCAAGAGATACTTTGCCTAAAAAAAAAAGTATATGCAAATGAAAAAACAGAATAGCTCGCTAAGTTGAAAACCCGAAAGGGCGGCTTAGGCAAAAATAAGTCTCGGTGGAGAACCCGCAAGGGTAATCCAGGCAAAAATTAGAGACATGAAAAAAGAGAGAATATTTGCATCCCGCTAGATTGAGTACCTCACCCTGGGGCAATCTAGGCAAAAATTAGGGATTTGGCAAGTAACTGCATCCTGACAAGACTTTCTGGTTCATCAGTCGTCATTTCGTCAGAAGATTCTCGATTCGCCGTCAACCGAAGCTTCGAATACATCGAGATTCAAATTGGTAGAGAAAGGATCATTATGTTCAATGTAGCCCTCTTCCAATATATATCACTGATTTCAAATTTGTACAGATCTATGGAGTCTTGCCATTTGCAGACTACCATTCTATCAAATCAATTTGAGCTTTTTATCCAATTATTTGCACTCCTACTTGTTTCAATTCAACAAATGTTTTGCATGTTTTAAATTGATAAAATATCATTGTTTTAAACAAATCAAAATTTTTCAAAAAAAATTTGTTTTAAACAAAGTGAACATTCACAAGATTGAAAGGGTACTCAAGAATATCTCAGTGCTCTCCCGAGGGTGGCATGATTTCCAACAGGTAGGACATTGGTTCATATTCCTGGTTTGGTGGTATCTTCTTTCTTCAGATCTTTGTTGGGGTTGTTCCTCAAATAGAGTTGTTGTTGGGGTTGTTCCCCCAGTATAGTCGCAAGCAGAGTGTTGTTGAAGACTTCGTTTTCTCCAGCAGCAGTTTTCCCAGCATGGGTGTTTCCTTGTGAGTTTCGGCGGTTGATGGTTTGTCATCTTGGTGCCCCGTCACTTTCTCCAGTGGGTCGTATGCCCCAGACTTTATTTGTCTCCTCGGCAGTCATGAGTAGAGCTGTTATGGATATCCCCATCGGATTCGCGAGCAGAGTTGTTATCACTCTTCCCAATGCAGTTGCCAGCGGAGTTGTTTCCTCAGCACGATCGCTTTCTTTTGAAGACTCGGTAAGCCGGCGGTTTGATACCCGGTACTTTACCTTTTCCCCGGCGAAGTCGTCTGCGGAATTGTTGCTATCTCTCCATCAGAGTTTGTTCTCTTCAGCAGAGTAGGATTTATTTTCCTATTCAGCGGTTGATTGGGTCGACATCCCAGTGTTTTCAACCATCTTTTTCCTCAGCATAGTCTGCAGAGTATTTGTTATGGCAATTTCGCCTGTTGAGTACTCCTTCGATCCCCGGTATGGTCGGATGATGGCTCTACCATCCAGAGAACGGATTAATTTCCTGACTGTTTGTGATCCCCAGTAGAGTGGCTTATATTGCAGAATCTACTTGTTGTGATCAGTTTGCTATGCATTTTCTTTCCCAAGTAGAGTGGTTCGTTGCAGAATCTACTTGTTTGATCTGTCCTCCCTCAGTGGGTTGTTCCCCAAGAGAGTAGCCGACAGTTTTCCCCAGTAGAGTTGCTTATGCAGTTAGATTCTATTTGGATGATATCACTCTCCCTCAGTGGGTTGTTCCCCAGCGGAGTTATGTGGAGTTGCTTCTACAACAGTTCGTGCTTGTGCAATGCATCCTTTTGTTTCTCAGTTGACACTGAGATCCCCTGCAGATACTTTGGGACTTCTCTTGTTCCCCTACCGATTCGTCTTGGTGGTTGCTTTGCCCATTGTGACTTTCTGTACCCTGATCGGGTTGTTTCCTGATATCTCTGATCCTCTGCGTCTTCAGCAGTACCCGCAGATCTTTGCTTTACAGCATGAAGATCTCCGCAGATTGGCTCTCCAGCTGGTTGTTCCCCTGGAAGTATAATACTGGACGTTTTGATTCCTGAACCTGTTTGTGTTGGAGTTGTCTGTTTTGTCAGCATTCATCAAACATAAATCACGCATATTCATGCATATTCATAAACATTCAGATATTCATGTTGCATTTCTTGCCATGTATCTTTTGCTTGTCGTGTTCTCCTGCACGGGTGATATAGATCTCTTTATAGATCTCCCCAAGCAGATGTCGGGTGTTTAAAATCTCTCCATATAGAGTCAGCCCCATAAGCAGAAAATGTTGCCTTTCCTTCTGCAGTTCCCCACTGAGATATATCCTCGTGGATGACGGTTTCTTCTGTTTCCTCCCAACACATATATTGGGATGGATGTTCCTATTTGAGTTACATCCTCATTAGGACGTGTCTTGATTCAGTCTGTCTTTTCGGATTATTCCCGAATTGGCTATTTGTCAAATGTCTTGTGCTTCCCAGTGGGTTGTTCCCCAGCGGAGTAATTTTGGGCCGCTACCCTCATACCTGTGGTTATAAGTCCTACTTTTCCTGGCTTTCTTGACAGAATTTGTGGTTATACACCTTTTATTCTCCAGCCAGAATTTTGGTTTTCTACCTAACAGTCGGTAGTTGTAAATCCTATTTTCCTGCTCTCCAGCAGTTTGTGGTTTGTTATAAACCCTATTTTGGTTTCCCGTGCGGATTTGTGATTCGTTCTATCCCCACGTGGAGTTGTTGGTCTTCTATCCCGTATTCGGTAGATGTAAACCCTAATTTTGTGGTCATCTCCACCCTTTTGGCCCTCTGCCTACGAACCAGCAGTCGTAAGTCCTATCTTTGCGGTTTTTCTACTTACAAACCGGTAGTCATAAACCCTGTTTTCTCCACTTGCAGAGTTAACTTTGTTGTTCATCTCAACCGATGACAATTTCCCTTGTGGTTATCTTCATCTAGTTCTTGATGTTGATTTTTCCTTTGCTTGGATAAGTTGCTCAGATCAGCACTTATATCCCTCGCAAGTCTTTTGTGGATAATTGCCGTATGCTAGCAATTTTATCCCCAGTGGGTCCTTTCACCTTGTGTCAGTGATTGTGTTCCCTGGATCATTGGTTTTCACCAGTGAATCCTCAGCAGATCGCCTTTCATTTACCCTTTTGTCGGTAATGTCTGTTGCTCCTTTTGATTGGTCATCATTATATACCTATTCTGGTATCCTGATGCCTTTCTTTTCGGATTTCTATCCTATAAACAACCTACAACCCGGTTAAGGATAATCTTCCATGCGAGGTTATTATTCACGTTTTGACGGCTATGAATAATATGTCTCATGCGCTCTTTGGTCGGAATCCTTTGTTGATCTTCCCCAGTCGAGTAAGATTCGTTTTCCCGTTGTGGAATCGAATGTCCATCCTATAAACAAGTCTGCTGTTCTAGCTTTCTTCAGGGTGATGAGTGTCTTGGAACACAAAACCAATTCACGATTTCGGATTTTATCCTACAAACAACCTACGACCCGGTTCAGGATAATCTCCCTTTGTGAGTATTCTATCCACGTTCTGACGGTAATGGATATTATATCTCGTTCACTCTCGAGTCAATCTTTTGATTGTTTTCTCCACAGAGTCAGATTCGTTTTCCCGTTGTGGATTCGAATGTCCATCCTATAAACAAGTCTGCTGTTCTAGCTTTCTTCAGGGTGATGAGTGTCTTGGAACACAAACCAATTCACGATTTCGGATTTTTATCCTATAAACAACCTACAACCCGGTTCAGGATAATCTTCCTTTAGTCAGATTCGTATTCCTTGTGGAATCGAATGTCCATCCTATAAACAAGTCTGCTGTTCTAGCTTTCTTCAGGATGATGAGTGTTTTGGAACACAAACCAATTCACGATTTCGGACTTTATCCTACAAACAACCTACAACCCGGTTCAGGATAACTTTCCATGCGAGTACATTATCTACGTTTTGACGGCTATAGATAATATATCTCATGCACTCTCTTGTCGAACACTTTGCTTGTTTCCCCAACTGAGTAAGATTTGCATTCTTTACAGAATCAAATATCCATCCTATAAACAAGTTTGCTTTCGCTCTCTTCAGGATGATGAGTGTTTTGGAACACACACCAATTCACGTCTTTGGTCGGTCACCTGTTACATACCTACAACCCGGTATCCTTGGTGTTCCTTCCTGATTTTTTGTTACCCTCATACCGGTAACACCTCATTCTTTGGTGCTTCCTCAGTGAAGTTTTCCCGTTGCTTCTCCCCAGGAGTCAGCTTGTGTCTCTCCAATGGATTTATTTTCCTTTGGATTTCTTTTCCCAGTGTGAGTCCTTCACTCCCCAGTGAGGCCTACAGTCTGTTTTCTGTTATCTTCTAATCAGAGTCGTGTCTTGTTCACGCTGTGTCAGTGTTGTTTATCCCCAACTAAAGTCTTGTCAGAGTCTCTGTTCCTGGTGAGTGTATTACTCCGACAGGATCGTCTTTTCTTCTGTGTTAACCATATTCCCCACAGAATTTGTGTCTTTTGCATACATACATTTGCATCATGAGGTCTTTTAGGGACCAAAATTTGTCTCATTACTGTTATTTAAGCCCATTCTACCGCGTCGAGATGAAGATTTCTAAACTTCACTTCTCCGGCTAGCATGACCTTAAATAGGGGCATCTGTAAGACCCCAATTTTGGCCCTAAGATCCCTCATGGCCCATATCATCTCATATCATAGCCTCAAGGATCATTGCATGCCTTTGCTTCCCTCCTAGTGGGTAGGTTGCCTTGTGTGTGTGGTTCTTGATCACCAAGCATGTTTTGCATTTTGTATATTATTGCTTTTCATATGTTTATCATCCAAAAAGTACAAAAATATTGTCAGTCTAACCTTGTTGCTTGCAGTTGAAGCAATTATCAGCAATTAGGTCAAAGACAGTCAACAGTCAGTCAAAGCAATGGATGATGGCCATTCTTGCAGAATTTGGGCACCATGACCAATAATCAAGAGTTCACACAACTTGGGACATCATTGGAAATCAAGGTCTCAAGGAATTAAGGTTTGGAATTCATCAGAAGTGGTTCAATCATGCAAAACCCTAGAAAAGTCAACAGAAAGTCAAACTTGGTCAACTGGCCATTTAATCAGTGATTTGATGGATGGAATTGATTTGAAGGAGTTCATTCATGTCTATACAAGCCTCATATGTCATGTCCAACCTCATCATGGAAGAATTTGAAGTCAAACAGAAAATTTCCAGAAATGGAAACTGGACCTGTAACTGAAACCTGCCATAAATGGAAAGTCTTGATCCTCAAACTTACATCATGATACAAGCTTCAAATGAATTTTTGCCCAACATGAAAGTTGAAGATCTTGTTCTCCCATTTCCAAAAAGTCCAAGAACTCTCAATTCCCATGTGTGGTTGGCAAGTTATGATCGAATCGATTTCAGAAAATCTTGAACTTCAAAGGGCCATATCTCCCAAACCGTTTGGCCAATTTTGGTGGGGTTTTTTCCTACAAGTCACATTTGATCCCCCCTTTCCAAAAATATAAATTTCATGAGCCAAAACTTCACCAATCAAAATGGCATATTTTGACTTTTCTCATTTAAATGCAAGTTTGACCAAGAGTTGACTTTTTGAAGTAAACCTTTTTCTAACATTTGGCCAATTGGAACAGCTCAAGAATATCATTTTAAGTGTGTTTGCAAGCTCAAATTATGCAGGACATGAGGCCATTGCTTGGTTGCTTGAATTGTAAGAAAAGTACAATTTCACCATAATTGTCCATGCCATCCACCATACCATGATTTGTACTCTCAAAACAGAAAATTAGAAGGCCATTTTGCTGTCAATTGAACATGTTGCAGCCTAAAAAACAGCAAAAACAAAGGCATTGCCAAGTTGCCAAAGAATGGGCAAAAAGTACATGTTTTCACCATGCTTCCACAACCATACTTGTACCATGACCATCACAACATACCTCCTCATCATATTTTCTGCAGATGGAGGACAGTAGCAGCACAGTAGGCCAACCATTTCTTTCACTCATCAATAGATTTTCACCCTTGGCCATTCTTGACTGAGGCATTGGTACACAAGCCATATTGGATTTTCATTTTTGCTGTCACAAACACCCCTGTCATGAAAAACCAAGGGCAGCCTCACAAACTATTTTGGCCAAGGCAAATGCATTAGGCATCCTGAGTCAAAAAGCCCTCTCTCACTTAGCATTTTCCTCCTCAAAAAACTGAAGCAACAGCAAACAGCAGGGAGAGGTATGGTTTGCTGTCAATTGAAACACAGTGTGAAGCTTAATATTGCAGCCAAAACCAACAGGAGGCCATGCCTTAGCTGCTTGAAATATGGAGAGCAAGTACAACTCCATCCCAAAAAGCACAACCATGCCTTGTACTGTCACATGGCAGATTTCTTTATCCATCATTTTCTGTCATACACACACATAGGACGATAGTAGACACAGGCCTGGCACAACAAAAGAACCAACAGAACTCATTCATAGGAACATTCACTTGGCTTGTGGCAATTTTCCAATTTTTTCTGTAAAACTCCAAAGAGAACAAAAGTTGGCTTGGCTCAATACCATATCTACCATCATGTTTCTGTCAGGAGGAACCAACAGAAGCAGCCATTTGACAGCAGAAAAAGCCATGGCTCACTCACCCTAAAAACTGCATTCACCTTGTTTTAGCATTTTCTGCTCAAAATCTCCAAAGGCCTCGATCAACTCTTGCTTCTCTCATGCTTTAGCCATCTTTGTGAGCTCATTTGAACTATCAAACCCTTGCTGTAACTGTATCTTCCTGCCCTGTTTTCTTCAAGTCACAACAATGGTGAAATCGAGATTTGGGAGTTTCAAGCAAGTGTGAGCTGGTTTTCTTCAAGCATTCAACATTGCCAAGCATAAGAGCCACCTGTTTCAACACAACAACCTCAAAACACCACTGCTTCCTCCATTTCTTCATAACCAATTAAAAATCTCGATCTCTTCATTCTCTATGCTATGATATGTTTTAGATAGCTTGTTTTGTGCTGATTTCAATGAGCTTCAAATGGTTAAAAATGGTCCAGTATTCATTAAGATATGCTGATCTAAAGTTTAATGCTCATGTGTGTTTTTGCTCGAATCTTGTTTGTTTGTGTGTTTTGATGAAAATGGCTAATGGATTTATGATGTACAATGTTTAATGAGTGTATTGCCATGCTTGATTGTTGTTCCTGGGATTTTTGTTCTTGGTCGAATGCATGATATGATGAAATGCCCTGCTGCTGTTTTGAAAAACCATGAACATTGCCCAGAAAAACTCCCATGATTATTGCTGTTTAGTTGTTCTCAAATGTTGCATGAACATTGTTAACACCTTGCTGTTTGCCATACTGGTCGAATTTTGTTCTGATGCTGGTGATAACATGAATGTATGCTGTTGTTTTGAACCTTATGACCATGCCTAGAAAATCCATGAGAACTATGTTGTATGCTGTTGACTGCTTGCTGTGTGAACATTGCCAAATGCTATGCTGTTGTGTGTTTGTTGTTTGAATTTGTTTGGATGTTGATTGAACTTGTATGAAGTTTCAAAACCATGCTGTTAAACCCTAGGGTTTATGTTGAAAACCCAGAACTTTGAAGCTCATTGGCTGCGTTTACTGTTCCATTGGGTTTGGACCAATGAGAACATTTCGTTCTCTACTCCCAAAACGCACAGCTTTGTTAAGTGGCACGCTAATTACAGCTTTGCCACCGTTGACCCCATGTTTGACTCCATACCATGCTATGTGTTTCATATTTCATCCAAAATGTTCATCAACTTCAACAATTCATTTTTTATTCATTTCAACTCCAAAAATTGTGGGATTTTTTGCATTGAACTCATGAAAATGTCTAGTATTTTATTGTGATTTTTAATTAATTTTTCATTGGCTGGATTTTAATTGATAATTGGTTTCCTAACATGTATGTATAAATGATACATTGTGCCATTTCTTTTGTGAAATTGTCAGGACATATCCATTGCCCCTGAAATTTTTTGTGGTAAAACTAGACATGCTCACCTTCATTTCCATATAAAGATTGTGCATTTATCATTTATGGTTTGCTAGTTATGATTTTGTGAACTAGGGTGTGACAATTTGTGTCACACCAATGATGTGCATCTTCTTGATTTTTGTTCATATACTTCCTGGCCTCCAAATCACTTGAAATTTTGCATGAATGATCTATCACATGTCTGGTTTGTGTATGAATTTTCTTGGAATTAATGATGCTGTTTTCCATTTATTTGAAAACTTCCTTCCATGCTTAGTCATTTGTTGACTTTAGGTGGTACATGTTGCCAAATCTTTTGTGAAATTCTCAAATCTTATTGTACGACCATGAAATTTCATATGTGATAACTAGACATCTTGACCTTTGCATTGGTGTTAATCTCATTCATTTCTCATCTGTTTTCAATTTGATATGATTTTTTGAAGTTGACCCATGCTTGTTGACCTTCATTGTGCTTACTTGAAATTATGTTGACTTCATGATTTTAATTGATTGCCTTCCTCTCATCCAAATGCCATGAAATTTGACATGCTTGCCATGCTAGATGTTAGGATTGAATGTGATTTATTTGATAATTTTTGAGATTGTTTGGGATGACTTCTGAATGAAGTCTTGCTGTTGACCTATTTGTATGCTTCCCTTGCCATGCATTGCCTTCCTATGTTCATGAAATGATAATAATGCATGATTTGAATGTGAATCCAATTGAGATAGCTTCTTAAATGTTTGAACATGAATTGGGTTGACCTTTCTTTGCTGTTTGACTTTTTTCTTTCATCTTTGACCCTAGGCTAGTCCTAGTGGTCTTTTGAGCTTACCATTGAGCTATTGTTTCAGGTTAAGCACCAATGCCTCAAAGATCATTCAAATTTGATTGAGTTGGATTATATATATTGTGCTAACCCTTGTTTTGTAGGTGTGACTCATATAAGTTTGGCTTTGTGCCTCGGCACCTCTGTTTATGGTTGACTGTTGTTTATCCATTTCTTTTGGTTTGAACTGTTGATTTGTTTACTAATAAGTTTGACTTTTTCAGGTACTTTAGTTGCTTAAGTTCCTTGAACTTGCTTTGCTTTGCTATTTAGCAATTGCTTTTGAGGTATAAACCTTTCTTCTTCATGTAGTCTGGAGACCCGGTCTGTTATTTGACCGGGCAAACTGTCTGAAGTCCTCCTTAAGAGGCAATGCCTGTATGTGTTTAAAATTGTCCCAAGCAGGAAAAGTCCTTCAAGTAAGGCAATTGGTGAAAGGTAGGGATAAGCAATCTATCCCCCACTATTCAGTGTGTCCTCTCTTTGCTCCCATTACATGGTTGAAGCATTGAGATAAAAACCCAAGATCTAATCGAGTCAATAAAGGGGAAAGAGTTCCATCATTCTGAACTCCCCCACTTTCCATTATTTGATGCTCTCTCTGATCTGAGATAGAAGCAATGAGGCACACCCCTCATCTCCTTTTCATCTGCTTCACCTTAGCCTCTCAATGGCAAGGTTAAGAGCGACACTTACCCATTACAGTGGACTTTCATAGTCAAACCCTCTTGTGTGAGCCCCCCCTTGTTTGGCTATAGAGTGTGCTGTTTGATATTCATTGACTGATTGATTGCTTCATATGCACATGTTTGCTTGTATGTTATGCATTTATCATCATCAATTGCCATTAGTGCATGATCATATCATTTGTCTGTATGACTTTTATTATTGTTGTTTGCCCATTGAGGACAATTGTAAGTCCATTGTTTTGGCATTTGCTCCTATGATATGGAAGGATAGAGTGTAAGACCTCATTGGTCACTCATATCTTCTGTTTTATCTGTTTGTATGTGAGGATACAACTGTAAGTCCCTGCAAGTTGGAATTTGTTTCCTAGGATCATACTGTGTATGTGAGAGTAAGCCCAGACAGATTGGCATCTAACATCCATGTTTTGCTTTTGTTTGTTTATGTGAGGATGCAATTGTAAGTCCCTGCAAGTTGGCATTTGCTTTCCTATGATCATATGTTGGATATTGGTATAAGTCCAGACAGATTGGCATCCGGTATCCAAGTTTCATTTTGTTTTAGGAGATTAGTATAAGTCCATTGAGTGGCCTCTGATATCCAGTTTTGTTTTAGGAGATTGGTGTAAATCCATCTAGTGGTATCCAGTATCCGCTTTTGTTTGTGAGATTGGAGTAAGACCATTGAATGGCATCCGGTATCATTTGTTTGCTTACATTATTATTATTCATTGCCTATTCCAAAGGACACACTTGAATCATCTTCTATATGATTTCAAGAAGTGAACCTTCTAAGAAGTTTTACAATCCATATCCATCCATTCATCCTCATTATGTCCTAAACCTTTTCACACTTCAATTTTCAAACTTGACATAGATATTGTGCAAACTTCTTCATGTTTTCCGAACTAAAAACCTGGACCCAAGTCCTTGACTTTTTCAAACTCCATTTTCATAATACTTCTTTCAAATCAATCTTAATCATACTTTGACTTCACTTTCATAATCACAATCAATTAACTTCACTCATTCACTTGTTTTGGCTTTGTCCATTGTTAATCTTTTCATGCATTAGCCATAGGTTTCAATTATCATTGCGGTTGATGTAAATCTTGCCTATCCTTAGTGAGTCGACAGTAAGACTTCCGTACTAAAAACAGGGTTAACCCCTCCAGTACGTCGAAGCTATCCTCGCATGGTGGATGTTGGTTTTGGTCGAGTTTTCTCCCATTGATAATGAAAAGCCTCAGTGCTATTGTTTAAAATTGAATCCATCAACCTTTTTGAAATCTTTTAGCCGAACTACGGCGTTTTGATCCTTACCTTTGATGGAAGGTACGTAGGCAGCGGGTTCATCCGTTCAAACCCAATAATAAAATTGTATATTCTTTTCTCATCATCCCAATCATGTTTGCACAATACTTATGTCATAACAAATAACAATTTAGTACAACAAGTGTGAAAAGGGCTCCCTAGGAGTACCTAGGACGTAGTGGGTGCCTAACACCTTCCCATTGCATAATTTACCCCTTACCCAGACTCTCTGATCTTTTTATTAGTTTTCTACGTGTAAAACTTCTTAGGCTTTTGTTCGCTTTTTAGCCAGTCCTTTGGATAAATAAAAGTGCGGTGGCGACTCGAAAATCATTGTATGCTTTGCTTATGGTTTAATCGATAAATCATATAGCGACGAATACACCGCTACAGAAAAGTGGCGACTCTGCTGGGGATGATCTCACCAGAATCCTTGGTGGTATTGCCTACTTTTCACCATTGTTGTATGATATATTATTTGTTATATGACATATTTTTGTACAATTTGGGATCACTGTATTGATTGTAATGTGTGAATTGCTTGATATACAATTGCTGTTTGCTTTGGTGATCTGTGAGATGAGTTCTATACCCGAACTCGAGTGCTCTCTAGGATAGGAGAATGGCATAGTCTTGTCGACTGGTGTGGAGTAGTCCTTAGCCAGTTGACTTGCGAGACCATTCACTTGGTGGAGGTCATGTTGAACTAATAATGTCACACAAGTTATTTGTGGTTAGACATTATTCTTTCAATCATGTTCCGCAGAAGCCAAGGACCTTAGTTTACCAAACCCATCTTGGCCTATTTTTAGGACCGTAGTGCGGAGGTCGTTCAGATGTCAGTTCTGATACGATTGTCACGCGATACTACACTCATGAGAGTTTCTCTTGAGAATATTCTTGGAATACGAGTATTCGTTCCTCCGATAATATTCGAAAGATGGAACGATGATTATGGGAACCTCTGATAGAACATGTCTGGCAGGTTTAAACCCTAGTACACTCCCTTTGGGTGGTTCTTAACCGAGACTCCATGCTCGTGACTCTCAACAAACCCGTGATTCGTGGTTGAGTCGTTCAAACATTGTTAATATCAATGGATCCCGGATCAGGTGTAAAACCTAAAATCCACCAAAGCGGCTGGTTGATATTAAGAATGTCTGAACCGGTTCATGTACCGTTAATATCAATGGAACTTGGGTGTCGATAAGGTGAAAACCTAAATCCACCAAAATGGATGATTGATATTAGGGATACATAGAGCTTTCCCACGACCTTTGTTTGGTGTGCTTTGCTTGATCCTTGAGTGTGTTTGTTGCATTCATGCATTCACGCATTCATCCGCATTCGTGTCATCACAAAAAGAAGATTTTCAAGGAACTTAAAAAAGGGTTTATTTGCAAAATTTTCAGACATGGAAAGACCGAAAAGGCATACAAAGAAGTACAGCTTTAAGCAGTCCGACGTAAAAGAGTTAAGGAATCTGACATCATATGTATTAGATCCCTTGGGTTTCAAAGCTCGCTATGGGAAGCTTCTACCTCTGCTCACCACTCAGGTTGACGAAGGATTGATGAGTACTCTGGCTCAGTTCTACGATCCGTTGCATCACTGCTTCTTATTTCCGGATTTCCAGCTATTGCCAACCTTGGAGGAGTATTCTCGTCTCATTGGGATTCCAATTCTGGATCAAGTGCCGTTCAGTGGCTTAGAGGATATTCCATCTGCTCGAGAGATTGCTAGCTTGTTGCATATAGATGAAGATCTGATTAGAGCTAACCTGACTACCAAAGGCGGAATTCAGGGTTTTCCTTCCGAGTTCCTCATTGCCCAAGCTACCTTTTATGGGAAGGCCATGAGTGAGGATGCCTTTGAGGCTCTATTCGCGTTACTCATCTATGGATTGGTGCTATTTCCCAATTTCGACAAGTTCGTGGACATGAACGCCATTAGGATCTTCTCGGTTCTTAATCCAGTTCCGACTTTGTTGGGTGATACATATGTCTCCTTGCACCTGAGGAATATGAAGAATGGAGGAGTCATTGTCTGCTGTTTACCCCTGCTGTACAAGTGGTTTATTTCGCACTTGCCGCAGACAGTTGCTTTCAAGGAGAACAAGGGATGTCTACGGTGGTCTCAGAGACTCATGTCTCTCACCAATGATGATATCACTTGGTATGATCGCGTGTATGATACCGTCCAGATCATCGACTATTGTGGTGAATTCCCTAATGTGCCCCTTCTTGGTACATGTGGTGGGATTACCTACAATCCTATACTTGCACGTCGCCAGCTTGGGTTCCCCCTAAAGGATAAACCTAATAGCATTCTGTTAGAAGGTGTGTTCTTTCAGGAGGGTAAAGATCCCCAAGGCCTGAAAGCCAGATTTGTCCGTGCATGGCGCAGTGTTCACAAGAAGAGTAGGAATGAGTTGGGCCCAAAGAACTGCATTGCTTTGGAGCCATACACCTCTTGGGTCAGACAAAGAGCTGCCGCTTACTTGATGCCGTATGATCATCCGAGACCTACACCGTTGGATGTGGCTGGGCCTTCAACCCTCCCTACCCAACGTATAGAGGAGTTGAGAGAAGAAGACCTTTCGCGTGCTTGGATCCGTGAGAGGGAGGAATTGCTGCAGCAGCTCAAGGAGAAGGACGCTATGATTGAATTCCTCGAGCACCGAGTGATCGATGATCCGAGCGACGCTTGGACTTCTCTGCTTCCTCAGTCTTCCAAATTCTGGAAGAGGAGGTATGATCGACTTGCAAAGGAGAAAGCTGACATGGAAGCGGCCTATGAGAGAGAGATCAAGAAGTTGTGCACTTCTCGTCTTCCAGCATCCCGAGCTTTTAGGGATCCATAGGATGTCATTTACCTTTTCTCTTTGTAATTTAAAATGCTGTACTTTTTGTCTTGATGTATTGAATGAAATATTTTCCATGAGGAATCAAAAATGCTTAAATTAATCAAAATATTGCAAAAAATACCCTAAGGGTTCCTTGAAAACAAAGCATTTGCACAAGCATTTCATGCATCATTCTTGCATAAACAGGTACCCTTTGTTTCTGGTCTTCTTGTCCTAACCTCTGTTCTTCATTTATTTTGAAGACAAGCTGATTCACCGGTATTATACACGAGTCAACTCTGCAAGAATCATGGAGCAGTTGGAACAAGAGAACAGAGAATTGAAGGAAGAGGTCGCCAGACTTGGCGCTTTGATGGAGCAACTCCTTGCCGCTCAGAATCAACCTGCTCCGACGCCTGCAACTCCGGTTCAGCGGACTGTTATATCAGAGGTAGCTACCTCAACGGTGCCTGTCAGTGCCCAGCAGCCAAACGCCATGCCTCCCGGTTTTCCTTGGGGGATGCCTCCAGGCTTCATGCCTGATCTGCCAGCTCCTACCTTTGCTCAAATGCCGGCATCTAGCCCGGTCCCTATTCCCGTTCCTCCTGTCGTACATACCATGCCTAGGGTAGACGACACCATTATCACTCTGAAGCATCTGAGGGCTCAGATGTTCACGAGAAAATGGATGCGATGAACGATCAATTCCTTGAGCTGAGAAAGGAATTGAGGACTCTCCGTGGCAAAGATCTCTTCGGCAAGTCTGCAGCCGAACTTTGCCTGGTTCCCGGCGTCAAAATACCGATCAAGTTCAAGGTCCCAGACTTTGAAAAATATAAGGGGAACACCTGTCCGCTTGCTCACCTGGTCATGTATGCCAGGAAAATGTCAACGCAAACCGACAACGATCAACTCTTGATCCACTACTTCCAAGACAGCTTGTCTGGTGCTGCTCTTCGATGGTACATGAGCCTGGACAGTGCTAACATCTGGTCTTTCAACGATCTTGGCGAAGCTTTCGTCAAGCAGTACAAATATAATGTCGATATGGCGCCTGACCGAGATCAACTCAGGTCCATGTCACAAAAGGACAAAGAGTCGTTCAAGGAGTACGCCCAGAGATGGCGTGAGCTGGCAGCTCAAATCACTCCACCATTGGAAGAGAAAGAGATGACCAAGATTTTTCTGAAGACTCTTGGTTCATTTTACTATGAACGAATGGTGGCAAGCGCTCCCTCTGATTTCACCGAGATGGTGAACATGGGGATGCGTCTTGAAGAAGGTGTCCGTGAAGGACGGTTGGCCAAGGATGATGGTTCCTCCTCTAAACGATATGGAGCGTTTAAGAGGAAAGAAGGGGAAGCCCATGCCGTGCAGTCTCAGCCGAAACAAAGAAGACCCTCTGATCAGAGGAAGCCTGCACGACGTGCCGGACATCAACACCAGGTGGCTCATATAGCACCTGTATTCAAAGACAGTGCGCCACAATATCAACCTCAGCAATATCAGCATCAGCAGCAATATCAACAACAGCAACGTCCACAGCAACAGGCTTACCAGCCTCGTGGAAGTACAACCAATCAAGCTAACATGAATTATGATAGGAAGAGGGTCAGCTTCGATCCAATTCCTATGACATATGCAGAGCTTTATCCCTCCTTGTTGGAGAGGAAGTTGGTTTCTCCCAGGGATCCTCCCGCATTCCTATGAACCCGCAATGGTGGTACAGACCGGACCAACATTGTATCTACCATTCCGGTGCTCCGGGCCACAGTATAGAAAATTGTTTCCAGCTGAAGACTAAGGTTCAAGACCTTATGAGAAGTGGAATCCTGAGTTTTGAGGACTCGAGCCCGAACGTCACCAAGAACCCATTGCCTTCGCATGGGAAATCTGTCAACATGATCCAGGAGGACCTTGGGAAATACAAGGTTAAGTACGTCAGTCATATTCGGCAATCGTTGGTTGATTTACACAAGATGCTGTGTCAGCACAGTCATTTGGAGCATAACCACGACCAATGCCGCGTCTGTTCGGTTAACCGCTTGGGTTGCGACCAAGTCCGCCGTGAACTTCAGAAGTTGTTGAATGAAGGCACCATTGAGATTCTCCAGAATCGCAATGTTGATACGGTTGAACCTGAGGTGAATGTCATTTCCCAGTGTTCAAGTTGCCAGAGCCCGTTGTTATTCGCTACAATAGCAACAAACCGAAGGCTTCCCCTGCTTTGATCATCAAACCGGCCGGCCCTGTGCCTTATTCATCCGATAGAGCTGTACCTTTCAGATACAATCCTGTTGCTGTCCAGGATGGGGTTGAAACGCCTTTGCCTTCCACTGCTGTAACTAATATTGCTGATGTTAGTGGACTGACCCGAAGTGGTCGTGTGTTTTCTGCACCTGCTAAGGCTACTGTTTCTGACACTGTTGTGCACCCCATAGGGAATGCTGTGAATGTTCAGAATCCGGCACTTGATGTTGCCCAACCATCCTCCTCTGTACAAAAGACTCCCGTTTCTTCGGTTGGCCCGAGTGGCATTGTTGACGAAGAATCTGATGAGATGCTGAGGCTCATCAGAAAGAGTGAGTACAATATTGTAGACCAGCTTCTACACACGCCCTCCAAGATTTCCATCCTTTCTCTATTGCTGAATTCAGAACCCCATCGGGAATCTCTGCAGAAAGTCTTGGACCTGGCGTACGTTGATCATGACGTCACCCTGGAACAATTCGATAGCATTGTTGCAAACATTACCGCTTGCAACACGTTGAGCTTTTGTGACGCTGATCTCCCTGAGGAGGGAAGAGACCACAACATGGCTTACATATCTCCATGAACTGCAAATCTGATGCAATGTCCAATGTGTTGGTGGACACTGGATCTTCTCTTAATGTATTGCCAAAATCCACACTCTCTCGACTATCATATCAAGGTCCTCCTATGAGGCAGAGTGGGATTGTTGTGAAGGCGTTTGATGGGTCGCGCAAGACCGTGATTGGGGAAGTTGATCTCCCTATCAAGATAGGACCAAGTGATTTCCAAGTCACTTTCCAAGTAATGGATATCCACCCATCTTACAGCTGTCTCTTAGGCAGACCATGGATTCACGAGGCTGGCGCCGTGACATCCACCCTACACCAGAAGCTGAAATTTGTGAAGAACAAGAAATTGGTTGTAGTAGGGGGAGAAAAGGCTCTCCTGGTTAGCCATCTGTCTTCTTTCTCGTACATTGACGCAGAGGATGAAGTTGGAACTCAGTTCCAAGCTTTATCTATTGATGAACCAATCGAGAAGAAGTCTCCTTCATTCACTTCCTACCGTGATGCTAAGCTGGCCATTGAATGTGGTGCAGTTGCTGGTTTGGGGAAGGTGATTGAACTTGAAGACAACAAATCCCGGGCTGGCATTGGCTATGGTTCTGGGGCATGCAATGAGCAAGGGCTGTTCACAAGTGGAGGATTCATTCACGCCAATCAACATGAAGAAGAGGAAGCTGCTGCCATCATTAAAGAGGAAGCAGAGGACATGAACAATTTTGTTATTCCTGGTGGTGTCTGCCACAATTGGGTCGCTGTAGATGTTCCTACAGTCATCCATAGATCAGAGTAAATTGTTCATCTTGTTTAAAACCTTCTCCCATGCCAAAAGGAGAAGTGATGACATTGTTGGCGGCATTTAATACAATGATGTTTTCATTCAATTAATGCATTGTTTAACATTTGTTTTTCCTTTGTTTTACTTTTTGCTTTTCTGCATGAAATCAGTGATCACAAAAAACCCTGAAAAACAAAAACAACATTTTTCATCTGCATAATGGTTTGCTTGTTTAAATGCTGAAGTTTTTTCCTTAACCAAAATCATTATGCAGATTGATCCTAAAACCCATTGAACATAATGATCCAACGCCATCTCCCAATTTTGAATTCCCTGTATTTGAGGCAGAAGAAGATGACGTTGAGGGGATTCCTGATGAGATTACCCGTCTTCTTGAGCACGAAGAGAAGATCATTCAGCCACATCTCGAAGACTTGGAAACAGTCAACTTGGGGTCTGAGGATTGTGCTCGTCTGGTGAAGATCGGGGCACTTCTCGAAGGGTCTGTCAAGGAAGATTTGGTCAGTTTGCTACGAGAATATTCAGATATCTTTGCTTGGTCCTATGAAGACATGCCGGGTTTAGATACAGATATTGTGCAACATTTCCTGCCTTTGAAGCCTGAGTGCGTGCCTGTGAAGCAGAAGCTCAGAAGAACTCATCCAGATATGGCAGTAAAGATCAAAGAAGAAGTTCAGAAGCAAATTGATGCGGGGTTTCTGGTGACTTCTACATATCCTCAATGGGTGGCCAATATTGTGCCTGTTCCTAAGAAGGACGGAAAGGTCCGTATGTGCGTTGACTATAGAGATTTGAATAAAGCTAGCCCAAAAGATGATTTTCCTCTACCACACATTGACATGTTGGTAGACAATACAGCTAAATTCAAAGTCTTTTCCTTTATGGACGGATTTTCTGGATATAATCAAATCAAGATGGCACCAGAGGATATGGAGAAGACAACATTCATCACACCTTGGGGAACATTCTGTTATCGAGTGATGCCCTTCGGTTTGAAGAACGCCGGAGCCACGTATCAACGAGCTATGACTACCTTGTTTCATGACATGATGCACAAGGAGATAGAAGTCTATGTTGATGATATGATCGCTAAGTCCCGAACGGAAGTTGAGCATGTTGAGCATTTGTTGAAGCTTTTTCAGCGTTTGAGAAAGTTCAAACTTCGCCTGAATCCGAACAAATGTACATTTGGAGTCCGTTCCGGCAAGTTGTTGGGTTTTGTGGTAAGCGAAAGAGGTATTGAGGTTGATCCTGCAAAGGTCAAAGCAATACAAGAGATGCCTGCACCCAAAACTGAGAAGCAAGTCCGAGGTTTTCTTGGCCGCTTGAATTACGTTTCCAGATTTATATCCCACATGACTGCCACATGTGCGCCGATATTCAAGCTCCTCCGGAAAGATCAGTCTCATGATTGGACCGAGGATTGCCAGAAAGCTTTCGACAGTATCAAAGATTATCTGTCTGAACCTCCGATTTTGTCTCCGCCTGTGGAAGGAAGACCTCTGATCATGTATTTAACAGTTCTTGAAGACTCGATGGGTTGTGTACTCGGTCAACAAGACGAATCAGGGAAGAAGGAGTTTGCTATATACTACCTCAGTAAGAAGTTTACTGATTGTGAGTCTCGATACTCTACACTTGAGAAGACGTGCTGTGCTTTAGCTTGGGCTGCTAAGCGTTTGCGCCAGTACATGATAAATCATACAACTTGGTTGATATCCAGAATGGACCCAATTAAGTATATCTTCGAGAAGCCTGCTTTAACTGGGAGGATTGCCCGTTGGCAGATGTTGTTGTCTGAGTATGATATTGAGTATCGAGCTCAGAAAGCTATCAAAGGTAGTATCTTGGCTGACCATCTAGCGCACCAGCCGATTGAAGATCATCAGTCTGTTCAGTATGACTTCCCTGACGAGGAAATTCTGTATTTGAAGATGAAAGATTGCGATGAGCCTACACTTGATGAAGGTCCAGAACCTGGTTCCAGATGGACGATGGTGTTTGATGGCGCTGTTAATCAATATGGAAATGGAATTGGGGCAGTGATTATCACTCCTCAAGGTTCACACATTCCGTTTACAGCAAGGCTAACTTTCAAATGCACGAACAACATGGCGGAGTATGAAGCCTGTATAATGGGACTTGAAGAATGCATTGATTTGAGAATCAAGTATCTTGATGTCTATGGTGATTCGGCCCTAGTTATCAATCAGATCAAGGGTGAATGGGAGACGAACCAGCCAAGTCTCATTCCGTACAGAGATTACGCAAGGAGAATTTCAACATTCTTTACAGAAGTTGAATTTTATCACATTCCTCGAGAGGATAATCGGATGGCGGATGCTCTTGCAACGCTTGCTTCCATGATAGTGGTCAGACGGTGGAATGATGTCCCCAATATTACTGTGATGCGCTTGGACAGACCAGCTCACATATTTGCAATCGAAGAAGTGAAAGATGACAAGCCTTGGTATTTTGATATCAAAAATTTCCTCCAGAACCAGGTCTACCCGCCTGGGGCATCTGTGAAAGATAGGAAAACTTTGAGAAGGTTGTCAGGCAGTTTCTACCTCAGTGGTGAAGTGCTGTATAAGAGGAATTTCGATATGGTTTTGCTCAGATGCGTGGATAGACACGAAGCAAACCTATTGATGACTGAGGTCCATGAGGGTTCATTTGGTACTCATTCCAATGGACATGCCATGGCTAAGAAAATGTTGAGAGCGGGCTATTATTGGCTGACAATGGAGTCTGACTGTTGCAAGTATGTGAAGAAATGTCACAAGTGTCAAATTTATGCGGATAAGATTCATATTCCTCCGACACTCCTGAATGTGATTTCATCACCATGGCCTTTCTCTATGTGGGGAATCGACATGATCGGCATGATTGAGCCGAAAGCATCCAACGGGCATCGGTTTATTCTCGTAGCGATTGATTACTTCACCAAATGGGTTGAAGCCGCTTCATACGCGAATGTAACCAGACAGGTGGTTGTGAAGTTTATCAAGAACCAGCTGATTTGCCGTTATGGTGTGCCAGAGAGGATCATTACTGATAATGGATCCAATCTGAACAATAAGATGATGGATGAGTTGTGCGCTGAATTCAAGATTGCACACCATAACTCCTCTCCTTACAGACCTAAGATGAATGGGGCTGTTGAAGCTGCTAACAAGAATATCAAGAGGATCATCCAGAAGATGACTGTCACGTACAAAGATTGGCATGAGATGCTGCCATTTGCTTTGCATGGATACCGTACGTCTGTACGCACTTCAACAGGGGCAACCCCTTTTTCTCTTGTTTATGGCATGGAAGCCGTTCTCCCAGTAGAGGTGGAGATCCCATCAATGCGAGTCTTGATGGAAGCCAAGTTGACTGATGCTGAATGGATTCAGAGTCGTTATGACCAGTTGAATTTGATCGAAGAGAAGCGATTAACTGCCATGTGTCATGGTCAGTTATATCAGCAGAGAATGAAGAAAGCATTCGATAAGAAGGTCAAGCCTCGTGTGTTCCGAGAAGGTGACCTCGTGCTCAAGAAAGTTTTGTCTTTCGCGCCCGATTCCAGGGGCAAGTGGACTCCAAACTACGAGGGTCCATATGTTGTTAAGAGAGCCTTTTCAGGCGGTGCTTTAATGCTTACAACAATGGATGGGGAGGATTTCACTCGTCCTGTGAATTCAGATGCAGTCAAGAGATACTTTGCCTAAAAAAAAAAGTATATGCAAATGAAAAAACAGAATAGCTCGCTAAGTTGAAAACCCGAAAGGGCGGCTTAGGCAAAAATAAGTGTCTCGGTGGAGAACCCGCAAGGGTAATCCAGGCAAAAATTAGAGACATGAAAAAAGAGAGAATATTTGCATCCCGCTAGATTGAGTACCTCACCCTGGGGCAATCTAGGCAAAAATTAGGGATTTGGCAAGTAACTGCATCCTGACAAGACTTTCTGGTTCATCAGTCGTCATTTCGTCAGAAGATTCTCGATTCGCCGTCAACCGAAGCTTCGAATACATCGAGATTCAAATTGGTAGAGAAAGGATCATTATGTTCAATGTAGCCCTCTTCCAATATATATCACTGATTTCAAATTTGTACAGATCTATGGAGTCTTGCCATTTGCAGACTACCATTCTATCAAATCAATTTGAGCTTTTTATCCAATTATTTGCACTCCTACTTGTTTCAATTCAACAAATGTTTTGCATGTTTTAAATTGATAAAATATCATTGTTTTAAACAAATCAAAATTTTCAAAAAAAATTTGTTTTAAACAAAGTGAACATTCACAAGATTGAAAGGATACTCAAGAATATCTCAGTGCTCTCCCGAGGGTGGCATGATTTCCAACAGGTAGGACATTGGTTCATATTCCTGGTTTGGTGGTATCTTCTTTCTTCAGATCTTTGTTGGGGTTGTTCCTCAAATAGAGTTGTTGTTGGGGTTGTTCCCCAGTATAGTCGCAAGCAGAGTGTTGTTGAAGACTTCGTTTTCTCCAGCAGCAGTTTTCCCAGCATGGGTGTTTCCTTGTGAGTTTCGGCGGTTGATGGTTTGTCATCTTGGTGCCCCGTCACTTTCTCCAGTGGGTCGTATGCCCCAGACTTTATTTGTCTCCTCGGCAGTCATGAGTAGAGCTGTTATGATATCCCCATCGGATTCGCGAGCAGAGTTGTTATCACTCTTCCCAATGCAGTTGCCAGCGGAGTTGTTTCCTCAGCACGATCGCTTCTTTTGAAGACTCGGTAAGCCGGCGGTTTGATACCCGGTACTTTACCTTTCCCCGGCGAAGTCGTCTGCGGAATTGTTGCTATCTCTCCATCAGAGTTTGTTCTCTTCAGCAGAGTAGGATTTATTTTCCTATTCAGCGGTTGATTGGGTCGACATCCCAGTGTTTTCAACCATCTTTTTCTCAGCATAGTCTGCAGAGTATTTGTTATGGCAATTTCGCCTGTTGAGTACTCCTTCGATCCCCGGTATGGTCGGATGATGGCTCTACCATCCAGAGAACGGATTAATTTCCTGACTGTTTGTGATCCCCAGTAGAGTGGCTTATATTGCAGAATCTACTTGTTGTGATCAGTTTGCTATGCATTTTCTTTCCCAAGTAGAGTGGTTCGTTGCAGAATCTACTTGTTTGATCTGTCCTCCCTCAGTGGGTTGTTCCCCAAGAGAGTAGCCGACAGTTTTCCCCAGTAGAGTTGCTTATGCAGTTAGATTCTATTTGGATGATATCACTCTCCCTCAGTGGGTTGTTCCCCAGCGGAGTTATGTGGAGTTGCTTCTACAACAGTTCGTGCTTGTGCAATGCATCCTTTTGTTTCTCAGTTGACACTGAGATCCCCTGCAGATACTTTGGGACTTCTCTTGTTCCCCTACCGATTCGTCTTGGTGGTTGCTTTGCCCATTGTGACTTTCTGTACCCTGATCGGGTTGTTTCCTGATATCTCTGATCCTCTGCTTCTTCAGCAGTACCCGCAGATCTTTGCTTTACAGCATGAAGATCTCCGCAGATTGGCTCTCCAGCTGGTTGTTCCCCTGGAAGTATAATACTGGACGTTTTGATTCCTGAACCTGTTTGTGTTGGAGTTGTCTGTTTTGTCAGCATTCATCAAACATAAATCACGCATATTCATGCATATTCATAAACATTCAGATATTCATGTTGCATTTCTTGCCATGTATCTTTTGCTTGTCGTGTTCTCCTGCACGGGTGATATAGATCTCTTTATAGATCTCCCCAAGCAGATGTCGGGTGTTTAAAATCTCTCCATATAGAGTCAGCCCCATAAGCAGAAAATGTTGCCTTTCCTTCTGCAGTTCCCCACTGAGATATATCCTCGTGGATGACGGTTTCTTCTGTTTCCTCCCAACACATATATTGGGATGGATGTTCCTATTTGAGTTACATCCTCATTAGGACGTGTCTTGATTCAGTCTGTCTTTTCGGATTATTCCCGAATTGGCTATTTGTCAAATGTCTTGTGCTTCCCAGTGGGTTGTTCCCCAGCGGAGTAATTTTGGGCCGCTACCCTCATACCTGTGGTTATAAGTCCTACTTTTCCTGGCTTTCTTGACAGAATTTGTGGTTATACACCTTTTATTCTCCAGCCAGAATTTGGTTTTCTACCTAACAGTCGGTAGTTGTAAATCCTATTTTCCTGCTCTCCAGCAGTTTGTGGTTTGTTATAAACCCTATTTGGTTTCCCGTGCGGATTTGTGATTCGTTCTATCCCCACGTGGAGTTGTTGGTCTTCTATCCCGTATTCGGTAGATGTAAACCCTAATTTTGTGGTCATCTCCACCCTTTTGGCCCTCTGCCTACGAACCAGCAGTCGTAAGTCCTATCTTTGCGGTTTTTCTACTTACAAACCGGTAGTCATAAACCCTGTTTTCTCCACTTGCAGAGTTAACTTTGTTGTTCATCTCAACCGATGACAATTTCCCTTGTGGTTATCTTCATCTAGTTCTTGATGTTGATTTTTCCTTTGCTTGGATAAGTTGCTCAGATCAGCACTTATATCCCTCGCAAGTCTTTTGTGGATAATTGCCGTATGCTAGCAATTTTATCCCCAGTGGGTCCTTTCACCTTGTGTCAGTGATTGTGTTCCCTGGATCATTGGTTTTCACCAGTGAATCCTCAGCAGATCGCCTTTCATTTACCCTTTTGTCGGTAATGTCTGTTGCTCCTTTTGATTGGTCATCATTATATACCTATTCTGGTATCCTGATGCCTTTCTTTTCGGATTTCTATCCTATAAACAACCTACAACCCGGTAAGGATAATCTTCCATGCGAGGTTATTATTCACGTTTTGACGGCTATGAATAATATGTCTCATGCGCTCTTTGGTCGGAATCCTTTGTTGATCTTCCCCAGTCGAGTAAGATTCGTTTTCCGTTGTGGAATCGAATGTCCATCCTATAAACAAGTCTGCTGTTCTAGCTTTCTTCAGGGTGATGAGTGTCTTGGAACACAAAACCAATTCACGATTTCGGATTTTATCCTACAAACAACCTACGACCCGGTTCAGGATAATCTCCCTTTGTGAGTATTCTATCCACGTTCTGACGGTAATGGATATATATCTCGTTCACTCTCGAGTCAATCTTTTGATTGTTTTCTCCACAGAGTCAGATTCGTTTTCCCGTGTGGATTCGAATGGTCCATCCTATAAACAAGTCTGCTGTTCTAGCTCAGGGTGATGAGTGTCTTGGAACCAAACCAATTCACGATTTCGGATTTTATCCTATAAACAACCTACAACCCGGTTCAGATAATCTTCCTTAGTCAGATTGTATTCTTGTGGAATCGAATGTCCATCCTATAAACAAGTCTGCTGTTCTAGCTTTCTTCAGGATGATGAGTGTTTTGGAACACAACCAATTCACGATTTCGGACTTTATCCTACAAACAACCTACAACCCGGTTCAGGATAACTTTCCATGCAAGTACATTATCTACGTTTTGACGGCTATAGATAATATATCTCATGCACTCTTGTCGAACACTTTGCTTGTTTCCCAACTGAGTAAGATTTGCATTCTTTACAGAATCAAATATCCATCCTATAAACAAGTTTGCTTTCGCTCTCTTCAGGATGATGAGTGTTTTGGAACACACACCAATTCACGTCTTTGGTCGGTCACCTGTTACATACCTACAACCCGGTATCCTTGGTGTTCCTTCCTGATTTTTTGTTACCCTCATACCGGTAACACCTCATTCTTTGGGGCTTCCTCAGTGAAGTTTTCCCGTTGCTTCTCCCCAGGAGTCAGTTGTGTCTCTCCAATGGATTTATTTCCTTTGGATTTCTTTTCCCAGTGTGAGTCCTTCACTCCCCAGTGAGGCCTACAGTCTGTTTTCTGTTATCTTCTAATCAGAGTCGTGTCTTGTTCACGCTGTGTCAGTGTTGTTTATCCCAACTAAAGTCTTGTCAGAGTCTCTGTTCCTGGTGAGTGTATTACTCCGACAGGATCGTCTTTTCTTCTGTGTTAACCATATTCCCCACAGAATTGTGTCTTTTGCATACATACATTTGCATCATGAGGTCTTTTAGGGACCAAAATTTGTCTCATTACTGTTATTTAAGCCCATTCTACCGCGTCGAGATGAAGATTTCTAAACTTCACTTCTCCGGCTAGCATGACCTTAATAGGGGCATCTGTAAGACCCCAATTTTGGCCCTAAGATCCCTCATGGCCATATCATCTCATATCATAGCCTCAAGGATCATTGCATGCCTTTGCTTCCCTCCTAGTGGGTAGGTTGCCTTGTGTGTGTGGTTCTTGATCACCAAGCATGTTTTGCATTTGTATATTATGCTTTTCATATGTTTATCATCCAAAAAGTACAAAAATATTGTCAGTCTAACCTTGTTGCTTGCAGTTGAAGCAATTATCAGCAATTAGGTCAAAGACAGTCAACAGTCAGTCAAAGCAATGGATGATGGCCATTCTTGCAGAATTTGGGCACCATGACCAATAATCAAGAGTTCACACAAACTTGGGACATCATTGGAAATCAAGGTCTCAAGGAATTAAGGTTTGGAATTCATCAGAAGTGGTTCAATCATGCAAAACCCTAGAAAAGTCAACAGAAAGTCAAACTTGGTCAACTGGCCATTTAATCAGTGATTTGATGGATGGAATTGATTTGAAGGAGTTCATTCATGTCTACAAGCCTCATATGTCATGTCCAACCTCATCATGGAAGAATTTGAAGTCAAACAGAAAATTTCAGAAATGGAAAAGGGACCTTTAATGAAAACTGCCATAAATGGAAAGTCTTGATCCTCAACTTACCATCATGATACAAGCTTCAAATGAATTTTTGCCCAACATGAAAGTTGAAGATCTTGTTCTCCCATTTCCAAAAAGTCAAAGAACTCTCAATTCCCATGTGTGGTTGGCAAGTTATGATCGAATCGATTTCAGAAAATCTTGAACTTCAAAGGGCATATCTCCCAAACCGTTTGGCCAATTTTGGTGGGCAGTTTTCTACAAGTCACATTTGATCCCCCTTTCCAAAAATATAAATTTCATGAGCCAAAACTTCACCAATCAAAATGGCATATTGACTTTTTCATTTAAATGCAAGTTTGACCAAGAGTTCCTCTTTTGAAGTAAACTTTTTCTAACATTTGGCCAATTGGAACAGCTCAAGAATATCATTTTAAGTGTGTTTGCAAGCTCAAATTATGCAGGACAATGAGGCCATGCTGGGTTGCTTGAATTGTAAGAAAAGAACAAAATGTACCTCTTTAAATTGATCTTCCCAAACCAAAATAAAATATATCTTGAGTATGTACCAAGGAAATCAAAACTTGATATTTCTAGTAGGTATTTTCTTGGTTGTTGTAACTTGTAACCACACCAATAATATACAAGGAGAAAACTAAGTAAGAAAAAATAAATAAGCCTTTTTGCTGCATGTAACTGCATGCCACCAGAGCAAAGTGAATACCATAATTGAGCTGGATATGAGAAAGCACTTAATTGCTTGCAAGTATATTTATTGGAAGATGTTTGTTTCCACACCAAAAGCAACCTTGTTTGAAATGGACCACAATCTTGTCCCAACTATATTTCACTATCATCACTCTTGCTTTAGATATTGAACAATGATCTTCAGTACATGATGTGAATGCACCACTATTTATTGATTGATAGTGTATCATAAACTCATTTAATATATACAGCTCATACTATTGTATATCCTTCATTACTTGTCAATTTGTTACACACAGAAAAAGAATCATATTTAAACCTATTCACACCCACCTTGTTTTATTAAAGGGTTCAATTAAGTGCTTATATAGAAACTATTTTTAAATTAAGTCAATCTGCTCTTATATACATTATAAGTTGTTTTTGTGAACTATAATAGCTGAAAATACAGACAAATAATCAGTTGTTTTCATAACCTCTCTCGAACATCTCTCGAACAGTCTCACAAACTCAGATAAATCAGTCCAAAGATGCTATTATAGATATATGTATAGTTAAAATTCCATAGAACATGCAAATTGCATTGCTTACTTTATTCAGTGTAGTTATGAAGGAATCTGAAGAAAACTACACAATGGGATAAAAGAACAGATGATCCATTTACATTTTTTTTTTATGAATGATCTACACCTGTATACAAAATTGCATCCCCAACACCAATAAAACAATATACAGAAAAACTAGAGAAAAATTATGTGCAAAGCAAGTACCTAAAGCTGAACTCATAAGGCATGATTTGTACAAATTGTGAGAGGGGTTCAGTTTTTCTTTTCTCAAGCAATTTAATGGCTTCTTTTCCAAGTTCACTTGGTAACTGAAGGCAGATCCAATCCATCAAAGATTCTAAGTCTTTTGCGAAATTCTGTGAATACCAATCCAAAAGCTTTGGAATAGCAAACTTGGTAGTTGAAATTCCAACTGTTGCTTGTAAATACTCTCTTTTGGCCACTTCCAGTTCATTCTCCACTTGGGATGCTGTGTAAACTCTCACCTGCATTTTACATCATAGATCATGAGAAATCCTTAAACATACATATTAATTAAAAGGAGGATAGAATTTTCAACTCGAGTTTACTGATGCGCCCACAAAATTTCAATGTGAATTACTCAACAACTTACAGAAGGAGAGGACCAAGTTCCACTAGAGAGAGCAAATGTCACTAGAGGTTCTGAAAGTTCCAATCCATATATGCTTCTTGCTATCATTTCATGATTTTTCGCTCCCTTCGAAAACGTCTGTTTTGCAATTCAGTTGTTAACTATATATTCTCATCCATTGAAATGCAGGAGTTGAAATGGACAAGACTTACGAATTTGTAGTGATAAGGAAGTCTTAAAATGAAATGCTCTATGGTTGTTGCGCTTAGTACATGTCCACCGACATCTATTTTTGCCTACATAGCAAGAAAACCATATAAATCGTTGAGCATATTTAATCTGCGTTGTTTTATATACTAAATCAGAAGAACAAGCACAAAGCGAAACCATCCTATTCCTAGCCAGAAGAAACAAAATTGCCTTATAGTACGTACCTTCCGCATCATTGCAACAGCCATTTCAGGACTCTCCGGTATACCATTCTCTATGAATGCCTGAATAAAAGAGAAAAAGCATCAATAAATGTTGTGATAAAAAATAAGCTAAATTGAGATACAAGTTATACTGTACTATATGTTATTCTAGTAAAAACATAAACACACATACATTCATCATACACGAGTTATAGGTGTTGATCCAAAATGCTAGCTTCTCCTGATGGTTGAGGTTCTCCATGTTGACAGAGGCCAGCTTCCTAAAAAGAAGTCTGCAAGATTCCCGGAATCAAACTATTGTAGTTGATAAATTGCTTATTTTCAGAGTAAAAGTAACTAATTTAAAATCGAGTATTCGTACAAAATATAGAATATGACATACTTTAACCGGTGTAGTAAAAACAAAGTATTTGCAGTTCGTTTTGCATTGAAAGATTTAGCATCAATTGCACATAAATGCTTGTAGGGACCAATATCCCTCTTTCCAAATTCCAGACATATGCCATATGGATCCCAAAACTCTGTTCTTTCCACACAGTTTTGAGGCTTTCGAGTCCATAAGGGTGATGATACGTCGCCTGCAAAACCTGAATTCTTCACAGAACTCATCCTCAATAGAATGCTTGATAAGCACTTTAGAATATTTTCAGAAATCACATTTGGACTGTCAGCTTCTGTTGGCATTTGGTATGGACTAGGATGTCCTAATTCTGCCACTTGCCGGTCTTTTACCTTTGGTTCTTGCTGCATTGTGGGAAACATCACAATTGATAATCATTAATGACTTCAAGGAATTTCTTTCTTTTCACCTACTTACTCCAAAACACAGATGAAAATTACCTTCTTTTTCGGAGAATGCGCTTTTTTATGCAATGACTTATCGTCAACATGAAGATTTTTAATTTGGGTTTTACTCATTTGTTTCGAGGGTTGAAGTCTGCTTTTAAAAGAATCGTTGCAGAATTGATTCTCTTTTCCTTGTATATTCTCTGGAAAGCCAAAAACAAGCATAATCCATGAGGGAATGAAACTTTGATACTAATCAGTGTCAAACTCTTACATTGAACTGACACTCCGTGAACTAAACACCAATACTTAATTAAGCTAAACACGTGAAAACATAATGATGAGTTGATCTTGCTCACCTATGATAGGCCTAGTTGTAGATATTGCTTCTGGATCATCAACTGTTTGTGAAAGAGACTTCAATTCATCTAATTTAGCACTGTCCATTATTGTTGTTGTGTTTGAATTGTTTGGAAGAGGCGATGAATTCTCCAATTTGGTCTTACAAGATGACATGTAAACAGCTTCTTGATACAAATCTTGCCTGAAATGCACAACTGTCTCTTCAAGCCTAACAATTTCCTCTTCCAAAACTGCCACTTCAGCCAGAAGTGCTAGTATCTACACACAAATTTCTTCAACATTAATAACTCCTAACACTGAAAATTTCCTTTACACAATCCCCTTCTTTCTAACTTAGCAATAGACAAAAACACTTATTTAAAAAATCACTTAAAAACAGAAGAAAAAAATAGTGAAAGAGTCATTTACTAACATAGGGAGGTAGATAAGAAGGAAGACGAGGTAAAACTCCTAAAGGTCTATTGAAAGCTCTCTCCAATGCCATGTGAATGTTCTTCTCATGCTTAAGCTTCTTCTTCAAACTATCCACCTGAAATTCACAGAATTCAACTCAGTTTCCAATTAGGTACAAGAATCAGTTTCAATAGTATTATAAACATACATCTTGTTGCAATGCCAACTTTCTTTGAATGGTTGAAGATTTTCCAGCATTAGTAGAATTTTTGAAGCTTCCTTGCATCATCTATCTACCTTATTGAATAGAAAAAAACAAAAAATGAGGTTGGATTTTTGTTGAAACCGTTTATCAAACACATAAAGGACATGAATGAATGCACAGTATTTGAAATGATAGAATGAATTTTGAAGAAATACAAAAAAATTGAATGTAACCTTTTAGTAATAGATAGACATTAATTAAAAAAGAGTGAAGTTGATAATAAATGAAGCAGCGAGTTGATTAGAAAAAGAACAAGAGTAAGAAAAATAGAATAAATAAGAAAATTATGGGTAGTCATGGAAGTGAGATACAGTTGTTGCCAGTTCCACCGCTGCAGAAATTAAAAATAATAATAATAAATATATATTTTGAAATATAAAAATACACGTAATACTATTTAAATGGTGACTTCACTCCAATGTTAATTTATGTCATTATATATATAAACCGACATGCATCTTTCTATTTTCTGATTTTTTTTTAGTTCCAAGTATTTAATGGGGGTTTCTTTCACACACACAAAACTGTTTATTTTTTTATTAATTATTAGGTTTGAGTTATGGTAACTAGGTTTTGGTATTTATTAGAGATTGATTTAATTCAATCTTATAAAATTTGATTTGTAAAATAATATAAATTATAATCAATCTATGTTTAATTAATATGAGACATATGATTCTCTAGATATATTTTTAGGATTTTTTTTGGGTTTTATGCGTGGACAATCTAAGATTTGATCAATTAATTCAATTTTATAAAATCAATTTTAAGGTGATAATAAGTGTCACTTTTTATATAAACAATTATTAAACATATGTCTAACTAATATGAGATTTATGATCTTTTCAATATACCTACACGCTCAACACTCTTTTGAGATTGACGCGTGAATTTAAACAATAGACGATTCAAGGCTCGATCGATAGGTTTTGATATCATATTAGAGTTTGGTCTACCTCATCCCCATAAAACTAATTAGTAAAGTTAGGGGTGTCATTCAATATAAAATCATCATTAAACTCTATGTCTAATTAACGTGGAATTTGAGATCTTTCCTATACTTGTCATTGAAGTAGAAAAAGATTTTTTTTATTTGAAGTTAAAATGATATGACATTCAATTTAGTTGGTTGAGATGAAATCTTTAAAAATGATAGATTCGATTTTAAAAAAAGTGGTTTAGATTAGATTTTTTTCCGATTTAATTATAGTGTTGATTTTTCTATTTTGTTTCAATTTATAAAATCAGCTTGTCTGTTTTAATCGTCTTTCACATATTTACACTTAAAATTAATAATTTATTCATTTTTAAATGACGCATCACTTGTAAAACTTGATAAATTATCTAATAAATTTTTTTTTGGAACATTCAAAATAAAAAATATAATTTAAAGAATTAATATTTCATCAAATTGTAGTGTAAAAGAGTGACCGGAGATCAAAACTATTTGATTTAAAACTACGAGGACTGATATTATGAATAAGATTAAATAAGAGAATTAAAATTGTAATTTAACTTTTTATTGATGATTGGTATAGTAACAAATTTTAAATAATTTATCTTTATATATATATATATATATATATATATATATATATATAATATATATATATATATATATATATATATATGAGTTTAATGGAAATACACTGACAGTGTAAAAGGATTTTACACCGTCAGTTAATCATAGACGTCGGATATTAAAAGAAGTCTGACTTTTATTTTAAAAATCTATAAAGTAATACAAACGGATGATGGTGATGAATCGATGGTGTAAAACTTTTTACACTGACAGTGTATAGTAATTAATCTATATATATATATATATATATATATATATATATATATATATATATATATATATATATATATATATATATATATATATATATATATGTAATTATTAATTTTGAAACATATCAAAGAACAAAATAGAAGTTAAATTAAACTAATAATTTTAGAAGGTGGGTGAAGTAGTACACAACTATGTTGGTTGAGCTAAATTGTTTGAATTTTCTTATAATATATTAATTTAAATAAGTTGTTAGTATTTATAAATTAATAATAATAATAATAATAATAATAATATCAAAAAGTTAAATCAATTAGTAATATATTAATACAATATTTATGCTAATACTTTAATAAATAAATATTAAAACTTATATGTGCAATTTGATTTGGTTTAAATAATATGTATGCTATTTGATTTGAATTATTAAAAAAAATGTAGTAATATTGGATTTTGTATACTACGTAATTTTTCTTAGACAGATTTATAATTTGTTTAAAATTGATTTAGTTGGGAATAGTCTGAACTATAATTAAGAGTGTTCAATATGTGAGAATTTTTTTATTAATATTTAATTCAAGTATAGTTTAATGATATTATGTAAGCATATTTTAACACTATTATATAAGTTATAAGATTGATTAAAATTTTAACTTAAAATATTTAATTATTTATATATTTAATTGATTAATATTGACTTAATATTAGGGAATGTGAATTTTGAATATATGTTATGGTTACTACCTATAGTTTTTTTTGGTTCCTAAATCTACACATTTCATTGTGTCAATATCTTTCACACATCAATATGTTGTACTTTATATTTATATACATGTTAATTTGTTTATTTAACTCTAGCAATAAAATATAGATGGAGTCCTAATTCGGCAAATTTACCGAGATAACCCACTTTTTCGAAGAAATTCTCAAAATAACCCACTTTTCAGGAAAATTTCCAATCTACCCCACTTTTAGGAGGAGGCGCCAATTGGATTGGCGACCCCTCTTAAAAATTACAAGGAGGCGCCAATTGGATTGGGTAGGGCACCTGCCCTAACCAATCCAATTGGCGCCTATGTGTATTTTTTAAGAGGAGGCGCCAATCCAATTGGCGACTCCCTTAAAAAAGCCTCAAATGAAAAACCCTTCAACATGAAAGTTGTAGATCTTTTCAAGACTATGAATTTGGATATAAATTTTGCATCATTTGGATTTTTTATGAGAAAGTTATGGGCAGTTGAAGTTGGACTTCTGAGTTTTTCAACTGTAATCTGACCTATAATGTCTTGCATTATTTCATGTGTTTCTTTTAGAGTTATGAAATTTTTTCCAACATAACATTTGAAGTAGACATCTTAAATTTTCCAATGCACTTTGTCCCACCTCAAAATAATTAAAAATTAGTGAGTTAGGTCCCTGCGAAGTTGACCCAAAATTAGGGTTTCTGTCAAAATGACCTATAATGTTTTGAAATGAATGATGAGCTTCCAAGTTTCAAATGGATTTTTGATGAACATGAAAGTTGTTCATATGGCGACTGTTGTTAAAACTTGAATGGAGGCGCCAATTGGATTGGCTAGGGCAGGTGCCTTAGCCAATCCAATTGGCGCCTATGTGTAGGTTTTAAAAGGAGGCGCCAACTCAATTGGCGAGTCCCTCATAAAATGCCTTTTTTGTCTTATAAATAGATGCGTTGTGTGACCTATTGTTCCACAACTCATATAATCATTTGGCTATCATGTTTGGTGTTCGTCACCGATACGGTAAGGTGATTTATGCGAGAGACAAACCTCAATTGCTGATGCTGTTTTGGAACATCACCACGTTAGATCAACTGAAGAGGGAGCTGGTTCGATGGTTAGACGGGAAAATACCAAAAGGGGAAAAATCATAAGTATTGAGAGACTTGACAGTATCTTTGGTTGGGTGCGAATGAAGACTGATAAGGATGCTAGGGAAATGATGTTCGGTCGAGACGACATTAATTTGATTGTTGTAATCAGTTAGAATTATTTATGTTTTCAGATGTTTTGTACTGTTGTTGGTTATGAAACTCGTTGTAACAAGAACTTAATGATATATAATGATTGATTGTTACAAAAATACAATGTTACAAAAAGCTTAAGATCTAGATAAAATGTTACAAAAACCTTAAGATCTAGATAAAATGTTACAAAAATCTTAAGATCTAGATGATGCTCCTTGATTGGGACAGTTGTTTTTGTTGTGTCCTGGTTGACGACAGATACTACATAATCTTATCATTTTATCTGTGGAATCCATCTCTGTTCTGATACGTGTGCTGTTTGGCCTTCCTTTCTTCTTTCTACGCATCTCTTCATTGTGCCAAACAATATCTCCTTCATATGGAGGCCAGTAATCCTCCATTGGTAGTACTGAAAAGCTTTGACTATATACATTCATGATGGTGCTGGCCTTGTACACATCAGATAAATAGGTGTAAGCGTCTTGACGAGTATAAGCGCATGCTGCAATGACATGGGAGCAAGGTATGCGGAAGGCCTGAAATTTTCCACAATCGCACCAACTTCTGTGTAGTCTAACAGCGTAGGCTAAATTTGGTCTCCCCTCGTTGTTGCCCATTGTTTCCTGGACGCTGAAATTTTGTCTATGACGGTCAAACACTGTTACAGCGTGTGTCGTAGCTTTGATGCTCTCCTCTTTCATGACCTTCATGCAACACTCACTGAATACTTGTCCGGACATTAACACTGCACTCCATCTTTCACCTCTGGTTGCGAACATATAAGCCTACCTATAATAGGTTGATCTTACCAAGGCGGTTATCGACAGATTTCGAATCCCTTTGAAAACCCCGTTCATGCATTCCACAATGTTTGTTGTCATGTGGCCCCATCGACAACCACCGTCAAATGCTCTTGTCCACTGCTCTACTGGGATGTTATTTATCCATCTCCCCGCGTCTTCATTAGACAGTCGAATCTCATCACGATAATATTGAAATGACGGTTGAGTTAAAGCATACCTAGCATTCACCACCTTCTTGCGAAGATTCTTATCTTTTATAGCACGCATGAAGTTTTGTGCAATGTGTCTGATACAATAGACATGTGTAGAAGGAGGATCATGCCATCCGTTGTCATGGTTGTTGTAGGCACTTTCAATGGCAGCATGTCTATCTGAAATCAAACATAGATTGGCTTGTGGAGCGACATGCGTTCTGAGATGTCGAAGAAAGAAACCCCATCCACCAGTCGTTTCACCTTCAACAAGAGCAAAGGCAATGGGAAATACATTGTTGTTACCGTCTTGTGCAACTGCCATGAGCAAAGTACCCTTGTATTTTCCGTATAACTAGGTGCCATCAATTTGCAGGAGAGGTTTGCAGAAAGCGAAACCTTTGATGCACGGGTCAAATGCCCAAAAGAGACGGTGAAATATTCTATTACCTGTAGCACAGGTTCCGTCTGGCATCATTGCTGGCACTGTCTCCAGAATTGCCACAGTTCCTGGGACATAAGTTTTTAGTGCCCATAAAAACCGTGGTAATTCCTTGAATGAATCCTCCCAGTTGCCGAAAACCTGTTCAACAGCCTTTGTCCTCGCAATCCATGCTTTCTTGTAAGATGGAGTATAATTATATGTTGTTCGGATATGGGATATAATTATACTCACCTTCACTGATGGGTCTTTATTTACCAATGGCAGAATGTCTTGACATATCAAAGCTGTGCTCAGTTTACGGTGATCTTGTTCAACGTTAGTTGCAACGCAACTGTGTGGTGGGTCTATTGAAGCGATCTCCCAAGAGTCATTTTTCTTCTTGTAAGATGCAGCCAAACGAAACTTACAAAGCATGTTACGACATTCGATAACATACCTTCTAGAATTAGTGCGTTTCACTGTAAAGTCAGCAAAGTTGTTCATGTGGAATTTTTTGATTGCCAAGACACATTCTTCTTTGGTACGAAACATGTCTCCCACCTTTAATTCACCTACTGGTCTCGGATACGGATTATAAAAGACACTGTCGGACGTTTCATCGTCGTGAAGATCCATATTTGTCATATGTTGAGGAGGATTATAGGCATGACTAGGAGGTATTGGTGGTGGTTGAGCCTCATCTTCATCGTCGTTGTTCAGGATGTGATCAACCTGTATCTCAGTCTCCTCTTCTTCTTCATCAACAACGTCGACTTCTACTTCTGCTTCTGGGTTGAGTTCATCTGACCATTGTGCATCATCTGCAGCATCTTCACCAGCTGCATCCTGATCGGTTAGTTGAGACTGTTGAGACGGTATACATGGTTGTAGAGTAATGTACAACTCGATACAATCCATGCCTACTGTAACACCTCAAAATTTGCCCTCTTCTCTTGGGACTAGCATTAACATATTTGCATATCATTTTAGGTCATTAGGCATTGCATATTGCATATCATGTGGTTACGTTATGCAAGCCATTCTCCCAAGTCTCGATCAGAAGATGAGGAAGTCAGAGTGCAAGCTTAGGGTTTATCGACTGATCATGGGCCATCTGAGGATTGGGCTGTGAATTAGGGTTTCATGATTCTCAACGGATGTTGATCTTCATCTTGATTGTAATGATACATCATCATCATCATGGTTGGATGTCATCAGAAGATTGAAGAAGATTCCTTGAGATTAGGGTTTTGACCACTGGTCAACCCTAATCAGCTGCATTGGGCCAATCAGGGCTGGATCAGGAGATGAGGTTTATGATGGTTATGAGGATCATAATGTGATTATATTGAGCTCATTATGCTAGGGTTTCATGGTTGAGCCATTTCATCAGGAGTTTGGGGCTCAATTTGATCAGTGCGTAGCCAAATTCATCTATCTGTCAGAAAAGTCAATTGTGGTCAACTGTGCCTGGATTGATGGATTTGGAGAAGGGAGAGGGCAAGAGATACTCCATTCATGTTCAAACAAGTCTCATTTGACATTTCAAATACTCACATTGAAGGATTTGAGGTCATAGCAAAGGTTTCCAAAAGGAAAAATGACCTATGGTTTCAAGTTTCCAAAAGGATGGCAAGTTTTTGGAACGACTTCAACCCAATTTTCCACCATCAAAAAAGCTTCAAATGGAATTTTGTTGAACATGAAAGTTGTAGATCTTTCTCTCCCATTTTCAAAAAGTCCAAGATTGTGAGAATCGGATGAACGGTTGAGGAGATATGGTCAAATTACCACCGGGCGTGCATGGCAAAATTTTCCATGTATCGATGCACACGAATTTCGTATCGATGCGTGCAAGGCAAAAAAGGGCCATGTATCGATGCACACGAGTTATGTGTCGATGCACACTGTTAAAAAGTGCCTTGTATTGATACAAACAAGTTATGTATCGATGCACACTGTTAAAAAGTGCCATGTATCGATGCAAACAAGTTATGTATCGATGCACACTGTTAAAAAGTGTTATGTATCAATACATAACTCTATTTTGAGCTCTCATACAGCACTGTTCATGTCCATATTACTTCATGCACCATCTTCATGCACAAGAGTGAAAACCTCATTTGAGCCAACACACTCCAAATATCAATTGAGAATGTATGAGCTGTCAATGAGCTGTCACAGGGCTTGAGTGAAAAGGCCATTTTGCCCTTGCTTAAGTAAATGCACATTTGCTAATTGCATGTCATTTTGCTAATTTGGTGATTAAAGCTTGATTAGTTGGAAGTATATAAGCTTAATCATAACAAACTCTTGATGAGAATCACACATTCACCAAAACCAGATCTGAAACCTTTCCAATTCTCTCAACTTCTCTCAAGAACATCAAAGCTTCAAATCCCAAGAACTTCATCAATTTGCAACCAATTCTCGAAATTCTTTTGGCATCAAACTCCTCTCATCATTTGCTGCATCTGTTTGTGGAATTTGGAGTGAGAAGATTGGAAAAACGCAGCTGTCCAAAATTCATCCGTTCATGGCAAATCGTGATTTGAGGCATTAGAGGCAACCTGGACTCGAAGCAAGCGCATCAAGCATCTTCTTAATCATCCTAGCTCACCTGTTTGGAGCTGAAACACGTGAAAGCTGCACGCACAAACACTGCCATAGCAGGTAACTCGAAAAACTCGAATGTCACGATTTGTTTGATGGTTATAGGCTTTGTGTAGTGCATTCCATGTAGATTACGGTGATAGTTTTAGAATTGCAAATGGATGACTAGGTAGGAAGAAATCTTGAAATGAACTTTCGATCCAAAACCCTAGGTTGCTCGATTCAGGAGTTTTAGGAACTTTTAGCCAAAATCATGTTGATATCTAGATTCCTGGTGCTTAGACGGTTCGAATGATCATATGCATGCTCATTTTCGTGTTGCTTTGATGTTCTTCGATTTCTGGAAATCCTGAGGATGACGATGAGTTTTCTGCGCGAAACAGTGTTGGATCCATTTTTTCCATTTGAAAATTTGAATAAGGCGTTTACCGCCCCCGCCTGTAGCTACTTACAGATCTGCCATTGGAACTTTTAATCATTTTAATTTAATTCATAAAAATTCTAAAAAATTCATTAACACCTTAAAAAATGCATAAAAAATAGTAGAAAATTCAGAAAAATATGGAGATTTTTTCCTTGACTTTGTTGGCTTGTGTAGGATTTTTTTGACCTATTGGTCAAAGTTGTGCTTGGCAAATATTTTATTTGGCATAGGCTTTTCTAATGTATGTCACATTTTGATACATTTTGGCAATTTGATCATGAAATACTCATATCATAAAGTAAATGGCTGAAAATTTTTGTGGTGGTTCTTGACTCATTGAGGATTATTTATATGTAAATTTCATGAATTTTTGATACCTGGTTAGAGAGCAGCAAATTCTGGAACTTAGGTGTGACAATTTGTGTCACACCTCTTGATGTCAACTTGTTGAATTTAATTGGATGACCTATGCATGTTGGAATTGGCTGAAATTTTGCATGATGACTTGTTGACATGTTAGGATGCTTGATGAATTTTTGTAGGATTTTTCACTGTATTTTCAATTTAATCTTGATTTTTCATTTCTGGTTGTTGAAATTGCAAGCTCATGTGATACATGTTGGTAGATTGATTGGGAAATCCTCATATTGTATTGTATGGCCATGAAATTTGATATGCATGAACTAGACACATTGTGTGACCTCCCTGTTTTGGTCTCATCCATTTCTTTTTTGTTTTCAATGAGATATGAATTTTTGAAGTGGAAGCATGTATTGATGTTGTGATTTGGAGCCTATAATTGTGTCTGTTTTTGTTGATTTTCATTGACATGGTTCCATTTGCCCAATTGAGCTCAAATTTGACATGGTAGACCTTGATTGACCCCTGTTTAGGTGTATTTAATTTGAGATTTTTTTATGTGTTTTGGCATGGCTTTGAATGCAATACTTCTGTTTGTATATTTGGTGCTTCATTTGAACCAATATGGATTGTTTTGTGCATGAATTGAACTTGATGGATGATATAAACATGAGACCAATGATGTTTGCTCTTGTTTGATGTTAATTTGATGTTGGATGGTGGATACCTTGCTGTTTTAATTTTTTTCTTGCTTTGGGACCCTAGGCTTGGCCTAGTGGTCTAGTTACTAATATTTGTTTGATTTTTCAGGATCAAAAAAGCAATGTACATGGAGAATGATACAAGTTGATTTTAATTGATGTTGTGGATGTTTGTACACTAACATAACATTGTTTTGTAGGTGTTGGAGCTTGGGCTTAAGCCTTGAGCTTGCTTTGAGTTGTATAGACTGATTGATTGAACTTGCTGTTTATGGTTTGTCTGTCTGATTACTAACTGTGTTTGATTGTTTCCAGGTACTTTAGTCGCTCAGTTCCTTGTGAACTATTGCTTTGCTTTGCTTAAGCAACTTGCATTTGAGGTATAACCTTCTTACTTCATGTAGTCTGGAGACCCGGCTGTTACCGGGCCGGGCAAATTGTCTGAAGTCCTCCTTAAGAGGCAATGCTTGTGTATGTTTATTTTAAAGCCCAAGCAGGTGAAAGTCCTTCAAAGAAGGCAATTGGTGGAAGGTAGGGGTATGCAGCCTACCCCCCACTATTCAGTGAGTCTTCTCCTTGCTCCCATTACATGGTTGTAGCATTGAGATCAAAAGCCCAAGATCTTGTGCAGTGCACATTGTGTCAGAGTCATCGAGTATAGAAGGGTTCCCCTATTCTGGACCCATGCTCATTTGTCAGCTCTCCCTGGTTAGGGATAAGAGCTGTGAGGTCTGATCCTCACTTCATCCTTTCATCTGCTTCACCTTAGCCTCGTAATGGCAAGGTTAAGAGCAAACACAGCCTGTACAGACGATTGCTTAGGCAGTCAAACCTGATTGATTGAGCCCCTTGTTTGGCTATAGTGCGTGTTATGTGGATATCTGATTGACATGCTTGTTTGAGATACCTGTTCTCATTTGATGATATATGATTGTATGCTTGTGTGCTAGCTTCTTTCCTGGTTAGGTTAGTTTGCTTATGCAAGTAGGATAGAAAACCGAACTTAGGGTTAACGATGCATGACAACATTAGGCTCGAGTCTCAGCTCCCTAGTTGTGTATCTTTCCCCGGTTTCTGGTTAGCAATTTAGTCCCTTTCAGGGGAACTACATCGCCCTGATCCTCGTGCCAGACGAGGTATGTAGGCAGGTGGTCGTGCGAGACCACTCCGGGCAACCTTTTTCTTTTTTTGCGTGTGTTTTGTTTGCCAGCTATCAGGCTCGAGTTCCCGACTCCCTGTTAGTCTGTGTGTTCAATTTCTTCTGACGTCTCGGCGTCTCTTCTTGCTTGCTTGATGACTTGTAGGCTCGAGTTCCAGACTCCCTACTAGTTTGTGTGTTCTTTCTTCCCTTTCAGGGGAACTACATCGCCCTGATCCTTGTTCCAGACAAGGTATGTAGGCAGGAGGTCGTGCGAGACCTCTCCGGGCGCCTTTTTCTTTTTTTGTGTGTGTTGTTTGACAAATGCTAGGCTCGAGTCCCTGACTCCTTGGCATGTTGTTGTTTGTTTGTTTGCTTGATTGTATGTTGCTTGGTGTTTTGGGTTCGGATGCTGACGTAAGCCCAGTGATTGGCTGTCGGGCTCCACGTTTGCCCTTTTGAGTGTGTTTAGGTTCGGATGCCGACGTAATTCCATCCAGTGGTTGTCGGGCTCCATGTTTGCCATCTGTTTGTGTGTTTTGTGTTGTTTGGCGTGCGTAAGCCGAACTACAGTGGCTCTGATTCTTGTTTCAGACAAGATATGTAGGCATAAGGTGCGATACCTTATCGAGCTCGTTCCTCTTAACCCCACCTGCGTTCCCCGTGTGTGTGTGTGATGTTTAGCAACCTTTTCTTTATTCTAGGACGTGGATCCCGTCGAGTACGACGGACGTGAGGGGTGCTAATACCTTCCCCTCGCGTAACCGACTCCCGAACCTTTTCTCTCTGGTCGCGAGACCATGTCTTTCCAGGTTTCTCTGAGCGTTTCCTTTCCCTATCTTGGGATAAATAACGTTTAGTGGCGGCTCTGTGTGTTTTTATTTTGAGTCTCGCCGGTTGATTTTTCGCAGGATGCGACAGCTGGCGACTCTGCTGGGGAACCTTGCGATGTAGACCTATGCTGGTCCATCGTCCCTAAGCGAGTCCTTCCTAGCGTTCTAGGATTAGTTTAGGTTGCTTGTTTGTGTTATTTATTGCATTTATTATTCTAACCAGTGTGTATATATTTGCATTAAATGTTTGCATGCATCATACTATCATGTTGTTGCTGTCCTCTGCAGGTGGTTCTGTTGTGTGGGGTGGGTGTTCTGAGTGGGGCTAAAACCCAGGCCCGAGTATACACCTAGGACTAGTGTGGTCTCACGTTGCCTCTTTCATGTTAAGTCAACATGTGCCTGGCGGCGTGATGTGCCACAAGCCGGACGAGGCTCACTTGATAGTGCTCATCTCTGTGGATATTCCGCTTTGTTTGAGTCACTCCATTTGAGTTGTTGACTCTGGTGACCGATCATTCCCGGATCTTTGGTTTAGACGATTTTAAGGGAGCTACAATGGCACACCCGAAAGGGCAAACCCATTGAGTATCTCCGCCCGATTGTCGAGACCATTATCCGCCTTAGGATGACTTGATTAGAACTTACCTGTGAGGGGAGGGTTGTTCTGTCAGATGTTTGTTCAGATAGCCTTCAGATGGTGACTTTTGATCTGTGATTCAGAGACATAATTATAAGTCGGATTTATGGTCATTTATTGCCGTGACGCCGGAGTGTTGTCCGTGACTTATCAGTGGGGATCCGTTTATTTCGGATTCCCCGGGCCGAGATATTTTATCAGTGGGGATCCGTTTATTTCGGATTCCCCGGGCCGAGATATTTTATCAGTGGGGATCCGTTTATTTCGGGTTCCCCGGGCCGATTCAGATAAGGGTGATGTGTCTACTCGGATATGGTTTGGTGATGATGGTGATGATGATGTATCTGTCTTCCGTTTATTTCGGAACCCGTGGGTCAGATTGATTACATATTCCTCAGATGGTTGTGATCAGTCCAGAGATCAGGGCTGTGATTCAGTGCAGATGATCAGATGACTTGGAGGATGGCCCAATGCATTGCATACATCTGCATCATTCTCATTTTGCATTCATCTGCACCAAACCTATGTTTAGCCGTATGGGGAATATTATTGATTGAGAATCTGGTTGAGAGACATCTGAATGTCAAAACGTTATTGGTGAAATATTATCTGTCTCGATGAAACCAGAATCAAAAGACAGAATCTTCCTCATATGGATAGACGTTGCATTCATGCATATTAACATGTTTGCTGTTTTGCAGGAATCATTGCTCGCGCTCGTAGAGTCGTACCTTTGCACTCAACCCGTCCTCACAGATACTTCACCAGACGCAATACTCCCAGACTGATGGATCCTCCCAACGCTGACATCCTCGAACTGAAAGAGAAGATGGGAGAGCTGATCAATGTCATGCAAGAGTTCGCCTTGGGGCAGAAAGTAATTGCCGGAAAGGTGAGGAGGATTGAAGACTGACTGAAGATGGGGAACATGCAAGGTAATGCTTCGGCATCAGGATCGAAGAAGCCATTCGGGAACGGTCAGCGCGAGCACGAGGGTGAATCAAGTGCTGTGTATGCCCAGGGAGGACACGGTAGGGATCGTTACTACCAGCACACTGCTGCAGTAACCATTCCTGCTGGTAATCAGTCAGTCCGGCAGCAACGTCAGCCACCTCAACAGAGAGCCGGGTACCAGATGAGAGGAAAAGGGGTTGATCGCCATTTTGACAAGCCGCCCGTGTCATATGCCGTGCTGTTCAAAAAGTTGATGGATCTTGGGTTGGTTCAGCCGAGGGCGATGGTTCCGATGAGAACGGATCAGAGGCCGCCTAACTATGATGAGAACGCCCAGTGTGAATTTCATTCTGGAACACCGGGGCATAACATTGAGGGCTGTAGAGCATTCAAGAATGTGGTCCAGGACTTGGTAGATTCTAAAGCAATCAACTTTGCTCCGTCTCCAAATGATAATGCTAATCCCATGCCGGCGCATGGACAGGCGATGGTGGGTGCAATTGCTGAAAATTCAGATCGCGTCTGTGTGATGGGTGAAGAGAATGACAGTAACTGCAAGTTTGATGGTTGGATAAAGCCGTGCGTACCAGGAAGCTGGAAGGCCTAAACAAGATCATCACTGTTACTCATCTGGAAGAGTATTATTTCTTGTTTTTAGTTTATTTGCATGAAAGCCGTACGTGTTGCCCGACACGTAATGGTTCATTGTAAGGGCCACCTCATGTTTAAATTTGCAACATTTCTGCATCATTAATAAATGGATGTTTTTCAGTCAAAAAGCGGTGTTCCCTGTTTTTCATTTATTTTTGCAGTTTAAAAACAAATAAAAATGGCAATGTTTGTTTTCATTTTTCTTTTTGTTTTGTCTCGTCCCAAAATTCAAAAATAATTCTCCGGATCTCGTTGATAACAATTTGGTTACACCTCATATGACTTCGACAATCCGAGCAATCAGGCTGAAGAAGAAGGCGAAGAAGATTGTGATCTGCTGGGAGATTAGCCAGGTTGTTGAAACAAGAGGAGAAGGTGATTCAGCCTCATGAGGAGCGGGTTGAGATTATTATTCTAAGCACCGCCGAGGTCAGGAAGGAAAATTAGGGCCGCTTCAGAGGCGAGTCGAGAGCAGAATGGTAGCCCTGTTGAAGGGACATGTGAGTACCTTCACCTGGTCGTGTCAGGATATGCCAGGGTCGGATACCAATGTCGTTGCACACAAGCTACCATGGAGAGAAGACTGTCCTCTAGAGGAGCAGAACGCCGGTGCTACTTAGCAGAGAGCCATGGTGACTTTGTTTCATGACATGATTCGTCATGAAATTGAATGCTATGCTATGACTTGATAGCAAAGTCCCAGACAAGAGAGGGGCATCTGGCAGACCGGGGCAAGTCGGTTAACCAGTTAAGACAATTCAAACTGAGGTTGAATTCAAGCAAGTGCACTATCAGAGTGCGATCCGGTAAGATATTGGGGTTCATCATAAGTGGAAAAGAGGAATCGAGGTTCATCCTGCTAAAAAAAAAAAAAAAAAAAAAAGAGAAATGCCTGAACCGAGAAGAAAAAGAGAGGTTCGTGGTTTCTTAGAAAGATTGAACTACCTGTTCATGGTTCACATCTAATCTAACAGCCACGTGCGAACCTATATTTAAGCTGTTGAAAAGAAAAGATCAAACGGTCAGGTGAAATATTGATTGCCAAGGGGCATATTGAAAAGTAAAAGAATAAGTTGCAGGAGCCTCTGATTCTGTTGCCTCCTATGGAAAGAGACTGTTAATCTGTACTTGACAGCCTTCGAGGGGTCTACGAGGTGTATTGGGTCAGCATGACGCGTCTTGTCGAAAAGAGCATGCAATTTACCTTAGCAAAAAGTTTGTCGACTGTGAAACAATACATTCACTGTTCGAGAAAACTTGATGTACTTTGGCATAGGCTGCTCGCCGACTGAGACAGTTTATGCTGGTTCATACCACTTTGTGGATTTCCGAGATGGATCCGATCAAGTATGGGTTTGAGAAGCCAGCATCGACCGGGCGGGTTGTGAGAGTGCAAAAGAATATTGACTGATTTGTGATACTCTCAGAAAGCAATCAAGGGGTGTATCGTCTGATTACATTGCTCCGCAACCCATTGAGGGTTATCAACTGATGAAGTTTGAAGTTCCCTGATGAGGACATCTCGAGGTGCTCCAATCGAAAGATTGAGAGTGACCGATCCCGGAGGAGGGGCCTGACCCTGAGTCCGAACGGATTCTGATGTCTGATGGGGAGGATAAGGTGGATGAGGTAGTGCTTCCCGGGGCACGATGGAATACACCAATGATGGTAGCTGAATACGAAGCTGGTATCCTAGGGTACTGTACCGCGGTACGTGCATCTACTGGGGCAACGCCTTTCTCACTCAGAGAGCCTGATTGAAGAAAAGAGGTTGGCAGCCATCTGTCATGGGCAGTTATACCAGCAACAGATGAAGCGTGCTTTTGACAGAAAGGTACGACCTCGGGTACATCACGTGGGTGATATGGTGCTGAAAATGATCCTTCCTCCTCAAAACGATAGAAGGGGTAAATGGACGCCGAATTATGAAGGTCCATTCGTGGTCAAGAAGGTTTTCTCTGGCGGAGCCTTGTTGTTAACGACCATGGATGGTGAAGATTTCCCATCCCCTGTGAATGCGGACGCAGTTAAAAAATACTTCGTATGAAAAAGACCCGCTGGACGAAAGGAATAAAATAGTCCAGGCAAAAATGGGCATCCCGGCGAACCAAAAACAGAAAGGAAGGTTCGGGCAAAAATTAGGGATAAAAGAGAAAAATTGTACACCCGGCAAGTCGAAAACCTGGAAAGGCGACTTGGGCAAAAATGGGTATCCCGGTGGACTGAAAACCCGAAAGGGCGGTCCAGGCAAAAGAGGGATCGAAACGAACAACTGCGTCTAGCATGATCGTTTGCGCTTTGGTTAAAGCATCATGGATAATACCCGGTAGGGATCAATCAAAATCGTCTTGTTCAGAAGGCAGAAAGCACGGAGAGTCTGAGGACATATGGGGTGTAACCGAGTTGGAACTCGATGAGATCACGGGTTTCACATTGCCATTAGGATAGATTTTTCCTTTTGAGCGCAATTACCTCTTTTCAGGAATTGCTTCCTTTTGTATTGCTCACTTGAGCCACACACTTTTCAAATCAATAAAATGCAAATTCAGTCAAATAATTTTGTTTTTGTTTTTCATAACCGCTTTGATTGCAAAAACATCCAGATATTTTTGATAAAGAATCTTGCATTTTAAGACATACAGGTTCCTTCCAATGCATGTTTATAAGATTGAAAGCTTGAAACCTTATTTGGAAGGATGAGTGACTCAAGTGTTGAAATCTTGACACGCCTGGGGCACGGTTTTATCTGATGGTCTGTTTTTGCAGGTACTGTTAGATATTTTCACTCACTTGCAGGTTGTGATGTGAAAGCTTTATAGCAGATCCCCGGAGAGTTCGTTCAGGAACGAATGAATGAAAGAACGACGAAGTGACGTTGCGGCGCACGACGATCCTTGATGGTAATCAAGAAGACTCTTCAAAGTCGGAAGATTTGAAAGTATGTAATTCCCCGCAGAGCCCGATCAGGGGCAAAGCAAGTTAGAGAACGGTAGAGGACGACGAGAGACGTCCGACGACCCTTGAAATTAACCAAGAAGACTCTTCAAAGTCGGAAAATTGAAAAGAATGTATAACTCCCAGGAATACGCTTTCTCGTCGAGCGCGGCGCGACCTTAGGATACAAGATGATGGAGCAGAAAAGGTCCAGACGAGTCTGGAAATTCCCCAAAAGTGGAAAGCTGATGCGAGACTGGAAGGTAGATACCATGGTTCGATGAGTCGGCGGGTGTTCTGTACCAACTTTTCTCATTTCCCAGCTAGGTCCCCAAGCAGAGTGAAGAGGACTAGCTCCCCAGCAGATCCAAGGTCTGTGACCTCTCCAGCCGAGTCAGGATGGTTATCCCCGGTAGGTTTGCAATGGTGTTTCCTCAGCAGCCAGGCCAGAAGGTTGCTGTTCCCCGAGTGGAGCGGGTCTTTTTCAAAGAAATATATCTCCAACAGTGTTCATCCTACCAGTGGATCGAACAAATTCCCGTAGCGGGCGGATTTTGCATCCCCAGCTAAGGGGATTCTACCTATGGATTGCATGGGTGTCCCCAGCGGAGTGGCATTTGTTTCCCTAGCAGGGTCAGGATGGTTGCCCGGCAGGTGATAGAGTGATGCATCCCCAGTCGAGTCTGGAGATTGCTATTTCCCCAGCGGGAGTATCTGTGAGGGTTCCCAAAGCAGAGTTGGGATCTATATCCCCAGCAAGTCAAAGACTGTGGTCTTCCCACAGAGTGCAGTGAAGGATCTGTATCCCCAGCATGTCCTCGAGAGGGTGGGGTGCAAAGGAGGTATTCCCCAGCATGTCCTCGAGAGGGTTGGGTGCAAAGGATCTGTATCCCCAGCAAGGGTTGTCTATTTCCTAGCAGCAGTGCTATCCCCGGCAGGGTGGAAATCGGAGCAGTGGCGAGTTCCTCAGCAGAGAGTCTCGTTTTCCCCAGAAAATTCCCTTGAGGGGGATATTTTTATGCATTCATCATGTAGAATAAGCATTGCATATTGCATAGAAAAATAAATAATCGCGTAGCATTTCCATAATTATGGAGCATTACGCAGAAGAAATCAAGCATGCATCATTGCAAACGTCAGCTAGTCTCAAGCCGTGGTTACTGTTTGAGAGGTGTTTTGCCAGAAAATGAGAGTGTTACTCCGAGTAGTATAGCCTCATGATTGGATCACAGGTATTGTCCCAGTGGTACGACACTGGAGAAGACTCCTTCCGTCGGACGGAGATGGAAAAGGGATGTATTCAACGCAACCCAAACTGTGGTTACCGCTTGAAGATTTGGGGTTCACCAAAGGTGAAGATGTTACTCTGAGGAGATTAGCATCACAACGTCAGATCAGCAATGTTCCCCAGTAGTGCGATATTGGAGGAAATGTTCCCGTCGGACAGAGATGGGGATACAGTCAGAAGACGTTACGCGATCAGCGCGATTCAAGCCGTGATTACCGCTTGAGGTTTGGTTTTGTCTGACAGCGAAGACGATGCTCCGAGGAGTTCAGCATTGTGAAGTTTGGAACCACCGTTTCTTCCCAGACATCAGTAAGTGTTTGGTCGATCATTGTTTGATGTCTGTCCGCATCATTGTTTGATGTCTGTCCGCATCATTGTTTGATGTCTGTCCGCATCATTGTTTGATGTCTGTCCGCATCATTGTTTGATGTCTGTCCGCATCATTGTTTGATGTCTGTCCGCATCATTGTTTGATGTCTGTCCGCATCATTGTTTGATGTCTGTCCGCATCATTGTTTGATGTCTGTCCGCATCATTGTTTGATGTCTGTCCGCATCATTGTTTGATGTCTGTCCGCATCATTGTTTGATGTCTGTCCGCATCATTGTTTGATGTCTGTCCGCATCATTGTTTGATGTCTGTCCGCATCATTGTTTGATGTCTGTCCGCATCATTGTTTGATGTCTGTCCGCATCATTGTTTGATGTCTGTCCGCATCATTGTTTGATGTCTGTCCGCATCATTGTTTGATGTCTGTCCGCATCATTGTTTGATGTCTGTCCGCATCATTGTTTGATGTCATGTCAACATCATTGTTCGGTGCCTGTAAACATCGAGTTTCCTCCCGGTCATTGGTTAATGTCTGGTCGAGCTTTTTTTGGTGTCAGTAAACATCATCGTCCGACGTTCAGTAAACGTCGAGTTTCTTCCCAGTCATCAGTCAGTGTCTGGTTGAAGGTGTACCCTCTGGTATGTCGCCCTCAGAGTGGTGTTTGGTGTTATTTCCGACGTTGCCAGCGGAATTATCACGAGAGATTGGAGAACGGGGTTCAAATGGAGAAAAGGAAATGTGGAGACATTTTCTGGAGATGGGGTTCAAATGGAGAAAGGGAGATGTTGCGGCATTTTCTGGAGAACGGGGTTCATATTGGCGATCGCGGGTTATCGTCAGGCGACTGGGGTCCAAATCGGAGAATGGGGTCCATTTATTTTGGCAAACAGGAGAATGGGGTTCAAATGCAGAGATCCGAGGGTCGTTTGCGCAGAGAAAATTTCGGGGTTCAAGAAAATGAAAAAAGAGCAAAGAAAGAAGATGTTGGGGTTCAAATGCAGAGGTCTCAGGATCGTTTGCACAAGCAGAAATTTCGGGGTCCAAGAAAAGCAAAGAAGAGAGAATAATAATCCCGAGCGGATGTGTGGTGTTCAGGCCATGGTTCTCCCTGTGTTACCATTTATTTTGGTATCCAGGTCGACGTTGTTCAGAGTTTGTTTCTTCGCCGATGCTGACAGGCGTTGTTAATTATATCCTATCAGAGTGCAAATTGTTCGTCTGTTCTTGGTATTCAATCACTCTTCATCCTGATCATCCGAAAGCCGAGGCTATTTCGTATCAACAGGTTCACAGTGGATTGAATAGGGGCAGCTGTAACACCTCAAAATTTGCCCTCTTCTCTTGGGACTAGCATTAACATATTTGCATATCATTTTAGGTCATTAGGCATTGCATATTGCATATCATGTGGTTACGTTATGCAAGCCATTCTCCCAAGTCTCGATCAGAAGATGAGGAAGTCAGAGTGCAAGCTTAGGGTTTATCGACTGATCATGGGCCATCTGAGGATTGGGCTGTGAATTAGGGTTTCATGATTCTCAACGGATGTTGATCTTCATCTTGATTGTAATGATACATCATCATCATCATGGTTGGATGTCATCAGAAGATTGAAGAAGATTCCTTGAGATTAGGGTTTTGACCACTGGTCAACCCTAATCAGCTGCATTGGGCCAATCAGGGCTGGATCAGGAGATGAGGTTTATGATGGTTATGAGGATCATAATGTGATTATATTGAGCTCATTATGCTAGGGTTTCATGGTTGAGCCATTTCATCAGGAGTTTGGGGCTCAATTTGATCAGTGCGTAGCCAAATTCATCTATCTGTCAGAAAAGTCAATTGTGGTCAACTGTGCCTGGATTGATGGATTTGGAGGAGGGAGAGGGCAAGAGATACTCCATTCATGTTCAAACAAGTCTCATTTGACATTTCAAATACTCACATTGAAGGATTTGAGGTCATAGCAAAGGTTTCCAAAAGGAAAAATGACCTATGGTTTCAAGTTTCCAAAAGGATGGCAAGTTTTTGGAACGACTTCAACCCAATTTTCCACCATCAAAAAAGCTTCAAATGGAATTTTGTTGAACATGAAAGTTGTAGATCTTTCTCTCCCATTTTCAAAAAGTCCAAGATTGTGAGAATCGGATGAACGGTTGAGGAGATATGGTCAAATTACCACCGGGCGTGCATGGCAAAATTTTCCATGTATCGATGCACACGAATTTCGTATCGATGCGTGCAAGGCAAAAAAGGGCCATGTATCGATGCACACGAGTTATGTGTCGATGCACACTGTTAAAAAGTGCCTTGTATTGATACAAACAAGTTATGTATCGATGCACACTGTTAAAAAGTGCCATGTATCGATGCAAACAAGTTATGTATCGATGCACACTGTTAAAAAGTGTTATGTATCAATACATAACTCTATTTTGAGCTCTCATACAGCACTGTTCATGTCCATATTACTTCATGCACCATCTTCATGCACAAGAGTGAAAACCTCATTTGAGCCAACACACTCCAAATATCAATTGAGAATGTATGAGCTGTCAATGAGCTGTCACAGGGCTTGAGTGAAAAGGCCATTTTGCCCTTGCTTAAGTAAATGCACATTTGCTAATTGCATGTCATTTTGCTAATTTGGTGATTAAAGCTTGATTAGTTGGAAGTATATAAGCTTAATCATAACAAACTCTTGATGAGAATCACACATTCACCAAAACCAGATCTGAAACCTTTCCAATTCTCTCAACTTCTCTCAAGAACATCAAAGCTTCAAATCCCAAGAACTTCATCAATTTGCAACCAATTCTCGAAATTCTTTTGGCATCAAACTCCTCTCATCATTTGCTGCATCTGTTTGTGGAATTTGGAGTGAGAAGATTGGAAAAACGCAGCTGTCCAAAATTCATCCGTTCATGGCAAATCGTGATTTGAGGCATTAGAGGCAACCTGGACTCGAAGCAAGCGCATCAAGCATCTTCTTAATCATCCTAGCTCACCTGTTTGGAGCTGAAACACGTGAAAGCTGCACGCACAAACACTGCCATAGCAGGTAACTCGAAAAACTCGAATGTCACGATTTGTTTGATGGTTATAGGCTTTGTGTAGTGCATTCCATGTAGATTACGGTGATAGTTTTAGAATTGCAAATGGATGACTAGGTAGGAAGAAATCTTGAAATGAACTTTCGATCCAAAACCCTAGGTTGCTCGATTCAGGAGTTTTAGGAACTTTTAGCCAAAATCATGTTGATATCTAGATTCCTGGTGCTTAGACGGTTCGAATGATCATATGCATGCTCATTTTCGTGTTGCTTTGATGTTCTTCGATTTCTGGAAATCCTGAGGATGACGATGAGTTTTCTGCGCGAAACAGTGTTGGATCCATTTTTTCCATTTGAAAATTTGAATAAGGCGTTTACCGCCCCCGCCTGTAGCTACTTACAGATCTGCCATTGGAACTTTTAATCATTTTAATTTAATTCATAAAAATTCTAAAAAATTCATTAACACCTTAAAAAATGCATAAAAAATAGTAGAAAATTCAGAAAAATATGGAGATTTTTTCCTTGACTTTGTTGACTTGTGTAGGATTTTTTTGACCTATTGGTCAAAGTTGTGCTTGGCAAATATTTTATTTGGCATAGGCTTTTCTAATGTATGTCACATTTTGATACATTTTGGCAATTTGATCATGAAATACTCATATCATAAAGTAAATGGCTGAAAATTTTTGTGGTGGTTCTTGACTCATTGAGGATTATTTATATGTAAATTTCATGAATTTTTGATACCTGGTTAGAGAGCAGCAAATTCTGGAACTTAGGTGTGACAATTTGTGTCACACCTCTTGATGTCAACTTGTTGAATTTAATTGGATGACCTATGCATGTTGGAATTGGCTGAAATTTTGCATGATGACTTGTTGACATGTTAGGATGCTTGATGAATTTTTGTAGGATTTTTCACTGTATTTTCAATTTAATCTTGATTTTTCATTTCTGGTTGTTGAAATTGCAAGCTCATGTGATACATGTTGGTAGATTGATTGGGAAATCCTCATATTGTATTGTATGGCCATGAAATTTGATATGCATGAACTAGACACATTGTGTGACCTCCCTGTTTTGGTCTCATCCATTTCTTTTTTGTTTTCAATGAGATATGAATTTTTGAAGTGGAAGCATGTATTGATGTTGTGATTTGGAGCCTATAATTGTGTCTGTTTTTGTTGATTTTCATTGACATGGTTCCATTTGCCCAATTGAGCTCAAATTTGACATGGTAGACCTTGATTGACCCCTGTTTAGGTGTATTTAATTTGAGATTTTTTTAATGTGTTTTGGCATGGCTTTGAATGCAATACTTCTGTTTGTATATTTGGTGCTTCATTTGAACCAATATGGATTGTTTTGTGCATGAATTGAACTTGATGGATGATATAAACATGAGACCAATGATGTTTGCTCTTGTTTGATGTTAATTTGATGTTGGATGGTGGATACCTTGCTGTTTTAATTTTTTTCTTGCTTTGGGACCCTAGGCTTGGCCTAGTGGTCTAGTTACTAATATTTGTTTGATTTTTCAGGATCAAAAAAGCAATGTACATGGAGAATGATACAAGTTGATTTTAATTGATGTTGTGGATGTTTGTACACTAACATAACATTGTTTTGTAGGTGTTGGAGCTTGGGCTTAAGCCTTGAGCTTGCTTTGAGTTGTATAGACTGATTGATTGAACTTGCTGTTTATGGTTTGTCTGTCTGATTACTAACTGTGTTTGATTGTTTCCAGGTACTTTAGTCGCTCAGTTCCTTGTGAACTATTGCTTTGCTTTGCTTAAGCAACTTGCATTTGAGGTATAACCTTCTTACTTCATGTAGTCTGGAGACCCGGCTGTTACCGGGCCGGGCAAATTGTCTGAAGTCCTCCTTAAGAGGCAATGCTTGTGTATGTTTATTTTAAAGCCCAAGCAGGTGAAAGTCCTTCAAAGAAGGCAATTGGTGGAAGGTAGGGGTATGCAGCCTACCCCCCACTATTCAGTGAGTCTTCTCCTTGCTCCCATTACATGGTTGTAGCATTGAGATCAAAAGCCCAAGATCTTGTGCAGTGCACATTGTGTCAGAGTCATCGAGTATAGAAGGGTTCCCCTATTCTGGACCCATGCTCATTTGTCAGCTCTCCCTGGTTAGGGATAAGAGCTGTGAGGTCTGATCCTCACTTCATCCTTTCATCTGCTTCACCTTAGCCTCGTAATGGCAAGGTTAAGAGCAAACACAGCCTGTACAGACGATTGCTTAGGCAGTCAAACCTGATTGATTGAGCCCCTTGTTTGGCTATAGTGCGTGTTATGTGGATATCTGATTGACATGCTTGTTTGAGATACCTGTTCTCATTTGATGATATATGATTGTATGCTTGTGTGCTAGCTTCTTTCCTGGTTAGGTTAGTTTGCTTATGCAAGTAGGATAGAAAACCGAACTTAGGGTTAACGATGCATGACAACATTAGGCTCGAGTCTCAGCTCCCTAGTTGTGTATCTTTCCCCGGTTTCTGGTTAGCAATTTAGTCCCTTTCAGGGGAACTACATCGCCCTGATCCTCGTGCCAGACGAGGTATGTAGGCAGGTGGTCGTGCGAGACCACTCCGGGCAACCTTTTTCTTTTTTTGCGTGTGTTTTGTTTGCCAGCTATCAGGCTCGAGTTCCCGACTCCCTGTTAGTCTGTGTGTTCAATTTCTTCTGACGTCTCGGCGTCTCTTCTTGCTTGCTTGATGACTTGTAGGCTCGAGTTCCAGACTCCCTACTAGTTTGTGTGTTCTTTCTTCCCTTTCAGGGGAACTACATCGCCCTGATCCTTGTTCCAGACAAGGTATGTAGGCAGGAGGTCGTGCGAGACCTCTCCGGGCGCCTTTTTCTTTTTTTGTGTGTGTTGTTTGACAAATGCTAGGCTCGAGTCCCTGACTCCTTGGCATGTTGTTGTTTGTTTGTTTGCTTGATTGTATGTTGCTTGGTGTTTTGGGTTCGGATGCTGACGTAAGCCCAGTGATTGGCTGTCGGGCTCCACGTTTGCCCTTTTGAGTGTGTTTAGGTTCGGATGCCGACGTAATTCCATCCAGTGGTTGTCGGGCTCCATGTTTGCCATCTGTTTGTGTGTTTTGTGTTGTTTGGCGTGCGTAAGCCGAACTACAGTGGCTCTGATTCTTGTTTCAGACAAGATATGTAGGCATAAGGTGCGATACCTTATCGAGCTCGTTCCTCTTAACCCCACCTGCGTTCCCCGTGTGTGTGTGTGATGTTTAGCAACCTTTTCTTTATTCTAGGACGTGGATCCCGTCGAGTACGACGGACGTGAGGGGTGCTAATACCTTCCCCTCGCGTAACCGACTCCCGAACCTTTTCTCTCTGGTCGCGAGACCATGTCTTTCCAGGTTTCTCTGAGCGTTTCCTTTCCCTATCTTGGGATAAATAACGTTTAGTGGCGGCTCTGTGTGTTTTTATTTTGAGTCTCGCCGGTTGATTTTTCGCAGGATGCGACACCTACAATTAAGGCTTATACATGGTCGCCAATTTGAATGGCACCCCCATGGAGTCAGTCCTCGAAACCAAGCATTCAGAACTAGCCTTGCATGCATGTACCCTATGGTGTCGCCAATTTGAATGGCGCCCCCTCATTAATATTGTACATGGTCGCCAAATGAGGTGGAGACACCATGCAAACACAATTTTTTATGCTCTCCTCCATTTGCCTATAAATTCATCCACTCCTTCAACAATTCTTCCACACCAACATTCTCACTACTTCATCTACATTACTTCTTTTACAATTTCATCTTCAACAAAATCTTCCAATTTCATCTACACCAACTCCCCAATAATATGTCTTTACTCACAATGGGCGAAGCACACAGAGGAACAGTTGCAAACATCGCAACATACGTAAGTTTTTTCTTATACTAATTTTTTATGTTTCATCTCCACCAACCCCATTTTATTTTAAAATACCAACTTAGTAAAGTGTTATATTATTTCTATTATAGGATGTATCAAGGTTTCGAACTCGAGTCCACGAATTTGTCCCAATGGACCCGATGATTCAACCTTATGTTGAACTCGTCGGTTTTGGTCACATTAGCAAGATTATGTCTTGGTCTATAGATAACAAGTTCATTCTAGCCTTATGCGAAAGATGGAGGCCAGAGACACACACATTTTGGTTTCCAACCGGTGAGTGTACCGTGACGTTAGAAGACGTCTACATGCTTTTAGGACTACGAGTTGAAGGCAAAGCTGTTAATGGTAAGACCAACTATGCAAACTCAATTTGCATGGAGCTTTTAGACACTGATTTGTTAGATGATAATGCTAGAGGTCAAGGTATACTACTCTCACGCCTAAAGTCATATTATAATAGTTTATATTTAGATGAGCATTCTACCGAAGATGCTCGAATAATCAAAACTAGATGTTACATTATGTTGTTACTAGGATCCTTTTTATTTCCCGAAGGTAGTGGTTCTAGCATGCATATTATGTACTTACCTTTACTTAGACATATAGATAGAATAGGTAGTTACAGTTGGGGATCCGCATGTCTAGCCTATCTCTATAGTTCGTTGTGCAAAAACTCCCACAAAGACACATCGACATTTTCTGGATGTGCTGTTTTGCTACAAGCATGAGGATGGTCAAGACTACCGTCTCTAGCACCGGTCAATAACAACCCCTTCACTTTTCCATATGCAAAAAAGTAAGTTGTTTAAATTGCTATATCTTTACTTACTTCCTTATAGTTTAGTACCCATAACTAATTTATTTTAACTTTTTGGTGTAGATGGTCGGCACGTGGTATGAATTACAGCAGATGTCCGAGACACTGTATTACTCAGTATCGCAACCTGTTGGATCACCTTCGACCGACAGACGTAAGCAAAATAACTTCATTAATTCGTCATATTATGTTGACTTTTTCTACATTCATTTAAATCCTATCGTCTTTAACATTTCAGTTCATTTGGCGTCCATACCTTAATATGGATCATGAGCATCAGGTCAACCCTGAAGACGCAGCCGTATGGACAGCATGCACACCGATAATACGGTTCACAATAGTGGAGATGCACAACACCGATCGTGTGAAGCTGCAGTTCGGTATGGTCCAGAATATCCCAGACCCCCAGCTAGCCTAGGAGAATGGCATATGCATAAAGTGAACGACCAATGGAACTACAACCCTTGGCAAACCTTCGCAAGATCAGAGTGTCGCAAGTGGAAGCACCGTCATGACCATGTCTTAACTGACGCAGTCATGCCAAATGAGGTAAAACCAAGTCGTACTTATATGGCTTGGTACAGATCGGTTGGATTTTAATTCATCGCCGATGATATGTACCTCTACGACCCACGCCAGACAAGTTACACACAAGAAGGATCAACATCTAACACCCAACAACATTCTCAGCCCGGTTACTCACAACCACCTATCCGTCAAACTTTCCGTTCCACAAACACACAAACATACAACCAAAACATGCCATTCACCCAACCCCAATACCAAGAACATCCCCCATACCACCACCAACAAATGGACCATCAACCTCAGACCGAACATCGCTTCGCACCCACACCATCACCCTACCAAAGTCGCCTTAGCCAAAACACTAACCGCCCCATCACCTACCGTAGCCAAGAACCCCAAACATCACAATACCAAAACATCCCACAACCATATCTCTTCCAAACACCCTAACAACCTTTCCAACCTTTCCTAGACCCATCATTGTCACCCATGTCTCCCTTCAACCGTCCCGGTCGCCCATCCATGAGTCAACCACACCCCAACTTCTCTGGCATGAGTCATGAGCTCAGCTACGCCGGTACACCATCATTGAATACTGAAGACTATGCTGAGTTGGCTGAATACCTCAACGGATCTTCTCCTGTAGGAGGTAATGACGCTCCTGGACCATCAGATGAACAAACACCGGTGCAGAATCGTCAACGTGGGTTAGGGCCAAGGGTTAGGGTAGCTAGGGGATGTGGGACCAGAGGTCGGTTAGGTGATCCCGGTCATCACCATTAGGATTCTTTGTGTAAAATCCAAATTTTATTAATATCAATTCGTATTATATCAAATTTATCTTTGTGTAAACTCCAAACATCAGGTTTCTTTGTCTAAACTCCATTTTGGACATACACATGTTTTGACTGAAACTCCATTGAGATGTCTACTTAAATTGTTATGTTGGACAAAATTTCATAATTCTAAAAAAAACACATGATAATACAAAACATTATAGGTCAGATAACAATTGAAATGTCAAAGAGTACAAGTTCAGGTGCCCATACCTTTCTCATAAAAAATGCAAATGATGCAAAATTTTTGTCCAAATTCATTATCTTGAAAAGATCTAAAACTTTTATGTTGAAGGTTTTGTCATTTGAGGCTTTTATCATTCAAACAGAAGGGCTTGAATTTGGTCCCTTTTGGCAAAATTCACATACACATGTTTTGATAGAAACCCTAATTTTGGGTCAACTTCGCAAGGACCTAACTCACTCATTTTTAATTATTTTGAGGTGGGACCAAGTGAATTGGAAAATTTAAGATCTCTACTTCACTTGTTATGTTGGACAAAAATTCATAACTCTAACACAAACACATGCAATAATACAAAACATTATAGGTCAGATAACAGTTAAAATGTCAAAGAGTCCAAGTTCAGGTGCCCATACCTTTCTCATAAAAATTGCAAATGATGCAAAAATTTAGTCCAAATTCATTATCTTGAAAAGATTTAAAACTTTTATGTTGAAGGTTTTGTCATTTGAGGATTTTATCATTCAAACAGAAGGGCTTGAAGTTGGTCCCTTTTGGCAAAATTCACATACACATGTTTTGACAGAAACCCTAATTTTGGGTCAACTTCGCAGGGACCTAACTCACTCATTTTTAATTATTTTGAGGTGGGACCAAGTGCATTGGAAAATTTAAGATGTATACTTAAAATGTTATGTTGGACAAAAATTCATATTCCTAAAAGAAACACATGAAATAATGCAAGACATTATAGGTCAGATAACAGTTGAAAAACTCAGAAGTCCAACTTCAACTGCCCATAACTTTCTCATAAAAATTCCAAATGATGCAAAATTTATATCCAAATTAATCGTCTTGAAAAGCTCTACAACTTTCATGTTGGAGGTTGTTTCATTTGAGGCTTTTTTAAGGGAGTCGCCAATTGGATTGGCGCCTCCTCTTAAAAAATACACATAGGCGCCAATTGGATTGGTTAGGGCAGGTGCCCTAGCCAATCCAATTGGCGCCTCCTTGTAATTTTTAAGAGGGGTCGCCAATCCAATTGGCGCCTCCTCCTAAAAGTGGGGTAGATTGGGAATTTTCCTGAAAAGTGGGTTATTTTGGGAATTTTTTCGAAAAAGTGGGTTATCTCGGTAAATTTGCCTCCTAATTCTCTTGGACAATATTCAGCTCTGTTCCTGTAATATAAGTATTAATTATATAAAAATGGAAAGTAAGTAAGGAAGCAAACTATGCCGTCACTATTCCTTTTATCTATGGTGAGATAAATCTTATTAAAAACTATATTTACTATTTTAAAAATATAATATTGTTATGCATGAGTCTTGTAAAATATTTTTTGTTTATGATATTAGGAAGCTAAAAGCATCAAATATAATTGATGTAAGAATATGTTGAGTGTCTCGAATACGTTTTCTCATATTTGACCATTTTATTTGATGTACCTTTGAGATTTGTCTATCCAAAAGTAAAACTTCATGTCATCAACCCCATAAGTGGGAAAACTTCATTCAAGTCCATGCATGCATGTTTCACTCATACACATTCATATATTAGAATATCAGCAGCATGCCTCAGTATCGATCTTCTATCAAGTGGGACCATCAAGAAATTCATAGGCGCCTTTTTCTTCATAAGTACTCTTATCTGCGAAAATATTTCAAACAAGACATCCCTAAGTCATGTCGATGCAATACTTGAAGCTCCATACAATGAAATGTGTTCACCAACGATACCAAAACATGTCTTATGACAAACAGGGAAAGGTATCAAAACACACCTTAGTTGTGGGAGAAGATGCATTAACTCAACAACCCTCACACCTCTCTTCATGGATAACCCGTTGATAAAACCTACATTTCCAAACTAGAAGTTATTGAGGTATTGTGCCACATCTTTATCGAGCTCTTTCATCACAATCTTGGATACTAAATTCCTCCGAATATAACCTACAACAATTGGGTATATCCCATCATTAGGCTTCAATAGTGGCGTTAAGGGTGCATAAGATACACAATATGCTAAACTCTGTCAAATTCATCGAACATCTTCCTTCTAGCCATAAGTTAACCGAGTGATTACACCTAAAAGACTTCTTGCCACAATCAAACACTCTCCACAAATAGCGTCTAATATGTGTTTGGGGAACGATTTAAGGCACCTAAGAATACTGTCAACTTCAGCCACCAAGGAAGCTTTAGAGAACAAGGTGGTCGGCATGAGGGGAGCTTCATTATATCTCCATTATAAAGGTCACTCCTAATGATCTCAACACTTCCGGTCATTGTGAAACGATCATCTGCACCCTTGCAGAGACATTGTATGATGTTAGCGTCCATCTTTTTATCATCATCCTTCTCATTATGAACTCCTAAATGACCAAAATCGTCTTTTCTAGAGTTACCCAATACATTATCAACTAACTTGACAATACCATATGTGTCTCTCCAAATAGTCAAACAACTCAAAATGTGATATTGTAAAAAAAATTGATTTGCATACATCTGATATTGCCTATTCTGAGGCTTGACCACCTATAAAGTGAAACAAGGAAGAAGTAAAAACCAAACCAAGCACGTATACTGTAACACCCCGATAAAAATAAGATAATTATTTAATTTAAGTTAATATTATATTTATTAATTTAATTAAATAATTGGAATTATTGGAATATTATTATTATTATTATTATTATTATTATTATTATTGGAATAATAATTATTGGAAAATATATATAAGTTGGAAATAAGGAAAAAAGAGTTCCATTTTGGTAAAAAGAGTTTTCACGTGAAAGCAGAGAAGCGGCTGAAAAGAGGAAAAGGGCAAAGAGGCAGAGCAAGAGGAAGAAGGTTGGAGAAGAGAAGAGCTTGAGGCTAAAAGATTCGCCGGATTAACTCAGGTAAGGGGGGTTTATCGTCGGTTAATGGGTATTATGGGTTAACATGTAATGGGTAGTGATAAGCCGTTGATTTGACCCTAATTGGATTATGAATGTTGAAAAATTGTGATGAATAGATGATGTGAAAACTGTAATTGAATCTGTATTTGTGTGAGTTGTGATTTCCCGAACGTATAGCTTTTTACGGAATCGGAATCGGAGGTCCGGAAGTCCTCCAACGGCGGAAAATGCGGAGAATTCTGCATTCTGCTTCGTGTTAGCGCAGGAACAGCTTTCTGTCTTGCGTTAACCGGTTAACCCAGGGTGTTAACCGGTTAACACTGTTATGAACTGTGAAAATATTGCTGTTTTGCTTGCGTTAACCGGTTAACCCAGGGCGTTAACCGGTTAACACTGTTGTGATTTCTGAGAAATTGCTGTTCTGTCTGCGTTAACCGGTTAACCCAGGGCGTTAACCGGTTAACACTGTTGAGTTTTGCCAGAAAGCGTGTTCTGTGTTGCGTTAACCGGTTAACCCAGGGCGTTAACCGGTTAACACTGTTGGAAATTGGAAAAAATTAATATTTGAATAATGTGTGCATAATTGGTGTTTGGCCTATATTGGCGTATGATGTAATAAGGATTAATTCCCGCTGTTTTGAGCAGTATAGGTATTAGTGGAGTGTGCTAATACTGTGATTGATTAATTGGCATGACATGATATGATTATGTGATAAATATACTGATGATGTGTGAAAATATGCATAATGTTGTGAATGTATATATTATGCATGTGTTGGTGAATGGACTGTTTTATGGCTTAGAGTGTGAGCATATGTCCATTGTGGATTGTTGTTAATGATGTTGCATTCCTAGGTGAATTAGCATGCATATTGTGGCCTTTATGGTGGTAGCTAATTCCCATGGTGAGGAATTAGTGAGTAAATCATTGTGGATTATTGTTGATGATTTTGCATTGCTAGGTGATTTAGCATGCATATTGTAGTCTGTATGGTGGTAGCTAATTCCCATAGTGAGGAATTAGTGAGTTGGTGGTAGCTAATTTCCGTGGTGAGGAATTAGTGAGTGAGTCACTAGGTCTCAAATGAGTGGGACTAGTGGGCTTGGTAGCCGTATCTGGATTTGATCGGTGAGGTGAACTATATGTTCACGAATAGTCGGTACCGCATGCATGGAGTCTCATTGCATAATGTATGTATTGTGTATAATATGAATGGATGTGTTCCAATATTATACGTGTGTTTTGATGTTTATGTTGAGTATGATTATGAGTATGAGTTGATGTTGCCGTTACTGAATGTGTGATGTAATTAGGGTGATTAATGTGTTATTTACTTAGCATTACATGATATTTTATAATGCTTTTTATATCGATTGAGGAACTCACCCTTACAACTATTTTTCAGGTAACGAGCAGTGATTGAGTAGAAGCTAGTGCTTGGAGTCTAGTGTAGTCTCCTTAGTGGGTCATGCTCTGATAGATGTAACATCGGGACGGGATGTTTTACCTTGTTGAATAATTTTACATGTAATGTGTTACATGTTTTGCATGATTGATTTGATTTCTATCCGCTGCGTATTGTGCAAATGCTTTATGTTTTGAATTAATAAAAGAGCATGACAGTTATTTGGTGAATGGTGTGAAATGATTGTGTGACACCCTTAATTGCATAATTACTCTGATTGATATATTGCTATTTTAATTAAATATTTGGGGTATTTTAGAAGGGTGTTACATATACATCCTGACTCAACAATCACCTTATATAGAACATCCTTCAATGAATAAATGAAAGTAAGACAACAAATAAGAGATATAATATTCATTATGAAGATAAATGTCGTGAGTACTCTCTTTAGCAATCTTGCATCCAGGATAAGCTCATCCTTTGTGCCGAGGGTCTCAAAATTTGTTCTAGATGATTCTAAAATACCTACGATGTGGCTCTTGGCCTCCTTTGTCCCATGAAAAGCACGAACTAAATCACTAGAGTGATGACATGTGTGACTCATGGCATGAATATTCATACACCTTCCACACATTCATTGATCGATCATCCTTAAAGATTTCTCCAAAACCATAAACAAACTCCTTTAACTATCAATGACTTTCCGTGTATTGTACTTTTTTGTTCGGTCATTGTTTAGATTTTGTGTTTTAAGATGAGATATCATAAAGAAAAATTCTCTCATCTTTACCATCAAAGCAACAATAAAACTCTTAAAATGGACAATGCAAATCTTCAACCTTAGTATAAACCATTAAGCAATGCAAAATTGTTTTACACAATACAAATTAAGTAGTTGAGAAATTTTATAAAACAGGTTGATGTCAACATAGCATTTCACCATGGTGTCTCGTGTTTTCAATATCTTAAAATTTTTAGGAAAGTACGGTGTTTTTCTCTCTAGATTCTTTTAATAGAATGTGCCTCATATTTGTCTATTAGTGACCAATCACTTGACCTTATGTAGCAAAGTGAAAGCCTATTCCATGTGGACTTGATCTATTGTTTGTTGGATCTATGTGTAGGTCTTGATCTCCATGGCATACTGTATTTTGCCTAAATAAACCCATCGACTTTCCAAGAAAAGGAAACTTTTAACCCCATAGATATCAAATCACTTTTTGTTTTCTTGGATGCATGTGCAAAGAATGAAAAGGAGATGCGAGTAAAAGACACATAAAAAGATAAAAAGAGAAGTAAAAGGAAAAGGGAAACAAAGAAAGATATGATTAAAGAAAAGTAAACATGATATGATTAAAGAAAAGGTAAACATGATATTAGTAATAATTATGAAGTTGATTAACATAATATCTGTAATAATTATATGAAAATAATATCCACATGTACGTTAATTAGAATGTTTTTGACTTTTATTAAAGTGTGTTGTTTTTTAAGAGAAAAAATGTTTTTATTATTTATTTATAATTTTACCCTTTATTATCATTTATTCAGTTTTCAAAGATTAATTATAAGTAAGGTTGAAAATATTTTGTATTTTGATTACGGTATAGTTTCATATTTAACTCGTTTAGCATATCTTGTGTTTATGGTAATAACATTTATAGTGCTTATATTAAATGGTAATTGAATTAATTTGTTTTTGAAAGAAAATTATAATTTTGATGTTTGTTTATCATGTTTTATTTATGATTTAAATGTTGGTGCACAAGATTGAAGATGAAGATGAAAAGAGAGAAAGAGAGAGAAAAATATAATTAATTTTTGAATGGAAGATGATGTAATGCAATTCTATTACATAATTTGTTTAAATATAAAATTAAAAGATACTACTTAAGCAAAATGGTAACCTATGCTAACTGAGCAATGCACCTTCTAAAAATTTAAAAATAACTACAATTCAAAAGCTAACACTAAGGTTCTGAGCACCAACTTCTCAGCTACACTGAGTAAGGTTCTGAAGCATATAGCTTCTAAACAATAAAACTTATGAACTGTGAATTATATCTAACACCATCCATTAATTCATATTCAGCTAACTAAAATCTACAACACTAATTTCGTCCCTCAAATGGATAAAGTGTTCAGTCTTGACATCTTTAGTCATCACATCTGCAAGATGCTTCTGAGTACTACAATCCGCAACTTCTAGCACTCCATTATGAACCTGATTCCTCATGAAATAAAACATTGTGTCAATATGCTTGATTCTTCCATGCAACACTGGATTTTTGACAATACATATGACTGATTTGTTGTCAATCATCAGCCTTAACATCTGAATCAAACTTGTGACACACCAGAATCATATTTCCTTCATAAGTATGCTAATCATAAACTTCACACTCCATCTCACACTTTCTGAATCCTTGGATCTTGAAAAAATGAATCAATTTTTCGATTCCAAGCTCTAAGAGCTTGTTTTAGTCCATACAATGCTTTATGTAACCTGTACACCATCCCTTCCTGATTCTTTTTCATAAATTCAGGAGGTTGTGACATGTATACCTCTTGCAATAGATCATTCAAAAAGGAAGATTTCACATCCAGATGTATCAGAGACCAATTTCTATTTGCAATTATAACAATCACCAATCTGATTGTTTCATGTCTAGCTACAGACGCAAACACTTCAAAGTAATCTAACCCAAATTTCTGTAGAAATCCTCTTACTAATAACCTTGCTTTGTGTTTTCCAATTGATCCATATCGCTTCAGTTTCACCTTGAAAACTCATCTGACGCCGATGACTTTCTTGTTCTTTGGAAGCTCAGTCAACTTCCAAGTCTTGTTTCTTTCTATAGCCTCAAGTTCTTCTTTCATTGCCTTCAACCATACTTTCTTATTGAGCGCTTCTTCAACACTAACTGGTTCAGAGTCTAGTAACATGGCACATTGAATAACTTCCCCTTCAAATTTTATCTCATTATCTTGCAACATGTCAAACTCTGCAAATCTTTGTGGTATCTGACGAATTCTCTATGGTCTGGTTTCAGAGGCTGAACCACCTTCAGAAGGTCCACCTTTATGGGCATGAACACCACCAGAGGTTGGATTACCACCAGATTTTGGAGTACCATCAGAATCTAAATCATCATCAGATTCACCTTCTAAGTCTTCTTCAACTTCAGAGTTACTATCATACTCTAACTCATCTACGGACTCAGAATCACCATCAGACTCTGACTTATCTTTAGAGGCAGAATCCCCTTCAGAGGAAGATTCTCCTTCAAAGTCAGAAATCTCTTAAAAAGCTAACTCAGGTGTTAACATTGCACCAGAGCTGGATTGAGACTCGTTCCAATCCCATGCTTCTTATTCTTTCACAATAACATCTCTATTGAATTCCTTCTTATTAGTGATTGGAAAATAAAGCTTATATGCACATGTATCGTGGTACCTAATCAGTAACATTACTTTACTTCTATCATCCAGTTTCTTTCTAGTAGCACCTGGAACATGTTTGTAACAAACAAAACCAAATACCCTGAAATGACTCACACTTTCTTATCACCAGTCCATTTCTCAAAAGGAACAATTTCATTTAGCTTCTTTGTTGGACACCTGTTAAGCACATATGCTGCAGTGGCGATAACTTCTCCCCACAAGGTGTGAGACAACTTATTCTCCTTCAGCATGCTCCTTGTCATATCAAGCAAAGTTCAGGTTCTTCTTTCAGCAAGACCATTATGTTGAGGAGTGTATGAAGTAGTCACCTTATGCTCAATTCCATTCTCCTCACTGAACTTTATAAACTCTCTAGAGTTATACTCACCTCCACCATCATTTCTGAGAACTTTCAGCTTCTGACCACTCTTTTTTTTAGCCTTCACCTTGAACTTATGAAACTCATCAAACACCTCATACTTAAACTTCATGAGTGTTACCCATATTATTCTTGTGAACTCATCCACAGACGACATAAAATATTTGTTTCCTCCAAGTGAAGCCACTTCTAAAATGCAACCCAATTGTACTTCCAAGGGATTTCCACTATAACCAAACTGATTACAAATGCTCAAGCACACAATCAAGAGACTTCAAAATGATCAAGCACACAAGAAATATACTTCATTTGCTCAAACCCACAAATAAGAGACTTCAATGTTCAAGCACATAAGCAAGTGACTTCAAATGCTATAGCACTAAAGCAAGAGACTTCTGACTCTATATCAACTGTTAGGAGATTTAGGTAACAACTACACTTGATATAGAATCAGAGGTGTAGACAAAATACAACTTAGAAAGACTTAAGAATTTCTAAAATATACAAATGTTAAGATGTTCTAAGTCTAACAAATTTGACAAAATAACTTCTCTTTGAATATCAATGTTCAGAGTCTGTGATGTGGTGTATTCAATTGTAGTTTTCTTTTGATGTTCTGCTCCTTGTATAGAGAGGAAGAAAAAAGACGTTGGAGACATTCACCAAAAGGTTGGATAACCTTTGTACTTGATTAAACATATCAAGCAAACACCTTTCTGCTTGAGGAAATACTTGTTGAAGCTCAGACATCCAATAAGAGATTTTTCCTCAAGTCTTTACGTGATCAAAAGGTCTATGAGTATGTCAGAGTTGCCTCAATTGAAGAGTTTCTGCTTCAGAGGTTGACTTTCTTCAGACTTCACTCTTCAGAGGCTGATCACTTCAGAGTCCACTTCTTAGCTTCTGAAGCTTCAGAGTCTGGGTCACTAGAGACTGGATTTCTTCAGAGTTGACTTTTTCAGAGTCTGGATCTTCCATCAGAGCCAGAGTCTTCAGAAGTGATATTCAGAAACAGAGTATGGTCTTCAGAATCAGATTCCTCAAGCATATCTTCATCTGTTCTTAATGTTTATATTCCTGCAAACTTGAACTGATGTTAGAATACCTAATTGTTCTTAAATTATTACTTTTTTATCATCAAAATCCAATGGATATGGTATCAATCAATTTTGTTCCAACAAAATTTAACATCACACAAGAACCTTGAATCTTTTTAATGAGGCTTGAGATATCTCCGCGTTGATTACCATCATCAGAGAGTTGAGAAGATAAACCCTTGGTGAACCTTGAAACAGAAGTTATCACTTAAATTTCGTTTGACCACACTGTTGAATTCAAAGAGATAACTTGACCTTCAAGAATATCTTTAAGAGAATTGTTTGATTCAAGATGATAGCTTAATAAAATATCTTGAGTATCTTCGACAATTTGGGTTATTTTCAACAAATAAGAATATCACTAGATATTGTTTGAAATTAAGAGATGTCATCATCAAAATCAAACAACTAATTAATTGATTGTAATTTTGATATCAACAATCTTAAATCCAATTTCGAGTTCTCAATTTTACACATATATGAGAGGGAAAAAAAAGAAAATTGTGAATAAGTTAAAAGAGCTAAATAGTAGCTATATAAGCTAACTAAATTGAGATAACATAAACAGTTTGTCATTTTCAATTTCCCTAATTGTAAATGATCCGTCCTGTTCCAGCAAGCACATCTTAATTTCTCGAGTACTATCAGATGAATTTTCAATCTTTTTCACTTCAAAAATAACACAACACATAACAGTTATTGTCTTTCTTCCGTATCTTTCAAAATGAATCAATCAAACTTTATACCATATATATAGTGACATAATAAATGATAAGGACAATAAAATATTTCTAAATGTAATTATTCAAAAAAAAAGTGCTTTATTGATTCATTTCATATTGGTAATTAATCACACCGTGTTGCTGTTAGCTCAAGCGACAATATAGGTTGATGCATTGTCTATTTTTGTTGAAAAGAACTTTTCAACAAACAGCGATCGATAGTTCTGATTTCTGAAACAGAAAGGACAAAATCTCATGAAACTAGTTTGTTGTATTCAGAAGCAAAACATCTGCTTCTGCAACATGGCATTAAATTGAACATGTCATTTTCTCAACCTGTTTTACTTCAATACTCATTTTTTAAACACATGCAATTGATTGATCAAATATCATACAATAGTAGCACCTCGAAATTATTTAATGTTTCAATGTTAAAATGTTTGGAAAATAAGGTGATTGGATATGTTTTGGGTTCAACCGTGAGTGGTTGAGTTAAATATTGTCATCAAACTCAAGTTTTATTTGTCATTTCATTTTAATAAAGTTGAAATCGAATTATAAACTCAACTTGTAAACTCGTATGAATTTCCTTTCTATTATATATATATATATATATATATATATATATATATATATATATATATATATATATATATATAAAATAACAAGAGAGAATAATGTGTTGCTCAACAAATCAGTTTAATAAGCAAGTAAATCAATCTTTAAGTTAGTTGGAGAGTTCGTTTGCAGTTTTGATTTTCTATTACGATTGATGTAATTAACTTTTCATCTTCCTTGTGCTCTTATAAAACAGATATTGTATCCATTATTGATTAATGAAGATATGAGTTCATTCATTCCTTTCACATATTTTAATTATATTAATATTGTTGTGAATTAATGTCGTCAAGAACAAATCAAACTATGAGAAAGATTGAGTTTCTTGAACATACGCAAGAAACCCTATTAGGTTTTCCGATAGATAAAGAAGAAGAAAGAAGAAGAAAAAACCATGATTGATTATAATTGTTTTACTATTCACTTACTCAATTAAAGTTTAAAGATTACAAGTGAATAATAACAACCAAAACTCATCTCTCAACAACCTGAGAGAACTAGTCTATTTATGGACTACTAAGCTAACTTAAGCTACAAGCTAACTCAAGCAATTGAGTTTAAACAAAATGTCAAATTCGACAAGCTAATAATTCTAACATTTTGACTATTGCATGCTTGAGCAGACTTCGACTATATCATGCAAGATCAGCATCTGAACAGATTTCAACTACATGCTAAACCTTTGTCAAACCAAGAAGTTACCCTTGTCAAGACTTGAGTTCGATCCAAATTCTCACAAATCTCCGCCTTGGAACAAACTATGCAACATCAAGGGAACAAACTTGCTTTCTTCATGTAGCTTTATAAGCTGCATACAACGGAAAAACTTGCAACTTGGCAATGTCTTCGTGATCATACTAGTAGCATTGTCATCAGTCGAACGCTTTAGCACTTGGACTTCTCCATGCTCGATTATCTCTCTGACAAAATACAGTCTCGCATCGATGTGTTTGGTTTGCTCATGATAGAGTGAATTCTTCGACAAGTGTATTGCATTCTAACTATAATATTTAACAGTTGAAGTTTTAGCTCCTTAGTAAAATATTCAAGCCACAATGCTTCTTTCACAGCTTCAGTGAGGGCAATATATTCTGCTTCAGTGGTTGATAAGGAAACAACCTTCTAAAGTGTTGCTCTTTAACAAATTGATGTGCCAAACATAGTGAACACATATTCATAAAAAGATTTTTTGGAATCCATACATCCTGCATAATCAGAGTCGGGAAATCCTTCAATTTCGACTTTGCTATCATCACCACAGGCTCCACCATAAATGATTACTCTGTTTATAGATCCATTTATGTACCTTAGAATCCACTTTAATGCTTGTCAATATGTCTTCTCAAGATTGACCATATACTTGCTTACAAGGATCACTCTGTATGCTATGTCTGGCCTCGTACAAACCATAATATACATCAAAGAACCTACTATACTAGCATATGAAATTCTATTCATATAGGATCTTTCGACTTATGTACTAGGAATTTGAGTCGAACTCAACTTGAATTGAGGATTAGTCGGTGTTACAACAGGCTTTGAATTCGACATACCAAACTTGTCAAGAATCTTCTTCAGGTATGTCTCTTGAGATAAGCATAATCTCGAATGCTTTCTATCTCTCTGGATGTCCATCCTAAGAATCCTGGGGGAAATTCCAAGATCCTTCATGTAGAACTCCTTATCAAGTTCAACCTTCACCTTCGTAACATCCTCGACGTTGTTGCTTACTATGATGATATCATCCACATAAAGCAACAAAATAACAAGTGAATTTCCATGTCAAAATATGAAGTAAACACACTGGTCGAACTGGCTCCTAGTGAAACCTATGTGTGTCATGAACTTATTGAATCTCTTATTCCATTGTCGAGGAGATTGTTTAGACCATATAACAACCTATTCAACTTACATACATGATCTTCCTTTCCCTTTTCTACATACCGTTCAGGTTGCCTCATCAAAATTGTTTCATCTAGATCACCATATAGGAAGACAATCTTCACATCCATCTATTCATGTTCTAGATCAAACTTCACCATCATAGCAAGCAACATTCAAATGGATCTATGCTTTACAATAGGTGACATCACATCATTGAAGTTGACACCTTCTTTCTAAATGAGCCCCCTAGCAACCAACATTGCCTAGAATCGCTTCGACATCACTCCTTCAATTTTCTTCCTTAACCTTTAAAATATACTTACAACTGACTAACCTGGCCCTTGCAGGTTTCTCGATCAGCTCCCAAGTGTTATTGTCATGAAGATATTTCATCTCATCATCCATGGATTTCATCCATTCAGTCTTATTTTGAATCTTCACAACTTCCTTGTAATCTCTAGGTTCTTTATCAAGGACCTCACTTGCAGAGATTAAGGTGAATTCTATGAGATATGCGTAACCAAGTCTCTGAGGATGGTTTTAGGAATCTTCTCGACCTGTCACTTGCCAACAGGTAGTCATTATCAATCTCATCATCTTCATCAATAACTTGTGTTTCTTATTCGACTTCATATAGGTTATGCAATTCAGCATCACTATGTTCCACCTCAATAAGAATCTCTTCATGTTCCAGCTCCCCTTTAGAGATCTTGGTACATCGACAAATGTCATCAATTTTCTTGAAAGCCATCTCAACTTCATTGAAAACTACATCTTGACTTGTAATACACCTCATGTGACCTGGCACTAGGCACCATATCCTATAAGTTTTGACTCTTTAGGGTATCCAAGAAACATACATCTCAGAGCTCTAGGTTCGAACTTGTCTTGCCTAATGTGAGCATAGGCTAAACAACCAAATACTCTAATTCTATCGAGATTAGATGGATATTTGAACCAGACTTCTTAAGGTGTTTTCATCCCCAGGGAAGTCGAGGGGCACCTATTTATCAGGTATGATGCGATTACAACAACTTCAACCCAAAATACCTTATTTAATTCCGCACTAACAAACATGCACCTCACTCTTTCCATAATGGTCAATTAAACCTTTCAGCCAAATTATTTTGTTGGGAAGTTCATATCGTAGTTTTATGCCTTGTAATACAAAACATAACACAATAGTTATTGAAAGACTCATTGTAAAATTCAAAACCATTGTCGGTCCTCAACCTCTTGACCTTCCTGCCAGTTTGGTTTTCGACTAGGCTCTTCCAACTTTTGAATTTTCAAAAGTTTCATTCTTAGCTTTCTGAATGTATACCCATAACTTTTTGGAATAATCATTAATTATGGATAGAAAATACTTTTCACCTGAGTGTGAAGGATTCCCTGCAGACCCCCAAATATCAACATGAATGTAATCAAGGGATCTATGTGTTCTTTGTTTACTTTTGTTAAACTTTATTCTACACGATTTACGAAATACACAAGGTTCACAAACCCTAGTTTTTCGACCTTGTCACCACACTGTTGGATAAATAAATCCAGCGTCACCCTTAGGGATTCGAATGGGCTTAACATCCCAACCCATGACGCTTAGAGGGAGCTTACAAACCTCGCTTTAGGTGCAGCCCCTGAGGGCTCATACTTTAAGGAAATAAAGTTGCACCCTCACTAACAGCAATTGCTTTTAGCTCAGTGGTAAGCGCTTGATCCTACAAGTGGTATCAGAGCATGGTCATGGGTTCGAATCCCCCCGGCTGACACTAGGGGGAAATTGTTGGATAAATAAATCCAGCGTCACCCTTAGGGATTCGAATGGGCTTAACATCCCAACCCATGGCGCTTAGAGGGAGCTTACAAACCTCGCTTTAGGTGCAGCCCCTGAGGGCTCATACTATAAGGAAATAAAGTTGCACCCTCACTAACAGCAATTGCTTTTAGCTCAGTGGTAAGCGCTTGATCCTACACACACAACATATTTTGTTTCGACAATTCGACCAGGTCTATTTCACTGACATGGCCAAGTCTCTTATGCCATAACTCAGTCTTCAATATAGGTTTTATGGATGCCATATCTGCCGAACCACTTACAATCTCAGCCTCAAAATCTTACAAGTCTTGTTTCTTCATGCCTCTCAAGACTTCTTTCGATCCCTTCATTACCCTTAGGATACTTTGCTCTATTTTAAAAATATATCATTTCTTATTGAATTCACCAAGAGAAATCAAATTTCTCTTAAGATCAAGTACATACCTGACATCAGTCAATATCCTTATTGACTCATCATGGAGATTGAATCTTATAGATCTAATACCTGAGATCTTGTAGACTTTGTTGTTTCCTAGCAGCATTGATCCACCATATTGATCACATAATTCCACAAACACATATTTGTTTGGAGTCATGTGCCAAGTACAACCTGAATCATAATACACTCCTTACTAGAGTTGCTGCTTAAAACCACCAGGACATCAGATGAATCATAATCATCTTGCACAATGATTGCATTACCATTATCATTTCCACCATGATTATTTAATCAATTAGGGCACATCTTTCTTGTGTGACCGTCCTTCTTACACTAATAACACCTAATAGCAGAAGCATTACCACCATAAGAATTATGTAGAACTTTACACTTCTTCTTCTCAAACCTACCATATTTCTTCAAGAATTTCCCCTTAACGGATAAACCTTCACCAATTCACTACGCCAAATAAGGGAAAAGAGGGCGCTTATTTTGGCCTATAACAGCGCTTTTAAGCGCCCTCTAAAGTGGCGCTGGCATAGGTAAAGACAGCGCTTTGTTTTCCTGGAGAAAGCGCTGTCTAAAGTGGCCCTTTAAGGGCCACATTATAGTGCGCTTTCAGAAAAAAGCGCCCTCTGGAGTGGTCCATAAAGGGACACCTTAGAGGGCGCTTTCTGGAAAAAGCGCCCTCTAAAATTGTCAATGTAAAGTGTTTAGAGGGCGCTTTCTGGAAAAAGCGCCCTCTAAAGTTGTCAATGTAAAGTGTTTAGAGGGCGCTTTCTGGACAAAGCGCCCTCTAAAGTTGTCAATGTAAAATGTTTAGAGGGCGCTTCCTACAGAAAGCGCCCTCTAAAGTGTTAGTTATTTTAAAAAAAATTGTTTGAAAAACAGTGGATATTTAATTGGTAACCTGTTCGCATGCTGCAAAAGTGTAAAATTCATATTGATTTCATCCTTTAATCCAATGTTATACACCATTAATCCATTGATATATACAACATGAATCCATTTATATACAACATTAATCCTCCATATATACAACATTAATATATGATTCTTTGATCAACAATATATAACAACATATTCATGATTTAGTAAAAGTACAACAACAATATACAACATATATACAACAACAGCATACAACAACAACATTCCATACATATATGTACAACAATATACAACCTAGCTATATGATTCTTTGATCAACAATGAATTGACACAATTCATCCTTCATTTCAGCCAAATGAGCTCTTGAGTAAGATTTGTATTCCTCAAAGTACTACAATTAAGAGAATAAAACATATTCATGATTTAGTAACAAATTAGATGAAATATCCGATAATATTAAAATAAACCCTAAGTTATTATTCCATACCATTTTTGGGATGTCTATACGATTCAACGCAATGATATCTCTCATAAATCTCAATACAAAAAATCCGCAATCGACCGAATTATTTTGCTGAGGACACTACACAGAAAAACAAACAATATATATATAGTTAATTTCTTACAAACACTATTATAAGCAAAAAAACAAACACTATTATAAGCAAAAATAAGATACTTAATATATACCTGAACTCTGATCCAGGTAATGTCCTTCCTATTGCGACAATTCTTTTTCGATCTAAATTTTATTATTGCCCTAACAAAATAAAAACGTATATTGAGATCAATCTGACAGACATAATTAAATATACAAATACACACGAATATTTAGGGGAATTTCACGTACGCGTCAACCGTCTTCTTCATACTCGGATATTTACTCCAATCACCCGATAACGAATCGAGATAATACACTATTAGTCTCGAAAGATCCATAGCAACCAACACCCAGTGACCACTGTAAAATAAAACAAAAATTTAGATGAATGAAAATTTTCTACGTAAAAGATATACATAGATTAGAATGAAATTATTAGAAAGAAAATCTAACCCGTTGCCAGAATTAAACGGTAAAAAATACAAACTGGGTGTAGTATTATCGCTGGCCGCCATGAATCTATCGACTAGATCATTCTTTACGGATGTTGGATTTTTCGTTATTAACGTTGCGTTGATACGGGAAGCAGCAATAAAATTGAAACGGTTACACAATTCAGTTCCCCGCAGCAATGTTACATACATATACCTTAAATAGAAACATAATAAACATTAGACTACTCATTGAAATGTGTAAATAAATTGTTCAACTAAGTAAATTATAGATTGATCGGAGTACCATATGTATGTATGAATGACAGCGATGCCCAATTCGTTGTGTTCAAAAAGTTGTTGCATGTCCTCCTTTGCAATTATTTCGAAATGAGCAGCTCCGAAAACACCTTCATCAAAATCTATACTACGAATGGCCCCGTGCATAATATCGGACTCATTCACCATTTTCTCAAGACGCATCATAATTTGAGATTTTGTCCCGGACGTCGTTGGAGGAATATCGTTACCAGCTTTTTTCAACTTTCGACCGGGAACCTAAAAATTCATATAAATTAAATCATGACTTTTTGTGATGCAACAGAATCGTTGCGTATATAATTCAATAGGTATATATATTTGTACCTCTTTTAGAGATGCAACCGACTCGATGCGTCTTGAAATCCCTTTACCAGCTTTATGCGTGGGTCTTGTAGGAGTCTAACATTACCATGTAATAAGGATTGATTAAATATCATAATTGTAGCTGAATTGAAATGTGAATACTAAAGATTCATAATCATTTAGAACATATATACCTCGGCATCTGGGAAAATTAGATCTGACGGCCATCCAACAAAGGATCCGACTGCTTCTCGCATCAACGTTGTCTCTGAAACAACGTCAGGTAATGGTAGAAGCGCGTCGGTATCTAATACAAGGTCAACCGAAACTTTCATATATCCCACCGGGAGGGGATTATGGTGAAGTAATTCACCCGAAGTGTTGTGCACTTTTCCCTTGCCAACCATGCGATAAGTTGGTGACGATAGATACAGCTGACAAGGTGAAATACCCTAAACCAATAATAAATGTTATTGTTAACGTGTATATGTGTCAAGTAAAAAAGTGCTATTTTAATTTCATAATAGCATATATAATTACCTCGGGAAATTTCGGTTGACAATTGATACTAGCTCGGTCACTAGTATCTTTTGCCTCGGAGGCGCACCTTTCCTCTCTATACCTTGCATTCTCGTTTTGCAGTTGGAGTACTTGTGCCCTTAACTCCGCCAAGGTCTCCATCACCTCTTTGTTGGTAGGATTTTTTGTTTTTGGTTTTTTATAAAATGACGACGGAGTCACACCAAAACCCTTACCCCTCACACGACCGGAATACTCAGGAACATTTAGTACTCGACTAAGTACGCTCCTGCAATCCTGGACCTCGGTTGAAGGTAAGGTTTGGGATAAAGTCTCCTGAAATATTATTAGAGGAGATTAAAAATGAATTATATGTCTAACAAAATTTTCGATATAATTAAAGAAATAATGTTACATATACTTACACATTCGTCATAAACAGTTTGGACCGCTTCAACGACAGCCCCATCCTTCCCAACCCGAGCAGCCTTCCATAATACGTGCTCCGGAAGAGATGTTGCGTCACTTTTCTCCTCGGCTAGCTACACATTGAATTAGATTATAAGATCATCAATTATAACATATTGTGACAATGTATAAGCTCATAGCATTTGAATATACTCACAATTCTTTGTTGTAACCGTGCATATCCCGTACGCCCTTTTTTGTACGGATACGCGGGTTTTGATGCCTTTTTCCGATTTTTGTCGCTTACTTCCTGGATAAAAAAGTTTAAGGCATATTAGAACCAAGTAACTTAACAATTGTATAATACCATAATTAATAGACATTACATGGAATTTTTCGTTTCTTCGTTTGGCGACAAAGTTATCCCATTCATCGGCTGAAATAATCTCGGCATACTTCATTGGCCGTTCTGCTTCAACAAATTTTCCTTCCTCATCCTTGAGAAATTTGTTGGACAAAAAGGATCGAAATCCTCGGAGTCTTTTTCCGGCCAATTGAATACAATATTTTTGCCGGCTTTCATCGATGTGAAAGGATCTCTAAAAAACATACACATGGAGTGTGTTATTATAAAGTAATATTATAACAATATATGGTCAACAAATAGTCAACAAAAAAAACATATAACAATATATGGTAAGTACCTGTATCTCGGACCATATTTTTTCTTTGCCAACCTTCAAGTCCGGACTTCTCCAATTATCACATGTAATCGGAATATGTTATCGAACAAGGAAACCAATGTAACTTGCCAACATTGAACCGTTAGGCTCAATTAGTTGGTCTTCAGCACTCCAATGTACTTCAAATTTTACACCCTTGTCTCTTGCACGAATGATTGACTTCATAACAGTCAATCCTCGTTTGATTTCTTTTTCAACATTGTTACGTGATCCATTCGCGTCATGGGTATCGTCTTGGTTAGCCATTTTATCTGTAATATAGAAATGATTCAATAAGACCCAAGTAAGACAATGATTCAATACGTGAACACATTCATATACCTTCCATTTCTCTCATGTTACAACAATCTAAACTCTTTTTTTTTATCATTATTGAATACAAACTCACACACACCTACTGCATGCAAAAGACCAATGCAAACTTATGGTGTTTGGAACATGAACAAACTTGCATCCATAATCATCAAACTTCCAAGCACAAGCTCAAACACACTTCAAATGATATCAGTTTTCAATCAGAAATAAAAAACTCAGTTTGCCCTAAACAACATTAATCAACATAATGCACAAAATGTAAAACTAAGTTTAGAAAATGCCCTAATCAAACACATGAAGAAAGTGAACGGTAACGATGGAGAAGAGAAATACCTTCAAGGTGACGGTAACGATGGAGAAGAAAGTGAACAGTGACGGTGGACGCAGATAACTCAGTGAACGTGAACGCAGCAGCAGAAAAAGGCGACGGCGACGATGACGGTGAGGGAGGGAGAACGAACGGAGGACGAGAGTAATCGCAGTAGAGAGTAATCGCAGTAGAGAGAAAACTCAGTTACGTAAACGAAATAGCTTATAGAGAGGGAAAATAAAGAGACATGCAGTATATGTTATAATTTTAATGTTTACTAAAGGGGACCTTAGAGGGCGCTTTTGTAAAAAAAGCGCCCTCTAAAGGGGGCCTAAGAGGGCGCTTCTGAAAGCGCTCTCTAAGGCTTTCCAAAAGCGCCTTCTAAACTGGAAATGTACATGGACTTAGAGAGCGCTTTTTTAAAAGCGCCCTCTAAGGGTAACCTTAGAGGGCGCTTTCACTAAAGCGCCCTCTATTGTTGTCCCTCCATTTCCTCATTATTTTTTTTTGGCTTCACTTTAGAGGGCGCTTTGTTACAAAAGCGCCCTCTAAAGGGGGCCTAAGAGGGCGCTTCTAAAAGCGCTCTCTAAGGCTTTCCAAAAGCGCCTTATAAACTGGAAATGTACATGGACATAGAGAGCGCTTTTTTAAAAGCGCCCTCTAAGGTTACCCTTAGAGGGCGCTTTCAATAAAGCGTCCTCTATTGGTGTCCCTCCATTTCCTCATTATTTTTTCGCTTCACTTTAGAGTGCGCTTTGTTACAAAAGCGCCCTCTAAAGTGCGCTGTCTATTCCAATAGTATGCTCCTTATTTTTTCTCTTCACTTTAGAGTGCGCTTTTGTAATAAAGCGCCCTCTAAGGGGCGCTGTCTATTCCAGTTTTTGGCGTAGTGATTGTTGATGGCTTGTGCTCATTTCGTTCGTTCAAATCCTAATAGTACAAGGTTGATTGAACATCTTCAAAGGTCAACAAATCTCTTCCATATAAGAAAGTTTCTTTGAAATGAGCATGAGACTTAGGTAAAGCACACAACAACAACAACGCTTGATCTTGATCATCAATCTTGACCTCGATATTCTCAAGATCAAGAATCAACTTGTTGAACGTATCTAGTTTCTCAGTCAAGACTTTGTCTTTACTCATCTTGAATAAATACAAATCTTGCTTCAGGTAGAGACGATTTACCAACGATTTCGACATGTACAGACCTTCGAGTTTCGTCCATACACCAGATGCAGTTTTCTCCTTCGAAACTTGTCGGAGAACCTTATCACTAAGGCCCAATATGATGGCATGTGGACTTTCTCTATCATCATGGTCTTCTCCTTCTCGTTAGGCCAACATTCATCTTCTCTAATCCTTTCAACGCTTCTAACAAAACCCGTTGAACGAGTAGGGCCTGCATCTTCAAGCACAAACCAAAATCATTCACACTGGTGAATTTCTCAATCTCATACTTTGTTGATGATATCTTCTCCTCCGCGCTTACTACACCGGTTTATTGTGAATTGATGTCGTCAAGAACAAATAGAACTATGAGAAAGATTGAGTTTCTTAAACAAACGCAAGAAACCCTATTAGGTTTTACAAAAGATAGAGAAGAAGGAAGAAGAAGAAAATCAGAATTGATTATAACTGTTTTACTATTCACTTACTCAATTAGGGTTCAAAGATTACAATAAAAATGTGTCCTCTTTCTCTTTTATGGTCGTAGAATAAATAATTATTTTACTAAAACATATTTAAATTAAATAATGCACATCTCTTCAAATTTAATAAAAAGTTTAAGAAATAATTTATCACTCATTTGAGATTCAAAAAACTCAAGAATTTTAAGTTTACATTGCACTCGAGTGATATTCAAATTATAAAAAATAAACAATTACTTCAATAGCTAAATCCACTCTAATTTTTATTTGGTTGTGTCGCAATAATGAGAAATATGATTCAAGAAATATACACAATAATCAAATATTTTTCCATTAAGGCTCTGTTTGAAAAGACATTTTTTAAGCTTATAATTTATAAGTTTATATGAGAAAAAAAATATATTTGTAATAGTCTTTGATTATGAGTTTATAGTTTATTTTACTAGTTTATAACTTATTTTCAAACGCTATTTTAAATAGTATTTTATCTTATAGCTTATCATTTTTTTCTTCATTATTATTTTTATTATTTTAATTAAAATTCACTACTAGTTTTTATAATTTATTTTAATTTAAATAAAACAATTATTATTAAATGTCTTTTATGTTCATTTTAATTTATCAACTAATTAAATCATTAATTTTAACAAATACTTCAATTAATTTATCAATTATAAATCATCAATTATCAGTTATAAATTATAAACTATCAGTGATCAGTTTTCAATTATAAATTATAAACTATTAGTTGACTTATCAATCAACTGAAACAAAATTTAAATTACAAAAAGTTTACAATAACAACCAAACATTTTTCCAAATCCACTATAAATCGACTATGAATCAAAGTTTCACATAACATTTAATATAGCATCATGATTTAAGAATTATGAGAAAATAAAAATGTATTGGATTTGGCAACCTATAAGATAAAAAAAAGCTCAAAAAGTTGAATATTTGGGGTCAAGTGTATGTACCATGACCATGGCTTTCTGGAGCCCTGATTGTTTGGCTATGACACGAGGAATACAAAACATAATGACTTTTCTGTAATCACTGATAAAAAGTGAAAAGAAGCATCTTAGTTAGAAACTGGTCCCCTTTTTGTATTATTATTACCTTTACTTTCGACTACTATTTCTTTCAAATAAGTTTTGTGTGATTGTTATGTCCTTGTCAAAGCCAGATATATTATAAGAATTATTTAAAGATTCATGAAAAATTAATCATATCTTATACCACTATTTGAGACGGATGATTTTATGGAATAACTGATATTTAATATATATTTTTAATATATTTTACTTTTTTTAGAAATTAGATGAAATACATTTTATTTTTTTTAATGTGAACGAATTTCAATTTATTTCATGTAAAAAAATGATTAATCTCTTATAATATTTAAATTCGGTTTCTTTAGCTTTTTGATTACATGACAACTATGAAATTTTCTTATTTGCTGACTTCACAAATCACGTGGCATTTTATATTATTTTCTAAAATCACATGGATTTTTTTAATTTTTAGTTTTTTAATTTTTTAATTTTTTTATTAATATATTATGGATTAAATACACTTTATTCTCTACAATATGAGTATATTTTGATTTACCTCGTACAATTTGAACGAATTTTTGTTTACCAATATGTAAAAGAAAATTAAAAAAAAATAAAATTTGTTTTTTTTAAATATAAAAAACATGCAAATTTTAAAAAATAAATAATTAAAATAAATGTCACGTGGACTGCCCAATCACCAAATTTGAATATTCTATAACTTACATGTCACAAAAGGGGTTAAAGAAATATAATCTAAACATTATAAGGGGATAATAATTTTTTTTACAAGGGGATAAACTGAAATTCACACTCATTTGGGGGGGGGGGGGGGGGGGGGGGGGTTTAACGGGTATTTAACTCTAGAAATTATTAGCTATTTTACTTATTTATAGTTTAATTTTACTTATAAATAAGTGTTCCATTATGCAATCAGACTTAATTGAAAATTAGAGGTTGTGAGATGCAATGATGAAGCATATTTATCCATCAGGTAAATCTCTTAGCGAGGGAAATAACAAAGAAGGATAAAGTTATGGCCTTCGCTCGAGTCACTTTATCTTCTATTATTCTATATCTTTTCGCCATTTAGGAAGATCTTGAAAACTTGTGCCTTGAGAATGTCTCTCTGGCCAAAAAACTAGATGAGTCGTCCATTGTCGGTCTCACAATTGTCACTTATTCTTTTGAGATTTCTTTATTTCAAGTAGAGCATATTTATTCTCCTCTGCATATTTCGAGTGAGAAAGTAAGACCGAACTAGATGCTTAAATATGGAAAAGTCGCCTCGCTTATAGATTAGCAAGTACATCCATGAGCATTTTTTATATGTGTGAATGTAACACCTTACAATGTGAAGTGTAAGTAAATGAATTTGACATTGAGATATTGTTTTTACTTGTTTAAGGTGCATGCATTTGACCCCATGTTAATTGCTCAGGCTTTGCATAAACTCACAAGGTTTTTCTCGAAGTTTATGGGACGTCTCTAGGGACGTGTCTGGCCAAGGGTCGGTACCCCTTCCCCCCCAAGTGAAAACCTGATATGAGTTTGACGTGTGGTAGACCCACCACAACCTCTAAAGTGGCTAGATACTGAGAGGGGGTGGGCCGGTTATAGTCGTTTAAGTGGTTTTGCCACTTTCTTTGTACGTGTTTTGTATTATGGGGCTTTGATTGTTTTAGTCATACGCCTGTGGCATTTATGACAGCACCCCTGAATCTTTGTGTTAGGGCTTCAGTCTCTTTATCCGTACCTCAAACTTGTCATTACCTTACACAGTCACCAAATTTTTTTTCAAAATTTATGTTTTGTTCATTATAATGGAAATATTATAATACACTTTGGTGATTTAATAAATTATATTAATAAACAATAACATAATAAGGTTGTAAACATAACCTGGTGGGGCTGACACCGCTTATTCTCCCTGGTTTGTAGCTCATTAGATCAACCACTCTTACTTACTTGGCCAACATGGTTTGTTCTTCTTGTAGGATGCTAGACGTTCATGCTTCTTAGCTTGCCGGTGAGGGAAGCGAAGCTACATTGATCTCCTTGGCCTTGCATTCTCCTTGGTCTTGTTGCAGTGTCTGGTAAACCTCTAGACTCCTTCGGGGTTAACATTAATTGTGACCGGCTCACTGTGAAGATTGTGTAATTTTAGCTTAAGGTGAACTGGAGAGCCCACTGCATCTAGAGCTATCGTAAATAGTCTCCTGAGTATGCAATTATAAATGCTCTTGTAGAAAACCACCAAGAATTATGAATCCAAAGTTCGAAATTTCAGTGCAACTTCTCGTTAGATGTATTTTGTATGATGTCAAAACTAGGATACTTTAACGTTTATGTATATTGGACGGTATCCTCTGAATCTTAATGTGCATCTTAACATTAGAAAGCATAAATTTTTTTTGGAAATAATTTAGAAAAGGTTAGAAATGATTCTATTTGGAAAAATGTGTTTTTATGTAGGACACAAGCTTATGTGTCGACACATACGATGTATGAGTCGGCATATGTTGTTAAGTTTTTAAGTCTGTAGCTTCTGTTTATGCATGTGTCGACACATGCAACATAGAGGTCTACACATAGAAGAAAAATTTATTCTATGAGTCGACACATGCAAGGTATGAGTTGACACATTTTGATGAGTTTTAAATCCTGTAGCGTCTGTTTGATGTGCCTACTATAGAGGGGTTTCAGATTGACACATAGAAGAAGATTTTCTTCTGAGTTGACACATGACCTATACAAGTCGACACATGCTTCGAAAGTGTCGACACATGACTTACATAGGTCGACATATATATGCATTTTTCCAAAAATTCATTATTTTTTCAAATATTTTGCGTTCCTTTTGCCTCAAACTTGCATACAAATAAATACTTCGTACATGCATCATTTCAAGGGAGACGAAACCAGGAATATACAAAGAGTTCTCTTCGTCTTCAACTTATGTTCTATGCATACACACAAACAAATTACACATAATCATTTTTTGTTTGGACGCCATCTAGAATCAGAATTGATAACGTCCAATTTAGGTTGTTCAGTTGTAAATTGGGTTGACAATCTTTGGGGGTTTCAAATAAGAAAGCCAAGTTGGGGTTTTCCTTCAAGATAAATTGGTGATTTGAAGGTTTTGGACAAGATTACATATGTTGGATTCAGTTGAGTGAAAGTTTCGTAGAACGATGAGTTCGATCGAAGGAGTAACAGTAACCGGAGGATCATCTTAGTAAATCTTTGGTGACAACAATTCAGAATTTTGATTCGATCGAGTGAAATCTTTAAAGAACGAGGTTTCTTAAAAAAGGATTAACGTGAGACGGTGGATCGAATTGGTATTGTTGGGTGAATTGATCAAGCTCAGATAAAGGGAAGAAAAAGTGTTATAATCAACATCAAATATAGGTTTTGTAGGGTTGTATTGCTACATTTCTTGTAAAACTAATTTTACAAAGTAAGATTGATTATCTCAATTCGAGTTCAAATTGAGGCCAGATGTACCCATAGCGAGGCCGATTGGGGAACTTCCTAAATAAATTCTTGTGTACTCTCTCTCTCTCTCTCTCTCTCTCTCTCTCTCTCTCTCTCTCTATATATATATATATATATATATATATATATATATATATATATATATATATATATATATATATATATATATATATATATATTATTTTTCATTTGTAAATTGTTGAATTCGTAGATTATGCGACCAATTCGTTTGGTTAAACTTTTATGGATAACATTTTGAAAACAATTTTGTTATGTTGATTACAATCGAGTAGATTGAAGTTATTTTTTCAAATCAACAAAACCATGAAAAATTCTAAACGCTATTGATTGCACACAAGGTGTTCAAAAATTTGCCTTAATTAAGTTTTTTTTTTGTATTTTGTCATTAGAAATAGACTTCACTTTTATTGTAGCATTCAAGTGATTTTTGTTAAAAGTATATTAATCCATTTGTTCTCATTATCTTAACTTGATTCTATATACACATATCCGGACTTTTCGATAGCGATTCAGTTTAGACAATTCGATCTGGATCACTTCCGCTAGCTGTTAAATTTTTCAAAACATGTTTTGTAAAGTTTTTTAACTTGGGATCTATTCACCCCTTCTATATAAGTCACCATCGTCTAACAAGTGGTATTAAGAGTTCTTGTTAATTCTGTGCTTCAATATCTGGTTATTAGAAAATGGCTACCGAACCTAAATGAGCGTACAAAGAGCGCCTATCTTTACCAGTGAAAATTATGGCTATTGGAAAGCTTGTATGCATATCCATATCAACTCGGTTGATAAGGGTGTATGAGACATCGTCACCAATGTTCCTAATCAAATTACAATGACTTATGGTGAATGTTTCGTTTTACCAAAACCGGAAGCACAATGGAATGATAATGATAGAAAATTGTGGTCACATGATTGGAAGGCACAACATATTCTCATATTTGCACTTGGTGTTGATGAATATTATCGTGTTTCCCATTGTGAACCTGCCAAAGCTACGTGGGATGCATTAGAAGTTACCCATGAGGGAACTAATGAAATCAAAAAATCTAGGATCCATACCTTAACTTAAGAGTTTGAACTATTTTGCATGAAGCATGGTGAAACCATTGCCGATATGCAAAAGAGGTTCGCACATCCTATAAATCGTCTAAATGCTCTAGGTAAGCTTTTTTCCAATGATATTGCTAATAATAACGTTTTGAGGTGTATTAATAGGGAATGACGACCTAAGATCACTGCAGTCAAAGAAGCGAATGATCTTAGAACACTTAATCTCACAACTTTATTTGGCAAGATAGAAGAACATGAGAAAGAACTCACTTGCTTGGAAAAACATAAGATAAAACATGATAAGAAGATAAAGAAGGAGAAAGGTAAGGACAACTAGGTAGAAAATAAGTTTATTGCTCTAAAGGTTTCAAGTTCAAAGTCTTCAACCAATGAGCAAAGTGATTGTGAAACAAGTGATGAAGCGAATTCTGATGATGAAGAAATGACGTTGTTCGTCAAAAGGTACCATAGGTACATAAGGAAAAATGGAGTCAAACACTCCGACAAGAACCTAATCAACTTTAGAAGGCTATCAAACTCCTCAAAGGAAGATGACAATAAGAAGGGTAAACATAGAGGTTCATGCTATAATTATGGAAAAGTCGGTCATTATAAGTCGGATTGTCCATTGATCAAGAAAGACAAAGAGAAAGGTCATCGCAAGAAATCTAGCAAGTCTAGAAGAGCCTATATTGCTTGGGAGAGTGAAAGTGATTCTTCAAGTGATTAAAGCTCAAGTTCAAGTGACGAATCGACCAAGCTTTGCTTCATGGCCAACAAAAAGAAGAAGAAGAATGTAATTCATTCTAAACTTGAATATATTAATGAATTGTCTTATTCTCAATTACAAAATGCTTTTGAAAATCTACATAGAGAAGTCATAGACGCTTTTAAAAAGTTAGCTTCAAACAAAAGAACATTTTCACATTTAAAAGCTAAAGTTTTAGAAATCGAAAAGAATATGAAAGCTATTAAGCAATCTATAGTAGATATTCAAAAAGATAAGAATGAGGATGAAGAACCTTCATGGTTCGGTTGTGAAACTTGTCATTTTTAAAAAAAAAAAGTTAAATACTCTTAAAACTTGAATATAAAAGTCAGAGACAAAAAAATATTAATGTAGCTAAACTCTTAGAGATGAGTAATGTCTTTTATTGTTTTGTTTATCGTTTTTATATGAATAATGCATACCAAAACTCCAAAACTTTAAGGATGAGCAACCGAATTCGAGAGTACATTGTAACCTTGAATCTTTGAATGAATTTTCCATTTAAATTATTATTATTATGTTAACTATTCATTATCTATATGGTTAATGCTTTTTATTAATTAATCACTTATAAAATAAGATATGGTTTGCATCATTGCATGTGAGTAAAATTAACAAACAGTTTAACACTCAAATAAACTGGAAAATTGTGGCAGCTGAATAAGCGTCATAATTTATATTAACCGGCAAACAAACCGACACACTATACTTAATTGTAAATACCTGCAGTTTAAACTGCCACTAAGTTAGCTAATTTTCTTTAAAACAGTAGCTGATCGTAAGTTATAACCACCATAATTTTCACACATAATTTTAAGATCGATAGTTTTAAAATTAAAAACATGCTGAAAATATTAATATCCCAACAATAATAAAAACATTATTCATTAATGAAAATAAATATTTTAACTTTTATGTTCAGCCAAGATTAAATAATCAGTATCTGAAGACCTTGCTATTGTAAAATTATGTTAAATAAATTAAACATTTATTCTTATTATTTTTGCTCAACTTACACTATTGACAAACTAATAAGAATACAAACCATCAATAAAGAAATTTAAAAGGAATATTTTCAAACCAATCCAACAAACAAAAATTTAAAAAAAAAATCAAAAAGTGTTATGCTTCACAAAGGGAATGTGTTTAAAGGGAATATGTTCAAACCAATCTAACAAACAAACAAAAAACGCTATGCTTCTCATATATTATCATGTATAAATGGTTGATAAATTGTTTATAGTTATTACTCAAAGAAAAGTCCACAATAATTTGATTTAAGGAACTAAAAAAATATACCATTGCAATTTAGGTCCAGATGCTCGACGTAGAGATGTTGATGTTAAGCTTGAGATATGTAAAGGAACGGTTGAGTTTTTTGCTACTAAATAACTCATGTTTGGTTTATCATCAAAGCATGAGGGTTGGTTATCATGAAGATGTATTTGTTGTATATTTATGCTATAGAGTTGTTTATCATCAAAGCTAAAGGCTTGGTTGTGTCGTGTCACAAAATTCATTTTATTGAATAATTCCATCCTTTTCTATCTCATATTCAGTGGAGTAAAATTCAATACACCCAAGGTCATAATTCCTGAATAAACAACAAAATCATAAATTAATATTCACCGATTAACCATATCCTTTATCACAAATGACATTAATTTAAACAATCAAACTAAAATACAAGTGGCTCTAAAAGTAAAAGAATCTAACCATATCTAGGGTTAGCAAAATTAACATAATATTTATCATTGGAAAGTCCTTGAAAACCCTAACATAAATATATTGACTAACTTGATTAGAAATATCGTAAGGAATGAGAATATATGTGAATTGAGGATGACAAGATGATAATACAGTGAACGACGAGAGGTGTTAGGTTGTGGAAGGTTAAGACCAGAGAAAGAGACACGGTGGTCGTGCATTACTCGATAGAGCGAAGAAATTTGGAAAATGAGTAGGCGAATAAGATACATTGAAATTAGGAAAAGAAAGAGGAAAAGATTTTTGGAAACGAAAAAATGTTAAAATATTTAGCGCAAAGAAAGAAGGAAAGATTTTTATAAACAAAAAATTAAAAATATTTAGCGCGTTTCTGTGATGTGTTTTACAATTATGTATATTTTTTTAATTCGTAAATAATGGGGTTTCTAACCGCCACAATTTTCATCATGTTACGTCAATTCAAACCAACACCATAATTTACTGTATATAGTCACGTTTTTGGAAACCGTCCTATTCGACTTGCCACAGTTTTCCTATTTTTTTAGTGTGAATTATATACTCGAAAATTATAAGCCTTTCATTATTTGCAATAATTGAGTAGAATTGTTGAATTACCATCAATAACCTGACCATTGGGCACATTAATAATTTATAATTTATATTCAATTAAAAATAATTCAACATAGAAAGAAAGATGTCATTATAGAGGATTGTGTGTGTTTCAATTTTTTTTAGAGAGTAGACTAATTTTAATTCAAAGAAAAAATAAAGAGAAACTGAATAGAAAGTTATGATTGCTTATTAGTTTGATTAGAGAGAAAATAAAAGAGAATAAATGAATGTATTTATAAAATGACATAAATGTCCTACACAAATTGATAAACTTGATTTAAAAGTTATAATAATAGCTTCACCACTATCAAAAAAAAAATTAAAAACCATTAAAAATAAGGAAAACATAAAATTAAAAAATATATTTTGTAATTAAAAAGGTTTTATTTATTAAATTACAACTATTCATTTATGAATAAAAAATAAAAAAATAAAACAAAATTTAAAATTTTCTAATGTATTTGTATTCTACAAAAGATAATGGTAGGAATTGAAACTTGCATTAAGAGGGATCAAATATATATCACCATTTTTGAAGACGAGTATCTAGTAGGAATTGAAACTTGCAAGCACAATCTTTAGGGTAGAATTACGAGGCCCAAAGATTCCTTTCTATCCTCTTTGGTAAACTCTAAAATCAAATTAGCTATTCTTTGGAAAGATTTTTGATAAGCAGGGGTCACCTGTTTAGGTAAAGGCTTCTTTGAGTTCATATTCTCCTTGATAGCGAATGTTAGAAGAATCAGAACTTCAGGCTCTTGAAATCTCAACCCTGGTTTGTTAAAGCTTTTTGTCTAGTCGAAGGATTTAAATTCTAGTTTGCAATAAAATTCTACCTCTTAGGTTTCACTACTATGGAAAAGCCATTTCATTATGCTTGAAAAAAGGACACCATCACAGTTGACCAACCGTGGTGAGGTAGGGTGTGATTGTAAGTGCGTATTTTACAACTATGGTCTATTGCATGTTATAGTAAGTAGAAAAGTGTGCCACCTATATCCATGGTTGTATTAAACAACTCTTGTGAAATTATTTTTATGTCATGGGTTTGATACCCTACAATGATATTTTCGGCGTTTATTAGCGATCTATCTATAACAACGGTTATATTAAACAACCGTTGTGAAATTATTTGTTTTTTAAATATATATTATGTAATTTTACAATATTCTCAATTTTTAAACCTGGATTTTATTGAATCGAATCAGACAAAAAACAACAACACATCCATTTGTGAATCGTATCAGACCAAAAATAGTATCTTCATCAAAGACAAAATTGCATTAAGAAATAAAAATTGTATATTACATCAAAACCAAAATGACACAAAACAAACTACAATTTACACATCATTACATCAAATAATAGTATCTTGGTGTCTTATCTCTTGGTGTCTTGACTTTAAACACCTATAATTTCAAATAATAATACTTGTTAATAAATAACCTTATAAATTGTAACTTACAAGAAATTATAAATAAAAAATACTTACTTGTTAATTTTTCCATATGCCTTCTTGATGATCATTACGAATAACATGCACATCATCTTTATCAACTTCTTCAAATAAAGTAGGCAATTTTGTTGCGTAAGAAAGAGTGAAAGGAATATAAATTTTTTCATCAATATGAGGAATGTATTTTCTTAGGAGAATAATTGACCATCTCCTAGATAAGTTCGAAGGGTCTGTCACATAAAAACTTGTTTTGTTTAAGTAACCATGATGACTGATTCGGTCATGTAAGTTATCTTGTCAAGATCGACTCGTGTGAATCCTAACTCATAAGTTTGTACACGATTATTATTGGAAATCCACTTGCATTAAATAAAGACACTTTGAAAATAACATAATCGATCTCCAAAATCTCCTCAACGACATCATAGAATGCTCTAGGTGCCAATAAGGGATTCTTATCTTTTGAACTAGAGAAGTACTTGAATTCGGCCTCAACCATAACCCCCACTATTTTTTATTATACTACAATCATCTTTTTCTTTTGTATAAAAGGAAAAATTAAAAATGTCGTATGCAGTCCAAGTTATCACATTAAATTTTGGCAAGTACGACAACTACTTAATTATCTCGGATGCACTATCATCATTAGCAATCACTTTATTAAACCATTTTATCAATTTCTTGTTATGCTCTGTCAAAACCACTTGTCACTCATTTAGGGATATTTTGTCTTCACAACTTTTTTGTGAGTATCTATGTAAGGCTGAACTTCATCAAGATTACTCAATATATAGAAATGTGCTTCAAGAACTACATCTACCTACATATCTGCCAGCATGACGAGACTTTGAAATTCCTATAGTCTTTGTTTCTGACAAATAGTTTGAACAAAATTCAACAGCTTGTTCTGGGATATACCTTTCAACGATCAAAATTCTGGTCGATGATGATTCTTCGTATATCTTTTAAAAATCTTCCTCTCTATTGGATGCATCAACCTTAAATAAATTAGACCATAAAATATGATTTCTCTGACTAGATGAACAAGTAAGTGAACCATAATGTCTAAAAATGATGGAGGAAAATACATCTCCAATTAACACAATATTATTGCAGCCTCATCTTCTAATTCATCTAATTTTTGAAATCAATAACTTTATTACATATAACATTGAAGAATAAGCACAATCTAGTTATAATTAAACTTACATTTTTTTGGAAGGATGTCATAGATAGTCATTGGTAGAAATTGTTGTATCAAGACATAACAATCATGAGATTTTAAGCCAATTAACTTTAAATATTTCATTGATATAAGTTTCTTGGTATTTGATGAGCCACCTTGGAGAACTTTGACACCATGAAAACACTTGCAAACAAATTTTCTTTTCCTTTTTAGATAGAGTGTTACATACCGGAGACAAATACGTTATTTTTCCTCTACCTTATGGAGTCAGTTGTTGTCGTATACCTATCTTCACCATATCTAAAAGGGAATTCTTACTATCTTTAGTCTTGCTTGGAGTGTTTAGAAGTGTTCCTATCAAACTATCGCAGACATATCTCTCCACATACATTAAATCAAGACAACCTCTTACATTGAGGCTAGACCAATATGGAAGATCAAAGAACACCAATATCTTTTTCTAAATATTTATCTCAATGAGACCTTTTTTTATTCTTTCCAAAGATAACAGTAAGGTGTTCTTATCGTTGATAAACTTCATCACTAGTTAATTAAAGGTTTATGAGCGATTTCAAACTCACGCTCTCCATTAAAAGCCTTCTGTAATCTACTATAAGGATGATTTGGTTTTAGAAATTTTTGATGCCCAAGGTAAACAGTTTTTTTTTCAAACTCAAGTTGGTGAAAACATGTATTAGATTCACATATATGACACACTTTATGTCCTTTAACACTGTATCCAACCAAATTACATATGTAGGAAAGTCGTTGATTGTGCAAAATAACATAGCATGCATCTTAAATTTTTCACCAGAATATGCATCATCAACGTCAATGCCTTGCTTTCATAAAAGTCTTAAATATTCAATTAATGGACTTAGATAAACATCTATTTTGTTTCCAGGTTATTTTGGTCCAGAAATCATCATACTTAACAACATATATGTGCGCTTTATGCACAACCAATGAGATAGGTTGTAAATTGTGAGAGGAACGTGCCATGAAGAAGGATTAGTACTCATATTACCAAAGGGGTTCATTCTATCTGTGACAAGCCCAAGCCTAATGTTTCTCGCATCAAGTGCAAAATCTGGAAACAACAAATCAATTTTCTTCTACTTCAAATAATCAGCTACATGACAAATGTTTCCATCATATTTTCTTTTATCTAGATGCCATCTAATATTATTTGCGTCATTTGCATTAGCAAAAAGTCTCTTGAACCTTGAAATTATTATCAAGTACCATAACACTTTAGTAGGAGGTCTCTTCTTGCTAACATTGTCATTGTCATCATCATTGTTATCCTTCAACTTGTAGCGCGACTCACCTATTCCAGACATTGATCCAAATTTTCATACTCTTTCCTGTATAATATGAAATCATTATTGCATGCATGTATTTTGATATAATCCAAACCCATTGGACACAATATATTCTTAGTCTCATAACAACGATCAAGAAAATTATTATCTTCTGGTAGCATTTATTTCAACAAATCAAGAAATTATATGAAACTTTTATCGGATCGCCAACTTTTTGCCTTCATATTAAACAATTTTAACAACAACGACAATCGTGTAAAACTTGTGCACCCCCTTATATAAAGACACATCATTTTCACTACATAAAGTATCATAAATATGAGGTTTCATAAAAGACGATTCTCCAATATCACATATCATATCTTCTAGTCGATCATCCATATCTTCATCAACTTCATGCATTTGCGACGCTGCATTTTGACTTTGATCCACTTCTCTGTGTGACGTTCATGTTGTATAATTTTGACATATTCTTCACAATATAGGTGATGTAATATTTCTTCCTTTGGTTGTTTTTTGATATTTCCGCAATTAACACAAATAGAATAAAATAGACCATTAACTTCAAGAAGATTGTGTTCTACGAATTCAAGGAATTCAAGAACTATGATCCATAATAAATTCTGAAATTTATATCAAAAGACTAATGTGAATTTCACACTAATACTACACACACAACATACTAATATGGTTATATGCATACTAATATATCCATCACAAAAATATAAAAACCTAAAGCATATTCATAACAAACCTATACAATTCATGACATCAATCAACAACACAAAACTTTCATTTGAAAATAAAAAACTAAAGCATATTCATAACCATATGTCTTTCTTCATTACAATAGAGTTATAACAACAAAATAAAAATAACAAAAACGTCATAGCGCGAGAACATGACACAAGACAACATCACATAGCCTTATTACAACAAAAACCATAACACAAAGTAATCCAATTGCAACAAAAAGAAAAATCACACCGTATAAAAGAAAAACTCAGTACAACACGCGCGCAGAAGAGAGAGAGAGAGAGAGAGAGAGAGAGAGAGAGAGAGAGAGAGAGAGAGAGAGAGAGAGAGAGAGAGAGAGAGAGAGAGAGAGAGAGAGAGAGAGAGAGAGAGAGAAAGATGAAAAATAATGAATAATGAACACAAAAAGATAATGTACCGTAACTTGAAGAGGAGGAAGAGACCAAGAAATAATATTTGTTCCAAGAAGTGAATGAAGATGGTGAAGATTGGACGTTCCAAGAAATGAATAAAAATTGTGAACATAAAGATTTTGCTATTGTTGTCATCTGGTTCGCTAGGGCATGAGTTATGAAAGAAATAAATAATATGTTATGTTTTAAGATTGTAGGAAATAATTTCACAACAGTTGCAAATACCAACCGTAGTAAAATATGGCACTTATAACCACAGTTGATACAAACGACCATAGTTAATAGTTTTTCAACTTTTATTTAACAATACATATTAGGGACACATGATTTTTTTTTGAAAAAATGGAAAAATATTGATGTTGTGATTCGAAGTTTGTTACCTTTAATCTATCACCATGATTGTTATATGAACTGTGATAAAAAGTCCTTTAATAAGATTTAAAAAAATCAGGCGTTAAAAATGAGATATTATTATGGTTGACAAAATGACCATAGTAATATGATGTTGCCAAAGATATATTTTGTAATAGTGTTTAGGTCGGATTTTATTGGTTGTCTTTGGAATATTGGCGCCCAAATTTTTTCTTTGTCATTGCAAATAGCTTAAGTACTCTTATATGCTCGGATGTTGCGTCAATTATACCTATGATACATAAAACCTTTGGTCATTAAGAGAGAGTGTTGAATGATATGGATGTTATTAAGAACGTAAGATACAAAGTGTTGGTGGAAAGGCAACGATTTTCTTTCTTCATTGAACTTGAGTATGAAAAATTACCTTTTTTTTTGCACTTTGTGTAAAAAATAGGTCACAATTTTTAGTTTTGCAAGTGTGTAAAGAAACCTGAGAAAGTCACGAAACTTGCTAATGCCAATGTCAAAAACAATAAGGTTGTTGGCCAAAAATTCTTGGAGAAGACTAAAAGAGCTCATGTTAATTCTAGCATTGTTGAGGCTATTCTATAGGTAGTTAAAGGATAACAAGTGGTTGAGATCCATGATGATCAAGAATAGCCCTTTAGAACATGTGATTGAAGAATCCATTCTTAAAATTCCTATTGCGGCTGAAGTGACATCTAATAATTCTTGCTTTGATGTGGTGGTAGAGACAATGGATTCTATCGTTTCCCCTTGTCCTTCAGAATTTGTGAAAGTAACTAATGAAGTTCTCAAGGATATTGAGGAAAGAAAAAAGGGGAATGCTATGAATAATATGGCATTTTTGAAATATTCTTTGGCTAACTTGGTTTATATTGAAGAGACAGTTGAATAAATTGATGCTTTTGAGTCACCAATGTTCCAATTGGTTTTGCCCTAATCTCACAAAAAGAATTAAAGGCAAAAGGCAAAGTCTAAAGTCTCTATTTGTGCTTTGTTTATGAGCCATGGATGGATTATGCTTCTTTTCCTCTCAAAATTGGTTCAATTTTTTTAGTGCAATCACTTTAGTCACTTTAACCAAACTAAGATCAAACCATTTCCATATTCTTTTTGAATCCAAAGTTGGCTCAATAAATTTCACTTCTCAATTCAAATTTCTCAAAATGTGGACTCTATAAGGGTTGCACAAAGTCCATTGATAACTCTTGGAAGGAGAATATTGTAGCATGTCCTATGTATATCGTCATCAAGAAGCTTCAGTTCTTAAAGAGTATACTCAAAATTTATAATATAGATGTTTTTGGTAATGTTTGCAATTTGGTCAACATTTCAAAAGTAGTTTTGGACAACATTCATGATCAAATTTATAGGAATGGTTACTCTGATGAGCTTAAGCCAATAGAGAAATTGGTTAAAATTGAGTTATAAAAATCTTTGGATGAGGAATAATCATTTTTGTTAGAAAATTCTAGAGTTAACTAGCATAATAATGGTGATAGGAACACTTCCTATCTTTTGCTTAAAGTCCAAGGTACCGATTCTTTGGATAAATTCAGACTTATTGCTTTTGTAAAATTCAAATTCAAGTTTATTTTAAATTTTTTAGCAGATAGATTAGCTTAGATGATCCCTATCCTTATCTTAAAGATAAAATAGGATTTATCCATGGTAGAAAAATCATTGACTGTACTTGCCTTACTTCTAAAGCAATTAACCTACTAGGCAAAAATTTTTTTGAGGAAACTTAGCCAACAAGGTGGATGTAAGGGAAGTTTTTTACAACATTGATTGGAGTTTTTTTGTGTGCAGGTCCTTAGTAAATTTGGGTTTAACCATAAAATTTGTGTATGGATCAAGGATGGCCATCCTTTCTTCTACTAAGTTTTCCATCTAAATCAATGGCACCCAACATGGATTTTTCAGTTTCATTAGAGGAGTCAGACTATTGGAATTAAAACCAAGACTTTGAGTAATTTTTAATCAATTTTAATGAACAAGATTGAATCGTACCGATCAAATTCCCTCTTGATCTTTACTCTTCACTCGAGTGAATCAACCAACCTTGGTTACAAGATTGTATCGCTGCACAATGGTGATAAAAAATAAGAAAAAAAGATTGAATTGAGAAGAAAATAGTTAGGGTTTATATAGAGAAGGAAGGAGATGAATTTTCTGCGGAGTTCCTCTCTGCTCACAAACTGTGATTCTTCTTTATTCTTTTGTAACTGCAGAATTCAAGTATTACAATAATAGGGATTACCCCCTGTTTTTAGATTTTGCTTTCTTGCTCCTTAAACAAATCCCAAAAACAAAACCTGATGGAAAGTTTTCATTCTCTTTGATGCTTTCCACAAATACACGGAATGTATTGAGGTAATATAAAAGTTTATCGAACTCACAGAGAACAGTAGTCAATCTTATCGCTAATCATTGTTGCTATGTAAATCTAAGGTTAATCATATTTTGGATGAGAAGGGGAATTAAAATAGAAAATAAAACAAGTTTCTTTATAAAAGTAATTAAAAGCGAGACCGGAATATGGTTTGCATCAATCAATAGTACTCACACCCATGTCGGATTAATTAATTGAATTGGGATAATATTTTTCTATAGGAAAAAACTTAATTTAAATGAACCGTTTGCGTTCGCTAAATCGGAACCTAGTTTTATTCCAAATTCTACATTGTCGTTGTCGCAGTTCAGCCTGTTAAAGTATAAAACTTATATTTTTTAAAATTAAGAACTTCTAATTAATTAAAAAGTCATTTTCGGATTAAAAATTGATTTAAAGGTGATATCGGTTGTCGTTTGTGTAACACCAGAGTTCAAATTTACAAATGTCAGTTGTCGCAACACGTCTATTCCTATGATTGTTTTTGCAGTTTAAAATAACCTTTGTTGTTGCTCTTGATTTAATTAAAATCTTATTTTTATATTTTTCATCTAAGACACAGGTTCCTCTCTTTCCAAATGGAATCAATATCTCTAAATTTAACACTTTCGTGGTAAATAATTTTAGTGTAAAACAGTATAAAAATCAGTCTCAAAAATAAATCTCAATTTGATTTATATTTTCCAACTCAGATGTGAGTACCATCAAGACGGCGGTCCTCACATTCTGGACTCTAAAAGGTCTAGCCTGACAGATTTTATATAGTACTCATGTTTAATTTAATGTGCATACCAAATTAGTTTCTAAACATGATAATTTAATAATGATAATAAGAAGTAGTAGTAAGTAGCATGCAAACAACAACAACACCAGTAGAGTATGTGTGTATGTGAATTGGTACTAATAAACTACTTTAAGAGTATAAGCAGTGGAAATTTAACACTGATAGAACAATTAACTAGTCATTTCAATATCAAAATAGAAAAACAATAAGAAGTAGAAAATACTTACGAAAAATAAACGTAGTGCGGGAATTAAAAATCGAAAAAACTTGAATGAAAATTTTGGGAATTAAATTGACGGCAAGCTTAATCGATGAATGATCCAAGTACAAACATGAAATGTATAGAAGTTTAAAGCTATGATGTGGTTATTACTCAATGTGAGCAATTAAGCACTTTTAGAATAAGTTATTTATCTTCCTGCTTCCTACTAAGAAATTTGGATCCTTAAAACCTAAAAATTAAACCTATATATAGTGTTGTGACTCTGAGGCGATGTAGAATTCGTGCAGAAATTAGTTAAGGAAAATATGGACGAATGGGAGAGAACTCAGTCATGCAGCTGCTAAAATTTTTGGCACGAAGTCCATGTCATTTGCCATGAGTTTAATGTGGATGACGTGGCAAGTGAGAGGGTCATGGAAAACGCCATGCCCCTGTGACGAACGCCACACGCTAAAAACGCCACCTCTTGAAGTACTTCATTTTATCTCATGCCAACTCCAAATGGGAAAAAAATTTAACACAATCAAAATACAAACATAACACTACATATAAACATGAAATGGATATAAAATAGATATAATGTTTTTACGACCATTGAAAATTCCAGAATGGAAATGGGATAGTATTTCTATGGACTTTGTAATAGGATTGTCGTGTACTCAGAATAGTTATGATTTGATCTAGGTGATTATAGATTGACTAACCAAATCAGCTCATTTCCTAGCAGTAAAGACCACTTACAAAGCTATTCATATTGCAAGGTTATTCATTGCATAGATGATGAGGTTACAATGCATTCCCTTTAGTACTGTATCAGATAGAGATTCAAAATTTACTTCAAGATTTTGGGAAGCATTTCAAAATGTCATGGGATCGAAGTTATGTTTAAGTACTTCTAACCATCCTCAGACGGACGACCAAACCAAGAGGACGATTCAAACCTTTGAGGGTATGTTAAAGGCATGTGTACTTGAAAGCTAAAGAAATTGGAAATACCTCTTACCCTTAATTGAGTTTATATACAATAACATTTATCATTCTAGTATATTTATGGCTCCGCATGAATCTCTTTACGGAAGGAGATGTCAAAGTCCTCTTTGTTGGACGAAAGTTGGTGAGAAGAGGATTATAGGACCGAAGATCATTCAAGAGACCATATATAAGATAAAGATGATACAAGAAAAGATGAAAAAGACTTAAGATAGTCAAAAGAGTTATGCAGACAATAGATTGAGACCTTGGGAGTTCGGAGAAAATGATCATGTATTCTTGAAGTTTACTCCAAGAGTGAGATTGAAAGGACCTTCTAAGTCGTGGAAGTTAAGCCCAATGTACATTGGACTTTATAAGATAATTGGGAGGATTAGTGAAGTAGCGTACCGTTTGGCACTACCACCCTCACTCTTCGGAATGCATGATATCTTTCATGTATCTCAACTTTGGAAATTCATTTCTGACCCTCTTTAGCCTGTTCTTCCAGATACCGTTGAAGTAGAAGCATATATTTATTTCAAACTTCAACCTAGAAAAATCTTAGATCTTGCAACTAAGACATTAATGAATAAGGAGATTCCTCTTGTCAAGTTTCTTTGGGAAGAATCGCACCCAGACGAAGCTACGTAGGAGCTTGAGTATGACATGTGAGAAGCTTATCCTTATCTTTTTCAGGTAAATCTTTAAAATTTGAGGACAAGTTTTTATATAAAGGGGGTGGGAGTGTAATATCCCATGTCCCCGTAAATACTTTATTTGTTATCATTTGTTATCATTTGTGATCAACTAAGTTCTTATATGATCCAATTCTTGTCGGTTGGGACAAATGAAGTGATTAGTGAGCTCATATGAGTCCAATTAATATTCATTTTAATTGACTTAATTACTAAAAGAAAGAAACATTTTGGTAACATTAATGAATGGTCAATTGGCTCCTATAGGAAATATCTTCCATAAGATACTTTCTTATATCTTTATTTTCCAAACCTTTCCCTAGATATTTCCCTTAAACCTATCTTAGCACCCATTATATCATTGTTAGTAAGAATAAGAGAAAGAAGAAAATAGGAGAAAAGAAGAATGGAAAAGAGGAAATCTTGAAAGTGAAGATCAAGAGCTTGAAAAATCATCATCATCTCATCTCCAATTTTTCATCATATTCATCTATGAAGGTGGGCTCTAATTAGTTCAGCTTTTGGGGGAAAATGATAATGAAAGCGGATTTAGGGTTTGTGTGGTTTTGCTATGATCATGAAAATTGATGTTGATATATGATGTTCTTGTTGTTCTACATGTGTATTTTGTGTAATCAATGTTTTACTGATGCTTGGGGTGAAAAAATGATGAGATCTAGGGATGAAACCGTGTTTCTGGGTGTTCTGGAAGTTGAAATTACTGTTATGCTCGCTCAGCCACGCTTAGGGGAGCCCAGCGAGCCTTCAATCATTTCTTGGGGCTTCAAGCGCAACGTTTTTCCCAGACACGCTCAGCAAGATGCTGGCTCGCCCAACAAGCCTGACAATTTCATATTTTCCCCAGGAATTGTTTGTGACGTAACTTTAATTTTGTAACTTCAATTAAGACGCGGTCGAATGCGTTGGAAAGTTGATTCAATGCTTTATCCATTAATATAGTAAATCATGCATGTATATTAATAATTATTAAACAATTGATGATGAATAATGTTATGAACTATTGTTTGACTTGAATGCTTGATAATTGAATTAATTGTGATGAAAGTGAGATGAACCTAGACTAATAACTAGGTGAATGAACTAGTAATAAAGACTTAGGCTATGAAGATAACTTAAGTGTGATACTTGGTCGCGAAACACATCAATGTGTATCGCGGTCATGTAGTCGCTTGAATTGTGAACTAATGGGTATGGAACATGTGTGATTTATGTTATGAGACTGGTGAATATGGTCACCTAGTGATTGATGAAGGCCTTAGTTTTTTATTAGACACATTTGTATAGCATGTGCCATATTGTATATTATTCTTTTGGACATGTATATATATATATATATATATATATATATATATATATATATATATATATATATATATATATATATATATATATATATATATATATATATATATATATATATATATATATATTGATGTTGATAGGCACTTATGTGTATCAGTGCCAAATTACATTATATGTAATATATTTTTTAGATGTATATTATATGTGTGGTTGTTACAAGTTCCAACCGGTTCTCACCAGAAACGGGTGGTTGAACGTGAAGGTGAGAAAAACAAGAAAGGGGGGGTTTGAATTGTTTGGAAAAATAAGCGTTTTTCAAAGTGAAAATCACACAAGGATTTTATACTGGTTCGCTTATAACACAAAGCTACTCCAGTCCACCCGGCCAAGGTGATTTCGCCTTCAACAAGGACTTAATCCACTAATCTTGAAAGATTACAAACAACGCCTAAGAGAAAAATCTCTTAGTCCTCTCAAGTTTACAGACTACACTAAGTCACTTGAGGAAATCAACAAACAATAAATGAAAGATTTATGTAATCTAGAGTGCTTCTAAGAAAGCAAATATTACAGTATTAAGAACAAGAGTTTTTCACGTTATAAGCAAAAGCTTTGTGAAGATCTTAGAGAGTGTTTTTCTTGAGTGTTGATGTTTCAGTATAATTTTGGCTTGTTGGCTTGCTGATGGTTCAAGGTTGATTTGCAGCCTATTTATATATTCGTTGAAGTAGTAGTTGAAACTGGTGGATATTGAGATGAAGTTACGCCATCACATAAATAGCTTCTGCAGGATGACTTTTTCTTCTTGAAATGACTACTTACCACAAGTAGTATTTTCTTTATTGAGATTGGAGATTAACGTCTCTTTCTCAATTAGGAAATCCATTTGCAAATCTTTTCTTGACTTAAACGTTACTCCTTCATGATTAGCAATTCCATGATCAGAGTCTTCAAGTATTTGAGAATCTTGGAATCTTGCTTCTGATGTAAATCTCTTTTGAGTTCTGATGGATTTCTTCAGATAGCGCTGATAACTTCTGGAGCTTAGAGATAGCATTGTTCAGAGTCAGAACTTCTAGAGCTTACTTCTTGTTCAGATGCTTCTGATACTTTGCTGTTTTGCTCAGAGTTAGACTTTCTTGAACGTGTTTCCACTTCAGATGCTTCTGATCATTTGATATTTTGTATCTGATCTTGTTTTGTATCTGATGACATCATCAGATTTCTCCCTTCTTTCTTTAGAATCCTGCACACTTAGAAACTTTTCGTTAGGGTGCCATTTTTGGTTTCATCCTTTGTTATCATCAAAATCAAGGAATCTGTTGTAGAACAATTTTTGTTCTTACAGAACGGTCATTCCGCACACCTCGTAGCACCCGACACCGAGTTGTTAGAGGCGTCGAGAAGCCTAAAGATGATGCAGATGAGTAGGTTGTTGATGCTGCTCATGCTGAGAAGGTGTAGGGTCAGGCTGTTATTGACCAACAACGCTTGCAGATGATCATTGTTATTATAGATAACCTCATGGGTTTGGTAAGCCCTGATGGTGAGTTTTTACCAAATTATTGCAGGCAACACACATAGCCCGTGGGGGACCTATTTAGATATTTGATTTTACGTTTGTATATTTTATGACTCAGATTATATAGCACCGTACTTTTTATTACATAATATTTTGTCGATTACATGTTTGGAAGATGAACATAACTTAACACATTACAACTAACACGAATTAACAATAAGGAACAGGAAAACCTAGACACTACCAGATGATTCAATATGTTTCAACATCTTGATTATGCCCTCCGACTGATCTTGAAATTGTCGCATCAAACTCGATTTTTCCCTTAGTTTGCCTATGGTGAAATGTTCTTCACATAACCTTCAAATCTTCATCGGTCTTCAACTCAATAAAGTTATCTTTCACCTTTCCATCAGTATCAATCCAATCTGCACAAAAATCGATCTTACCCACCTTTCTATTCTCGGCGTCGGGAAACAAATCATTCAACTTGGATCTCAAGACGGCGAGACATGTGGTGTCCTCCAGAAGCCGAACCTCAACGGGAGATTTCACCCCATTGAAGTACACTTATGCCTTAATCAAAAGCTGAGGAAGAGACATTGTAAGATATTTTTCTTAACAACACACGACTCATATTTATACAACTTTGGATTCATTCTGGACCATACAAAATGGTTGGTACATTCAAAGTCGTACAAAAATGTTGGCAAAATCGTAATCGTTGAAAATTTGCACTACCGAAAATTTTGTATGGTCAAAATTTCTGGTATTACATTATATTTCTTAAAATACCGGTAATGTTTCAAAGATATCATAAATTTTAAAAATTGATATAAGTTTATACTGGAATTTTTGAATGAACTACCCTAATTTTAAAATGATACCGACAATTCTGAATGCCCTACCAAAAATTTTGTTCAGTCATTTTAAACCAATTTCAAATAAAATATATGAGAGTGTCATGTATAAGTTGAGAGTGACCTTTTAAATACTCTAATATGTGAGCTTAATATACTCAATATTTATGACATTGTTGGTAGTATTGATTCAGATACTAAACCCACGTAAATAGTTTCAATTTAAGAATGTTAAAAATGGATCATAAAACTGTTTAAGAATACTTCGATTTTATTCGTGTTTATTCTTTTTATTAAAAAATATTAAGAAATTTTATTAATAAAAGAATTAAATAAAAGACGAATAAAAATATGTAATAGAATTTTTTTGTTTTTTACTTAGTAAAAAATATTAAGAAATTTTATTAATAAAAGAACTAAATAAAAGACGAATAAAAATATGTAATAGAATTTTTTTGTTTTTTACTTAGTAAGACCAAAAATCTAAACAAAATTAAGATAAAATAATTTTAAAAAATAGATTAAAATCTAAACAAAATCTAAACAAATGATGTTCCCAAGAAAAGAGAAAAACTTTAGTATATACGAAGAACATCTTATGCACAAGATTTTACCCCATTTAAAATATTCGCATTTGGACAGTATCTATAGAAAGCATGAATCCTTAAGATTTATTATTTTCTTTGAGTCCTTTGGTATATCGCCATAGCAGTGTTTCACGTAGTCTTTGTTGTCATCGAATCAGCGATTTTTTCAAATACGTTCACATCTATAAATTGATGGATGTATAACAACATCTTTTGATCCTTCTTTCTCATATCACGTTGAACATTTCTCTGCGTATCTGTTGCATTTTCTGGAAGTGCAACCGGAACGTAACTGTCGTTGACGAGATCAAAAATATCTTGAGTGCCAAACAACACACGATCTGAATCATCCATTGATTTCAGTTCTTACCATCGAACATTGGAAGCTTAATACTCAGATTACTGTTTCCTTTCATCTTCAACTTTGTGCAAATCACTCATATCTCACAAAACACTAGTGTTTCCCAATCCGAAAAATCAAGAAATTTGATTTTGTTACGATTTTAATCAAAAGTTCAACACGAACTCAAGAAACAAAATCAATCACACAATGCTTCACCGTTCACTAGTGTTTTTCTATGGATCTGAATCGAAACTCTGGATACCAATTATTTGTGCACAATATGAAGAAGATGAAGATGGAAGAAGAGAGAGAAGAAAAAATAACAAACTTTCACTACTCTGTTAAAATGGTTACAGCAAAATGGTTGCACACACACTACTCTACAGTGTACAGACTGTTGACAACTACACTAGTATATATACACAAATAATAATGTAATGTAGGCAAAATGCTAACCTACACTTGCTAGGTTAAACTTAACAAAATAAATACTACTAATGCTGAAAATGTATTACTTATAACAGTTTGTTTGTGAGTTGTTTTTTTGAGAATTTTGGGTGATAAGGCTGTGAAGGATTACGCTTATATCTTGAAATGCGTTTGATATTTTATTTTTAATTCAAAAAAATAGTATATTAAATTTGCATATGAAATCATATTGTTTTTTAAATTTAAAAAATATATATATCAAATACGTTTTAAGATATAGATGCAAATCTCCAAAGTCCTTCCCTCCAAAATCCTTTAAATAACTAACTTCTAAATAGACGCATAGATTTTGTTTGAGATTTTGAAGGGGAGGGAAGCTTTTGAAAAAAGGGAAAGATAAAGTGAAAAAATAGAAGATTTTTCATTGAGAGTTTTGGAGGATTTTGTTTTTAGCCATAATACAAAATTTTCCTAATTTGGGAGACCTAAAAAATTATATTAAAGAAAGAGTTTAGACGGTTTTGGAGGGTTTGAAAAAATTGTTCAAACATATTTTGTGTTGGTATAGTATTCCAAAACTTAAATATATACTAATCATAAAAATTCTCTTTTACTATTTTATGTTAATTTTTTTTCAAAAAATATTTACAAAATTTCTACATTTTTAAGAAGACTGTTTTTCGATGTCTCCTTTCTCTTTTTTTCAAACTTCCAAATAAAATCTTATTTATTTATGAATTGGGAAGGAAAGGAGGAGAGAGCTTAAAAAGAGATGGTTTGAATGGAAGAAAAAAAATTAGATTTAAGATTTAATTGACACAGTAGACATATTTAAAAGGATTAAAGATGTATTAAATATCATTAATCAATACAAAATTTAAAATATTAACCGTCTTTTAGTTTTTTTATTGTATTTATTCAGATCAAATAATATTATATCTTATTTTGAAATTTATTTTAAAAAATGAATTATTCAATTTAAATGCACATGTATCTATTTCGATGTGTTGTATGAAATATTTGTATTTGAATTATGTTTTACAACTCACATCATAATAAACTAATATTTATACTTCAACACCAAAGTGTCTCATATTTAGTGCCTCTAATAAGATTAATTCAATTAAAATGAGTATATAAAAAACTTTATATAAAAATAAAAAATGACAAAGTTTATCTACAGACATTTCAGTGATTTATTAACAAGATAAAAAAATTCCACTTGAAAGAAACTTTAGAAGGTCAATTAATTTCAAGTTTGTTTATCCACATTAATATATTTCTTACTTATAAAAAAATATTAATTCCAAGTTCAATAACTAATTTATATTATTGACCTCTTTGGACTCTTACGAAATTTAAAATTAAAATATAATGAAATTTAGTCGATGTTACTAGTAGTGTAATATTTTTTTATCACTAATATTCGGTCCTCTAGATCAACTAATTCGATTTAAAAATTAGTTCGAATAATAAGTAATTTCAATTATATCCGAATTATACATATGAAGGATCGAACAAAATTCTCCCTATCGTAGTTGCAACATTTTTTATCTAATTAAATACTACTCTAGAATCAATATAGACATGAATTTCAAAATATATAGAAAGATCTAAAAACTTAAATAATTAAAGACCAATCAAATTTAGATTTCTATTATGATTTATCATATCAATATTAAAAATAAATGCATAAGTAAATAATATACTGAAAATAACTTACGAAAAATAAAATTAACGAAGTAGTTATTTACTACGGGTAAACTTAGAACAATGAGAAGATTTATTGAAAATAGTTTTTATTCAAATATACACCTGAATTCTTTTTTATTAAATGAAAATTTAAAATTTAAAAGTGGTACAATCCAAATGAGTTGTGAAAAATAGAGTTGTGAAAAATATAATTAAAACAATATGCACCAAATGATAAAGTTTAATAAGAATGAATAAATTTTCTCAAATCATGCTATTATTTAGGTGATTCTCCCTAGCAATTAAGATAAATTTATATAGAATTCATTCTTACAATTATTTATTTATTTTTTCAAATTTTTAATGTTAGTTGTTATCTTCATGTTATTATTTTAATTTTTTTGCTTTAGTCTTTCTCTTCATTACTACTAGTTAAATTCATGTAGAAGATTCATGTAAAAGATATAGACTAAGGTTAAGAGAGAAATTTTAAAAATAAAAAATTAATTAAGTCAAGTTCATGTCAAAGATTCAATTGATTAATTTACATTTTAAATAATTTAATTCTAACAAAAAAATTAAATTATAAATTAAAATAACAAATATTCAATATTAATATGCATTTTTTAATTTCTGTAAAAGGAATGAATTTCTTTTTCTTTTGACTCACAAGAAAATAAACAATTTATTTTGGAATTCTACTTATTTAACTCAAAAAATGAAAAATTAAATCACATATTTAAAAATAATAATATATATATCAACCTTTAGATGAATTTTTAATCTTCAAAAAGAAAACATTTTTTTTCATTTGTTTCTCAAAAAATGAAACAAGTTTTTCATTTTATTTTATATTTTAATAATAAAACCATAGATTAAAATATAATATATCAACATGAAAACAAATTTTTTCTATTCACTCTTAAAAAGTAGAAAGGAAATTCACAGCATGTTGTGCGGCCATATGTGAGTCCGATGGTTTTCTTAAGAGTGAAGAGAAAAAAGTTGTTTCCTTGTTTATATATTATTATTTTAATTTATGTTTTAGAATTTATCAAAAATTTTAAAAAAACTTGTTTCTTGTTTTTAGAGTCAAATGAAAAACACCTGTTTTCTTTTTAGAAATAAAAACACATCTTAAGGTTAAATATATTATTATTTTTAAATATGTAATTTAAGTTTTTTTTAGTTAAATAAGTGAAATTCAAAAAAAATAATCTTGTGAGTCAAAAGAAAAGAAGTTTATTCCTTCTACGGAAATGAAAAAAATAATCTAAATATTGAATATTTATCATTTAAAATTTATTAGAATTAAATTATTTAAAATGTACATAGTCCATTGAATTCTTTACATGAATCTTGTACATAAATTTGACAAATAGTAATGAAGAGAAAGGCAAAAGTAAAAAAATTAAACTAATAAAATGAAGATAAAAACAAACATAAAAAAATTGAAAGAAAAAAATTAATAACTATAAGAATGAATTTTGTAAATATATCTTAATTACTTGGGAGAATCACCTATATAGCATGATTTGAGAGAATTTGTTTCTTTGTTATTCAATGATATCATTCGTTGTATGTTGTTTTAATTATATTCTTCACAACTCTATTACAAACAGTTAGTCTAATAGTATGTTTGGATACGCGTTTGCAAAGCCAATCGCACGTTTGAGGACCGTTCCACCGTGGAAAAGAAAAGCTACAAAGTGTAGCTTGTGGTCCAAACGCACGTCCACTATTTTTCCACCGCTAATCCAAACATGCTATAAATATAATTGATAACCTCAAATAAAATGTGATTAATGATAAGAATAAAATATACTTGCCTTATAATATGGTAGCTTAGATGATATTGACTTCCTGAAATTAAACATTAAAGAGACGAATTGAGTTAAATAAAAGTTTTCATACTTTTCTATGAAAAATGTGACTGAAGATCATTTTTTAGCCATAATGATAAATAAAAGAAAAAAAGAGTATGGAAAAAAAGTATTTGAGGGAAGTTGTTTGTGGTTTATGAGAGAGAGATGGGTTTGATTGAAGAAGTGAAATGCGAGAGATGGATGTTGCAGCCATTGTCGCTTAATGTGTTCTACAAAAACCATTTGTTTCAACTATTTATAATGGTTCTTTGCATCTAAATTATTTTATTTTTTATATTATATATAATATATATAATTAATTTTTTTCATTGATGTTAAAATACTTTGAATGGTTGTTTTCTATCATTGATACAATTCAATGATTTTTCTTTTTTGCAAAAGGTAAAAAAACAAAAATACTAAAATATGTTTTCCGATTCAATTTATTTGGAGGATTTAAAAAAAAGGAGATTATTTTGGTTAAGTAAATTTAGCTACTAGAAATATTAGTAATTTTAGTATCACATGTAGACTTAAGAAAAGAGATGGATATATTGTCTACCTTTTATTTCTCTTTATTAAATATTGACAGATATCTTTTTTTAACAATTTTTTTAGAATTTTTCATCTTACTATCCTATTATATAAATTTATTAATATATTTTATTTTATTTTATTAAATTAATTTAATAATATAATTTATAAGGTATTTTTATCAACAAACGTTGTATACAGTCAGAAAAGATTTATTTTATTTTATTAAATTATTTTATTTTGTTTATATCATAAAAGTTTTTTTTCCTGATACAACTAATATCTTGGATTTTTTACCAATATACCCCACATTTTCAATTAATTTCCCAAAATAACCTAGGTTTCAAAATTTTTCCCAATATACCCCAGTTTTAGGAGGAGGCGCCAATTGGATTGGCGACCCCTCTTAAAAATTACAAGGAGGCGCCAATCCAATTGGCGACTCCCTTAAAAAAGCCTCAAATGAAAAAACCTTCAACATGAAAGTTGTAGATCTTTTCAAGACAATGAATTTGGATATAAATTTTGCATCATTTGGATTTTTTATGAGAAAGTTATGGGCAGTTGAAGTTGGACTTCTGAGTTTTTCAACTGTAATCTGACCTATAATGTCTTGCATTATTTCATGTGTTTCTTTTAGAGTTATGAAATTTTGTCCAACATAACATTTGAAGTAGACATATTAAATTTTCCAATGCACTTGGTCCCACCTCAAAATAATTAAAAATGAGTGAGGTAGGTCCTTGCGAACTTGACCCAAAATTAGGGTTTCAACTGTAATCTGACCTATAATGTCTTGCATTATTTCATGTGTTTCTTTTAGAGTTATGAAATTTTGTCCAACATAACATTTGAAGTAGACATCTTAAATTTTCTAATGCACTTGGTCCCACCTCAAAATAATTAAAAATGAGTGAGTTAGGTCCCTGCGAAGTTGACCTAAAATTAGGGTTTCTGTCAAAATGATCTATAATGTTTTGAAATGAATGATGAGCTTCCAAGTTTCAAATGGATTTTTGATGAACATGAAAGTTGCTCATATGGCGACTGTTGTTAAAACTTGAATGGAGGCGCCAGTTGGATTGGCTAGGGCAGGTGCCCTAGGCTAGGGCAGGTGCCCTAGGCTAGGGTAGGTGCCCTAGCCAATCCAATTGGCGCCTATGTGTATGTTTTAAAAGGAGGCGCCAACTCAATTGGCGAGTCCCTCATAAAATGCCTTTTTTGTCTTATAAATAGATGCGTTGTGTGACCTATTGTTCCACAACTCATATAATCATTTGCCTATCATGTTTGGTGTTCGTCGCCGATACGGTAAGGTGATTTATGCGAGAGACAAACCTCAATTGCTGATGCTGTTTTGGAACATCACCACGTTAGATCAACTGAAGAGGGAGCTGGTTCGATGGTTAGACGGGAAAATACCAGAAGGGGAAAAAATCAGAAGTATTGAGAGACTTGACAGTATCTTTGGTTGGGTGCGAATGAAGACTGATAAGGATGCTAGGGAAATGATGTTTGGTCGAGACGACATTAATTTGATTGTTGTAATCAGTTAGAATTATTTATGTTTTCAGATGTTTTGTACTGATGTTGGTTATGAAACTCGTTGTAACAAGAACTTAATGATATATATTGATTGATTGTTACAGAAATACAATGTTTTAAAAAGCATAAGAGCAAGATAAAATGTTACAAAAAGCTTAAGGTCTAGATAAAATGTTACAAAAATCTTAAGATCTAGATGATGCTCCTTGATTGGGACAGTTATTTTTGTTGTGTCCTGGTTGACGACAGATACTACATAATCTTATCATTTTATCTGTGGAATCCATCTCTGTTCTGATACGTGTGCTGTTTGGCCTTCCTTTCTTCTTTCTACGCATCTCTTCATTGTGCCAAACAATATCTCCTTCATATGGAGGCCAGTAATCCTCCATTGGTAGTACTGAAAAGCTTTGACTATATACGTTCATGATGGTGTTTGCCTTGTACACATCAGATAAATGGGTGTAAGCGTCTTGACGAGTATAAGCGCATGCTGCAATGACATGGGAGCAAGGTATGCGGAAGGCCTGAAATTTTCCACAATCGCACCAACTTCTGTGTAGTTTAACCGCGTAGGCTAAGTTTGGTCTCCCGTCGCTGTTGCCCATTGTTTCCTGGACGCTGAAATTTTGTCTTTGACGGTCAAACACTGTTACAGCGTGTGTCGTAGCTTTGATGCTCTCCTCTTTCATGACCTTCATGCAACACTCACTGAATACTTGTCCAGACATTAACACTGCACTCCATCTTTCACCTCTGGTTGCGAACATAGAAGCCAACCTATAATAGGTTGATCTTACCAAGGCGGTTATCGGCAGGTTTCGAATTCCTTTGAAAACCCCGTTCATGCATTCCACAATGTTTGTTGTCATGTGGCCCCATCGACGACCACCGTCAAATGCTCTTGTCCACTGCTCAACTGGGATGTTATTTATCCATCTCCCCGCGTCTTCATTAGACAGACGAATCTCATCACGATAATATTGAAAAGACGGTTGAGTTAAAGCATACCCAGCATTCACCACCTTCTTGCGAAGATTCTTATCTTTTATAGCACGCATGAAGTTTTGTGCAATGTGTCTGATACAGTAGACATGTGTAGAAGGAGGATCATGCCATCCGTTGTCATGGTTGTTGTAGGCACTTTCGATGGCAGCATGTCTATCAGAAATCAAACATAGATTGGCTTGTGGAGCGACATGCGTTCTGAGATGTCGAAGAAAGAAACCCCATCCACCAGCCGTTTCACCTTCAACAAGAGCAAAGACAATGGGAAATACATTGTTGTTACCGTCTTGTGCAACTGCCATGAGCAACGTACCCTTATATTTTCCGTATAACCAAGTGCCATCAATTTGTAGGAGAGGTTTGCAGAAAGCGAAACCTCTGATGCACGGGTCAAATGCCCAAAAGAGACGGTGAAATATTCTATTACCTGTAGCACAGGTTCCGTCTGGCATCATTGCTGGCACTGTCTCCAGAATTGCCACAGTTCCTGGGACATAAGTTTTTAGTGCCCATAAAAATCGTGGTAATTCCTTGAATGAGTCCTCCCAGTTTCCGAAAACCTGCTCAACAGCCTTTGTCCTCGCAATCCATGCTTTCTTGTAAGATGGAGTATAATTATATGTTGTTCGGATATGGGATATAATTATACTCACCTTCACTGATGGGTCTTTATTTACCAATGGCAGAATGTCTCGACATATCAAAGCTGTGCTCAGTTTACGGTGATCTTGTTCAACCGTTGTTGCGACGCAACTGTGTGGTGGGTCTATTGAAGCGATCTCCCAAGAGTCATTTTTCTTCTTGTAAGATGCAGCCAAACGAAATTTACAAAGCATGTTACGACATTCGATAACATACCTTCTAGAATCAGTGCGTTTCACCGTAAAGTCAGCAAAGTTGTTCATGTGGTATTTTTTGATTGCCAAGACACATTCCTCTTTGGTACGAAACATGTCTCCCACCTTTAATTCGCCTACTGGTCTCGGATACGGATTATAGAAGACACTGTCGGACATTTCATCGTCGTTAAGAGCCATATTTGTCATATGTTGAGGAGGAATATAGGCATGAGTAGGAGGTATTGGTGGTGGTTGAGCCTCATCTTCATCGTCGTTATTCAGGATGTGATCAACCTGTATCTCAGTCTCCTCTTCTTCTTCATCAATAACGTCGACCTCTACTTCTGCTTCTGGGTTGAGTTCATCTGACCATTGTGCATCATCTGCAGCATCTCCACCAGCTGGATCCTGATCTGTTAGTTGAGACTGTTGAGACGGTATACATGGCTGTAGAGTAATGTACAACTCGATACAATCCATGCCTGAATGTTCATGACTAAGAAACATGCTTTCAACATCTTCATCGTCTCGTATCTTTAGGGGGAAAAACTTGCATTGACCATTCTCAAAAAATATAGGATTCTGATATGTCATCTTTGACACATTACCTGATGCTATGAAGGATTGTATTCTTTTTTTGAAATGCAAAAAGGTTGCATTTCTCTTCATCGTCACTCTAATGGTATCAGTGTTTTTAAAACAAAAACCATGAATCTCAGACTCAAAAGTTTCACCGTTGCAGTGAACGTTGATACTGTATAATGATGAAGATGACATTTTGGAGATGAAAACTATTTTGCAAGTGCAGATGAATGTGAGTGAAGATGATAGGTATTTTGCAGATGATAAGTATTAATGTGAGTGAAGATGAATGTGAGTGAAGATGAAAAGGATTTTGCAAGTGCAGATGAATATGATAGTAAGACACTTAAATAGATGGTATCAGTGTCTCACATTGAAGCAAGTCTGAGATACCGTGTCAAGCATGCAAGTAATTTCATAGATGAGGTGTCTGTCATGCAATACAGTGTGACTTGATGTGTCAAGCATGCTAGGTAGTCAAGAGTTGATGTGTCTATCATGCAAGACAGAAGTGAGTATTCAGCATGCAGGATAGTAGAGAGCCACGTGTCTGAGATGATGTGTCAATCCTGCAAGACAGTGTGAGTTGATGTGTCAGCCAGGCAAGCTATCAAGAAGGTAGTCATCAGCATACAGGAGACAAGACAGACACGTGTCAGACACCTAAGATGGTCAGAGATGAGGTGTCAATCATGCAAGCCAACCATAAGTGTTTTGTTAAGCATGCAGGAGACAACAATGCCACGTGTCAGACATGCAGAAGGTGGCGCCAATTGGTTTGGCGCCTACCTTTATGGCTTGTACATGGTCGCCAATTTGAATGGCGCCCCCATGTAGTCAGTCCTCGAAACCATGCATTCAGAACTAGCCTTGCATGCATGTACCCTATGGTGTCGCCAATTTGAATGGCGCCCCCTCCTTAAAATTGTACATGGTCGCCAAATGAGGTGGAGACACCATGCAAACACATTTTTTCATGCACTCCTCCATTTGCCTATAAATTGATCCACTCCTTCAACAATTCTTCCACACAAACATTCTCACTACCTCATCTACATTTCTCACTACTTCATCTACATTACTTCTTTTCCATTTTAATCTACACCAACTCCCCAACAATATGTCTTTACTCACAATGGGCGAAGCACACAGAGGAACAGTTGCAAACATCGCGACATACGTAAGTTTTTTCGTGTACTTCTTTTTTATGTTTCATCTCCACCAACCCCATTTTATTTTGAAATACCGACTTAGTCAAGTGTTACATTATTTCTATTATAGGATGTCTCAAGGTTTCGCACTCGAGTCCACGAATTTGTCCCAATGGACCCGATGATTCAACCTTATGTTGAACTCGCCGGTTTTGGTCACCTTAGCAAAATTATGTCTTGGTCTATAGATAACAAATTCATTCTAGCCTTATGCGAAAGATGGAGGCCAGAGACACACACATTTTGGTTTCCAACCGGTGAGTGTACCGTGACGTTAGAAGACGTCTACATGCTTTTAGGACTACGAATTGAAGGCAAAGCTGTTAATGGTAAGACCAACTTTCCAAATTCAATTTGCATGGAGCTTTTAAACGTTGATTTGTTAGATGATAATGCTAGGGGACAAGGTATACTACTATCACGCCTAAAGTCATATTATAATAGTTTTTATTTAGATGAGCATTCTACCGAAGATGCTCGAATCATCAAAACTAGGTGTTACATTATGTTGTTACTAGGATCCTTTTTATTTCCCGAAGGTAGTGGTTCTAGCATGCATATTATGTACTTACCTTTACTTAGACATATAGATAGAATAGGTAGTTATAGTTGGGGATCCGCATGTCTAGCCTATCTGTATAGTTCTTTGTGCAAAAACTGCCACAAAGATACTTCTACATTTTCTGGATGTGCTGTTTTGCTACAAGCATGGGGATGGTCAAGACTACCGTCTCTAGCACCGGTCAATAGCAACCCCTTCACTTTTCCATATGCAAAAAAGTAAGTTGTTTAAATTGCTATATCTTTACATCCTTTCTTACAGTTTATTACCCATAACTAATTTATTTTAACTTTTTGGTGTAGATGGTCGGCACGCGGTATGAATTACAGTAGATGTCCGAGACACTGTATTACTCAATATCGCAACCTTTTGGATCACCTTCGACCGGCAGACGTAAGCAAAATAATTACATTATTTCTTCATATTATATTGACTTTTTCTACATTCATTTAAATCCTATTATCTTTAACATTTCAGTTCATTTGGCGTCCATACCTTAATATGGATCATGATCATCAGATCAACCCTGAAGACGCAGCCGTATGGACAACATGCACACCAATAATACGGTTCACAACAGTGGAGCTGCACAACACCGATCGTGTGAAGCTGCAGTTTGGTATGGTCCAGAATATCCCAGATCCCCCAGCTAGCCTAGGAGAATGGCATATGCGTAAAGTGAACGACCAATGGAACTACAACCCTTGGCAACAATTCGCAAGATCAGAGTGTCGCAAGTGGAAGCACCGTCATGACCATGTCTTAACTGACGCAGTCATGCCAAATGAGGTAAAACCAAGTCGTACTTATATGGCTTGGTATAGATCAGTTGGATTTCAATTCATCGCCGATGATATGTACCTCTACGACCCACGCCAGACAAGTTACACACAAGAAGGCTCAACATCTAACCCCCAACAACATTCTCAGCCCGATTACTCACAACCACCTATCCGACAAACTTTCCGTTCCACAAACACACAAACATACAACCAAAACATGCCATTCACCCAACCCCAAAACCAAGAACATCCCCCATACCACCACCAACAAATGGACCATCAACCTTCGACCGAACATCGCTTCGCACCCACACCATCACCCTACCAAAGTCGCCTTACCCAAAACACTAACCGCCCCATCACCTACCGTAGCCAAGAACCCCAAACATCACAATACCAAAACATCCCACAACCATATCTCTTCCAAACACCCCAACAACCTTTCCAACCTTTCCTAGACCCATCATTGTCACCCATGTCCCCCTTCAACCGTCCTGGTCGCCCATCCATGACTCAACCACACCCCAACTTCTCTGGCATGGGTCATGAGCTCAGCTACGCCGGTACACCATCATTGAATACTGAAGACTATGCTGAGTTGGCTGAATACCTCAACGGACCTTCTCCTGTAGGCGGTAATGACGCTCCTGGACCATCAGATGAACAAACACCGGTGCAGAATCGTCAACGTGGGTTAGGGCCAAGGGTTAGGGTAGCTAGGGGATGTGGGACCGGAGGTCGGTTAGGTGATCCCGGTCATCACCATTAGGATTCATTGTGTAAAATCCAAATTTTATTAATATCAATTCGTATTATGTCAAATTTATCTTTGTGTATTCCCCAAACATTAAGTTTCTTTCATAATTCTAAAATAAACACATATCATAAAACAAAAATTTATAGGTCAGAAACCCTAATTCAAGGACTTCTTATTGTTATGTTGAAGGGCTTGAATTTGGTCCCTTTTGGCAAAATACACATACACTTGTTTTGACAGAAACCCTAATTTTGGGTCAAGTTCGCAGGGACATAACTCACTCATTTTTAATTATTTTGATGTGGGACCAAGTGCATTGGAAAATTTAAGATGTCTACTTCAAATGTTATGTTGGACAAAAATTCATATTCCTAAAAGAAACACATGCAATAATACAAAACATTATGACTCAGATAACAGTTAAAATGTCAAAGAGTCCAAGTTCAGGTGCCCATACCTTTCTCATAAAAATTGCAAATGATGCAAAACTTTAGTCCAATTTCATTATCTTGAAAAGATCTACAACTTTTATGTTGAAGGTTTTGTCATTTGAGGCTTTTATCATTCAAACTAAAGAGCTTGAAGTTGGTCCCTTTTGGCAAAATTCACATACACTTGTTTTGACAGAAACCCTAATTTTGGGTCAAGTTCGCAGGGACATAACTCACTCATTTTTAATTATTTTGATGTGGGACCAAGTGCATTGGAAAATTTAAGATGTCTACTTCAAATGTTATGTTGGACAAAAATTCATATTCCTAAAAGAAACACATGCAATAATACAAAACATTATGACTCAGATACCAGTTGAAAAACTCAGAAGTCCAACTTCAACTGCCCATAACTTTCTAAAACAAAATCCAAATGTTGCAAAATTTATATCCAAATTCATTGTCTTGAAAAGATCTACAACTTTCATGTTGGAAGTTTTTCCATTTGAGGCTTTTTTAAGGGAGGCGCCAATTGGATTGGCGCCCCCTCTTAAAAATTACACATAGGCGCCAATTGGATTGGCTAGGGCAGGTGCCCTAGCCAATCCAATTGGCGCCTCGCAATTTTTAAGAGGGGGCGCCAATCCAATTGGCGCCTCCCTCTAAAAGTGGGGTATATTGGGAATTTTTTTGAAACCTGGGTTATTTTGGGAAATTAATTGAAAATGTGGGGTATATTGGTAAAAAATCCTAATATCTTTATATTTTAAAATATTTTCGATCTAAAATTTAAATTTAAATATACTAACAATAAATGTTTAAGAATTTAATTTCTAAGGTAATTAGGGGTCACGTGTGCGGATCAACCCACAAACCCGCTGATCCAATCAATCCAATACATAAATTATCTGAACTCATTCATTTACGAGTATACACAACTCAATCAATAACAATCCGTATAGTTTTGATTCGAGTATCGGGTTTGAGTTTTGCAACCCACGAATCCGTTGACCCAACCCATTGACGTGGCTTTAGTAATTTTTTATTATTTTTATTATTATTTTAAATAAAAACATATAATTAATATCTCACTAATAACCATAATTTTTCTTTAAAAAAGTTATTTTCCACCAATAATACTACTAGACCAATGAGTTTATGTAATTTTAAGATTAAATCTTCTTTCTTATTTTTTTTTGTATGATTTTCAACTTATATATTTTGAGTAATGTTAGCTTGTGCCCTGGGGGCACAAGCTAAGAACTAAAGAATGTAATGTTATGTTGGAAATTGTGTTTTGATTTTAATAAAAATATAAAATTATTTTTTTAATTATTTTTTCCAATACAAATTTTCTATAACTAGATTTCTTAACTTGTGTCTCAGAGGCACAAGTTAGCATTACCCATATATTTTATAAAAATAACATGTCTTACTGAACTTTGTATTATTATAAAGTGTTATGTCAAGTTGATGAATTTGATTAGATATTATATAATATGTTTCATTGAATTTGATGTTATAAATGAGTCCGATTGTGTTGATGTTATAAATTAATTTAATAATATAATGTATAAGATATTTTTATCAGCAAACATTGTATATAGTCTAAAAAATAAAGGTGTATATCATGAAAGGTTTTTTTGATAAAATCAATATCTTTATTTTCTAAATATTGTTGACCTAAAAATAAAAATAATTTAAGCATACTAACTATAAATGTTTTATGATTAGAAATTTATTGGTGCATATGATTCTAATATGTGTTCTTGTCCCTATTCAATTAAGAAAATAAATAGCTATTGAATATCCTTCCCTACCCTTTATTTCTCTATATTAAATACTGGCACATAACCTTTTTAAGGGTATTTTAGATTTTTTTTTCATCTTACTATCGTATTATATTGATTTAATAATATACTTTTTATTTTTATTTTATGAAACTAATTTAATAATATAATTTATAAGGTATTTTTATCAACAAACATTGTATATAGCCAGAAAAAACAAATTTGTATATCATACATGTTATTTTGATAAAATTAATATCTTTATTTTTTAAAATATTGTCAATTTAAAAATAAGTATAATTTAAATATATTAACTATAAATGTTTAATAATTATAATTTTTAAGCTAATATTTTGAAAATGAGTCACAAAATAAGTCAGTATGATTCTAATATGTGTTTTTGTCACTAGTCGATTAGTGAAATTTTTATTTTTTTTAGACTTAGAGTGTGTTTGTTTGAAGGATTAATTGGAATGTTATTCTTTGAAATATTAATACTAGAAATTTTATTCCTAATTATGTGTTTGGTAAGTAATTGTAGTTTTTTAAAATATATATAAAATATATTTAATTTGTTTTTATAAAATATAAAAGAGTTAAATTAATTTAAAATGTGAGATTATGGATGGTTATCTCTTATTTTCATGAGAATATAAGATTCACACCCTTTTATTTGGGAATAAAGAAAAACAATTTCATGAGTAAATCATATTTTCAACCTCACATATTCCTAAGAATAAAATTTGAATCCGTCAAACAAACACACCCTTAAAAAAAAAAAAAGACGGCGATTGAATATCCAAGCCTTTGTTTTTCTTAAGTATATACCGACACATAATCCTTTTTAAGGGTTTTCAAGATTTTTTTTCATCTTACCTTACTATTATATTAATTTAATAATATAATTTCTTTCATCTATAAAATTAATTTTATAATATAATTTGTAAGATGTTTTTATCAACAAACAATGTATATAGTCAGAAAAACAATTTTGTGTATCATAAAAGATTCTATAATAAAATTAATACTTTATTTTTAAAATTTTGATGACCTAAAAATAAGTAAAATTTTAATATACTAACTATAAATGTTTTATAATTCAAAACTTTTAAGTTAGTATTTTGAAAATGAGTCACTAAATAAATTATTGGTGCATATGATTCTAATAAGTGTGTTTGTCATTAGTCAATTAATTATATTTGATACTCCCTCCGTTTTTTATTATAAGTCGTTTTTTACTTTTCATACGTATTAAGAAATGTAATAATTATGGTATGAAAAAGATAAATTATGAAGGATTTTACAAAATTATTCTTCATTAATGGTATTGGAAAGACAAATTAACATAATTGAAAGGAGAGAGAATAATAAATATTTAAGGATATAATAGGAAAAATAACATTAATGATTATTGGTATTATAAAACGACTTATATTGTGGTACAAAATATTTTTTCAAAGTGACGTATAATAAAAAACGGAGGTAGTATATTTTATGTCTTAGACTTAAGAAAAGAAATGGCTATTGAATATCCTTGTATACCCTTGTTTTCTCTTCATTAAATATTTGCACATAACCCATTTTAAGATCTTTTAAGATTTTTTTTATCTTACCGTCCTATTATATTAATTTAAGAATGTATTTTATTTTATCAAATTAAAATAATAATATAATTTATAAGATATTTTTATCAACAAATATTGTATATAGCCAAAAAAACATAAATGTGTATCATAAAAGTTTTTTTTATAAAATTAATATCTTTATTTTTTAAAATACTGTCAACCTAAAAATAAGAATAAATTTAATATACTAACTATAAATGTTTTATAGTTATAATTTTTAAGTTAATATTTTGAAAATAAGTCACTAAACAAGTTGGTGTATATGATTCTAGAAAAATGCTATTTATACACCAAATGATACACTACACCGTATTTTACCGTTCACCAATACGGTGAACAGTAAAATATTATAATAATAAAATATTATTTTATAAAAATATATATAAATTTTATTTTTTTATATTATTTTATTAAAAAGTATTATGTAATTAACCAACTTTATAACTTCATTAACCAATATTTAACATTTTATTAACCAACTTTATTTTACTATTAAAATTATTTTTATATATGGATGTTAATTAACCAACTTCATAACTTCGTTAACCAATTTTTTACATTTCATTAACCAACTATATTTTCATATACAAATCACTGTACATGGGCACTCTTCACAGGAATATTGTTCATGTGCACGCATTGTTCTAATGGTACTGTTCGCACTACTGTTCATGGACTATTTTACTATTCACCGTTCATTGTATTTGTGAACGGTGCATATGGTGTAGGTGTAACTTATAGTGTAAGAATAGCATAGCGGATGATTCTAATACTTATTTTCGTTTGTACTGTTGAAGATGTCGTTAGCAGTGGATTTTCAAACCTTGTTAATAGAAAGTTGTTGAAGCTAGTTCCTGATCCAAGAGGTTGCTTGTGCCTTCACATTGTCTCTTTGTTGATTATATTATGCTTTTTTGTAGAGGGAACAAAGCCTTCATTGACGTTTTAACCAAGTTGTTTACTAAATATGCCCTTGCCTCTGGTCAAGTGGTGAATCAAGTTAAGTCTACTATTTTTTCTGGGTCTATTTCTGATGCTAAGCTTCATCACATTTCTAATCTCACAGGTTTAAAAATTGGTGTTTTTCCTTTCACCTATCTTGGTCTTCCTATATTTAAGGATAGACCAAAAGCTAGTTTGCTTAAGTCTCTTGCTGATAAGGTCTTGGCAAGGCTCAGTGAGTGGAATGACTCTCTCTTGAGTTTTGCAGGTCGGGTTTAGCTGGTGAAGTCTTATATTCAATCCATGTTGGTTCACAGTTTCTCAATGTACTCTTAACATGTTTTCCTGCTTAAGCATATTGAAAAAAGTATTAAAAATTTCATCTGGTCAGGGAAAATTGACAAAACCAAGATGGTGACTGTGGTGTGGAGAAATGTTTTAAAACCTACATCTTAATGGGGTATGGGTTTGAGATCCTTGATCACTTTAAACAATGCCTCTGATCTCAAATTTTGTTGCGATGTGTTGAATTCTCAAGAGGATTGGGCTTTGTTGCTTAAAGCTAGATCTTTGAAGAATGACCCCCCTGCAAGTACCGCATCCGTTCTTCCATGTGGTGTTGTTTAAAGAAGAAGGATGAGCTTATATTGGTTAACTCTTCCATTCTTATTGGCAGTGGTTTATCAATCTGCTTAAGGTTTAACTCATGGTGCAGGCCTCGTTTGATTGATCATATTCTGAATCATATGCAAGTTTCCATCAATGTTAAGGTTGATAAATTCATAGTTGATGGGGCCTGGAATTTTCCTACAACTATTTTGAATTTCGTCCCATACCCGCTTCATCTTTCCAGCAAGGTGACCATTCCTCTCGACCATATTGAGGATGTTAGAGTTACTACTAGAGAGTAGACCTTTTGTAATACCATGTTATAATTGTTTTCCTATTAGCCGTGGTAATAAATCTTTTCTGGAAGGTTTTTTTTTCTATTTATCAAAGGACATTTGACTACGGTCATAATTAACAACCTTGGTGAAATGTACCTGAAATGTAAGGATTCAAATCCCAACACCAACAATTTTATATTTTTTCGTTACAAAATGGGTTTGTTCATGTATATCATCTCGGTTCATATTATCAACTATGGTGTAAGATGTTATCATTTTATCACGGTTCTTATTATCAACTGTAGTTAAAGCTTTTACATATTTATATATAAGATAAATCATTTATTGCTTCAGTACATAACAATCGTCTCTCTCAAAACAAAACCCTAACATCTCTTTCACTCGTCTCTCTCATGTATCATAATCCCCATTAAAGTTATGACAACCTTTCTTCACAAACATACAAAATGGAAACCCCAAACTCATGCAGTGAACTCGTCTTCTTCGAAGGGTTACCTTTGTTGCATAAAATATTAGAAAATGGCTATATTACATGTTCGTCTTCATAATAGTTTATGTTTCAAAATATGTTTAGAAGTTAACATAATATGAGTGAATGCATAACCTAAGAAGTAAATATGAGAGAGAGAAAGAGAGAGAGAGAGATGCATTCAAAATACAAATTAATTTCACAATTTAAGTTAACTAAGTAAAAGTACATTAATAATAAAATGTGTTTCTCTTTATTTTTTTGGAGACTCTTTTACGTTAGATCTAAGAAACGCGGTTATTAATGATACTTTATTTATTTTCCATATTTTTTCATATTCTAGAAAAAGAAGTTAGAAATAGAATTTTTCTCTACAACATTTTTCTTGGCCAAGTAAATCCAGTGTTTAGCTACCTTTTCCCATTCACCATATATGGATCAAAATTGAAGAAAAAATACCAAAACTAAAGCTTATTTCATATCCACTAACAAATAAACATTCTTTTGAAGGATAATATTTCTAGATGCAAAAAGCACATTACTTTTGAATGCAATTACAAATACAAAAACAAAAGGAACAAATTGTACCGGAAAGACTAAATGATAATCAAGATAAACAAATATAAATGGCAAAAAGCTCAATTGCTTAATAACAAGAAAATCTTACCTGAAATAGATTTTTTTCAAATTGACTTCCAATACATCTGAAGACTTTCAGCACAAACCTAAGGTTAGGGTTCAGATTTAAGTGCCCGATTTTGGTTATTTCAAGGACGGGTTGATGTTCAGGAGGTCCTAATCTATGGATTAATGTTGTTGTTGTTTGATTCTGGTTAGGGTTAGGCAGGTTTTGGGTGAGTTAGGGTTTGGGCTTGAGTTAGAAGATGAATCTTCACTGTGTTCTTGATGAACGCAATGAAGGTGGAAGGTGGTCCACAGTGGTTTCAGGGGATGGGTTGCTCTTGGTTATGGTAGAAGTTAATCATGTTCATGATGAACATGATTAATGTGGTGTTTCTAGGATGGAGGCCACGATGTTCATAGGGCTTTTCTGGGGTGGTCGGCGTTTGGTGGGGAGGAGAGACGAGAAAGGGTTGAGAGAGAGCAAGAGAAGAAAGAGAGTGAATGAGGAAAAATGAAAGTTTTCTGAAGATAAATGCTTTAAGTATTCCCCTCTTGTATGCATCTGATCAAGACATGTGGCCTAGCTGATGGCCTTTTGATTAGATGACTCTAACTTGTCCCATGTGCATATGCCTACCATATTCTCGCGCTGACTTTAAATCTCAAATGTTTGTTTTGTCTACTTCCCCTAGTACTTACATCCAACGTGTGAGGTTCAGTCTGCCCCGACCCCATAAATAAATCTAGCACTGTGTATTTGGAGTCAACTTTTTTATTCTTCCCCAACCTACATCTCAATGCCTAGGCCTTAACGCCTTTGGACCTTTATTTTTTGCTTTCTACACACCCCTAATTACTGGCCTAGAAGCAATTACACCCCCAACCTATTTTAATTTTTATTCATTATTATTATTTATTTATTTTTGGTTAGACTACTACTTAGTTCTTAAGGATAATTTTTAAGATAAATTAGGATTAATTTATGATTAAGAGAATTAATTTATAATTAGTCGGATAGATTTAGGTTATTTTATTGATTAGAGTTTAGTTTAAGTTTGTTTTTAAAATCATAAAAAACAAAATGTTTCCCTTTATATATTTAGTTTTAAAATACAAAATAATCTCTTTTATATTTTATATCTTGTGTTTTTTAGGATAAAATTAATTCATTTAATTAGGTTTTAACTAGTCTATTTTAATACTGATTTCATTTCTAAAAAACAAATTTATTTCTTTATAATTTTATATTAAAAAACAACAACAAAAAATAATAACTGTGTATATGATCATGACCCTATTTTCCTAAACTAAATTAAAATTATATTTTGTAAATTAAAATTGGTTGGCTGACGTCACGCCTTATCGATCAATAATTCAAATCAAAACCTAAAATCAATCCCAACACATCAAATACGATTTTTTTTCCGCCCTTGTGCATTGAGACCCCTTTTTTCAAATAAAATTTTCTCCACCCAAGGAGTTGAAACCCTTTTCATAAGTAAAATCAACAAACACACCAACATTTTTAGACGAACTATGGTACTCTGATTCTTCATTAAACTTGAGGATACGTAGGTAAAGAGTTGTGACACTCTGGCGAGTACAATCATAAAAAACTTTTTTCTTTGTGATTAAATCTAACTTAATATTTTTCCTGTGTAAATAAATAAATTAAAGCATTAAGTAAGAAATAATTAATTAGGCAAACATCCGTTAAATAAATATAGTAACCTTAGAACTATAGGAGGTCCTCATTGAGTACAATGGAGGTGAGGGGTGCTAGTACATTCCCCTCACTTAACCGACTCCCAAATCTTAACGCCTTATCCTTACCTTTTTAGGATTTTATCATTATTTCCCCTGTTCCTTAGGAATGAATAAAATATGGTGGCGACTTTGTGATTTTTTTCGCCATGACAGCATAATTGGATGCTCAATATCATGCTTGGATTTTGTAATGTAATCATGTTTGCGCAATGACTTAAAGCCCTTCCGACAATCACCAACATAAGAAATTCAACTATTCATTAACTTATCACTACTTTCTTAAAAGTCAAAAATGGACTACAATTACATCAACAAGTAGGTATTAGAATTTAGCAAAAAAGTGTATACTATCAAATCATGTAAATTAAAACTAATATCTTAACATATATTCATATACTTCCTTTCAAATCATGTGGTACATAGCCTTAATCATCTATCAAAATACTCTCTTTTCTATGACCAATTTATGCGACATAACTCATAAATAGGGAGACACTCTAACCATAAAAAGTCTCAGTTTTATGATCAAACTCGATCGATAACTTAACACTTGTGTTGTGGACTTTTATTAGTTTAGTCAATCTGTCACAATTTTTCTTTTTCTTTTATTCTCAATAAAAGAATACTCATTTGTATGAGTGGTGTTGGATGAGTGGTACGTATAAGTTAAAAATCTTACACAAATCATGCATTTTGAATGAAAATATTGGTAAGTCACATTGTAATAATTCATCAACAACATTAAACCTTTAAAGTGACACCAATTAATCTTTCAATCTCAACCACAACAACAACAACAACATATAACATTTAATCTCAATAATAACAATAACATTAAACCTTCAATGCCAATCTCAATAACAACAATAAATAAGCTTCAATTTAATCTCAAAATGATAATAATACAAAACCCTTTACTATCTCAACAAAAACAACAAGTTAAAATCTTCAATATCAATCTCAACCAAAACAACAACAACAAAACATCAATCTCAACCTCAACACAACAACATTAAGCCTTTAGAAAATAGGCTCTTAACAACAACAACGCAACACTAAACCAAACATATCTCAATAACCCCAACATCATTATTGTTACATGTATGGTAGAGATATTTTACATACCAGAAATATGATGAAGAAGTCAAAGAACTGAATATAGTTTGAGTGATGTCTTTCCTTCTTGTAACTATCGTTTGAGTTCCTTATTTGTTTTTCCTTTTTATTACAAGTTTGGAGAAGATACAATAGATTTCGACCTCATTGGTTGAAGAACGAGTTGGAGAAGATACGACGGTGAAGAAATGAAGATGGTACAATGTTTTTGAATTTAGTATTTACTGCTTTGTTTGCTAATAGAGATGATGAATTTTTTTAGGATTCAATATGGTATTTGTAAGGGCTGAATGATTACATTAAGGGAAAATCCTATTTATTTATTTTATTTTGAGCAAGACGATAATTTTTTTAACAATTAAAAAAAATAGTCTAACTATTCCCCTCGGTTGGAAAATCCCAACCGTGGGAAATCCTATTTACTTTAATTTATTTTAATAATTTAAAAATAAAATAAAAAGGAAGACACCACTTCTAAAATAATAATTTAACCATTGTTTTAATTTCAAACGTGTGGAACTGTGATTTGTTTTAATTTAAAAATAAAATAAAAAGGAATACATCACTTTAATAATAAATAAATTACTAATTTGTTGGCGCTGAGACTCAAATTACCAATTTAATTTTTTCATACAGTTGGAAATTCCAACTATGGGACATATAAATTGTTTTTAATTTAAAAATAAGAAAAGGAGGTCGTCGGATTTTAAAAGTTTCACTATTGTCTTTTTTACAACTGTAGTGAAAAGTTTGTCATAAAATTTATTATCTGTTGTAATGCACATAACTATTAAAATTGATATTGAACATCATACAACATATACTCATAAAAAATGGACTACAGGATTCATTCTCAGACGTCTAAAGTTAATTATATGATTGATACTTATGAAATTATAACTTGAAGATATTTGTTTGCATTAAGCCAACAAGTTCTTATTTGTTAATTTTACACCCTTATTTCATAAAATAAAAATAAATTAATGTATCATGTATGTTTTAATTGCTTCAATATAATACAATTAAATGAGTCCTGATAGAATATTAGAAAAATGTACATGATATGAATCTCATGTTTGATGATATATCTTTAAAAAATAGTTGAATATTTGATTGTGGCCTTGTATGTTGATTATCAATTGATAAACTAATTTATTAAGAGGAGAAAATCATTAAATAAAAGTGTGGATAAGAAATTCAAATAAACATTTCAAAGTAAATTATCATTTTGATCATTTAAAAAGTTTATGAAACCAATTATTACTTATTAATACTCCAATCAAAATGTGTTCTCTTATCGGAGAATATAATGTTATAAATAAGTTAAAATCGGTTATGAAAAGTTGTACCCTTATCAGTTTCAATGAAAATTCTCTAAGGAGATAAAATTAAAAATGTCGTAAGTGTGGATATGAAAATTATAAGTTGATATAACTTATTTTTTAGTTCTATATAAGAACTAATTAACTATCTAAAATATGAAGAAAAAAAAAGAAGAAGAAGATCTCGATAAATTATGATATGAATGGAATACGGTGGATCCTGAATAAATAGAGCCAAAAAGGAAGTCAATATTGATAATATCTTTGTATATGATAAAACATTAAAGGTGATAAATTATAACCGATATCATGAATCAAATTCTATTGAAGACAGTTGAAAAGGTGAGAATTGTCCAAAACTAAAAGATGTAACTGAAGTAGAATTAAAAACAATTTACAAGCTACAAGTTTTTAAACCTATAGACCAAACACCTCAAATGCGAAACGAGTTGGATACAAATATTTTTATGAAAGTGGAATGAGAATGGTGAAATAATGATATACAAAACTTGACTTGTTGGTCAATGCTTATTTTTCACATGATGGATATTGTTAGCTTATTTTTATGGCTTACTTAATACTGAAATTTATATGATGCTCCCTAAAACATTTAATTTACCTAAGACACATAATTTTGGATCTTGAAAAAGATTACTCCATCTAATTGAATAAATCTCTATGAATTAAAACATTTCCCGATTTTTTTTTTAAATATCTAGAATTTTTAAAAATATTTCAAAAATACACATTTTTTCAAAAAAATTACAAAAATGGACATTTTTTGCCCTATTTTTGCACTTGGGCGCCACCCTAGTTGGCGCCTACCCTTAAAGGGTAGGGCAAGTCGCCACTAGGAGTGGCGCCTACACTCATTCCCTTTTTTTTTTTTTAATATGTTTTTTTTTATTTTTTTTTAATTTATTAATTTAGATTTATTATAAATTATATTAATTTATATTAATACATATATATAAATAAAATTATTTACAAGATATATATATATATATATATATATATATATATATATATTAATTTATATATATATTAATTTAATTTATAAGTAATTAATATTATTTATAAATTTTTGGGAGAATTAGGGTTAATCATGTTAAGGTTAATTTATCAATTATAATTAGGGTTTATTGATCGGTTATAATTAGAGTTTGGTAGTTATGACCTAATTGAAACCCTAATTCCCCATAAGACTAATTAATCAAGTGCGACACTAATTAGGGTTAAGTAGATTGGTGTACAACCCATATCTTTTCCTATAAATAAAGTGTTATTTCCTTGCATTTTCTTCACCACTATTTCCTATCACTTTCTCTATCAAGTTGAGTTCATGGCATCCCCAAGACCGTCGTCATGGCAGCGAACATCATCAAGGCGCCCGGATCCTGAACAAGTAATCTTAAAAAGGGATGGGCATGTTATTTTCTCGCCTTTGAAACCCCCAATGGAGATGAAATTTTGGAACATCCGTTCGTTGGACCAACTAAAAAGGTCCTTGATGTCTTGGTTAGAGGGAGATTACCAACCTGGTGAAGTCATCAGAAGGATTCAGAGGCTTAGAACAAGGTTCTCATTTGAAACTGGAGAAACGATACGTTGGTGGGTTGAAGTTGAAAGCGACATTGATTGCATCCAAATGATGCATGGATCAGACGACATAGTGTTAACTGTTGTAATTTCTTAGATTTTAATGGTTGTTTGTCATGTTGTTGTTGTATTTGTTATTGTTCTAGTACTTGTTCTTGTTTTAGTACTTGTTTTTGTTCCAGTATTTGTTTTTGTTTTAGTAATTGGTGTTGTAATGTTAGATGTTTGTGTTTGTTGTTCAAGTGTCATCTTCTATTTGGAATAAAAAGTAAACTTTAATGATAAATAGCATTGGTACACAGATTTATGAATATGAAAACTAAGTTGTGGAACTAGATCCACGATATGGACATTTGTTCTTATTATGCCCTAGTTGTCTACATATGCTACACTTCCTCTGCATTTTCTCTGCGACGTCCATTTCAGTTCTAATGTGCCTGCTATTTGGGCGACCACTTTTATTCCGCCGCATCGATTCGTTGTGCCAAACAATTTCCCCGTCATACTCTGGCCAATACGCCTCCAATGCTACCACCGGAAAGGGATTGTCGTATACATTGAGCAATGTTGCAACTTTGTAGATGGGAGACACTAGCGATAATGCATCGAAGTGGCTGTGTGAACACGCTGCAATGACATGGGAACAAGGCATACGATAGGCCTGAAATTGACCACAGTCGCACCAACGGTCTGGTATTAGGACCCTATACTCTTGTCTGGGCAGCCCTTGGTTATGGTCAATTGTTTCCTTGACACTAAAAGTGTGGCCATGGCGGTCGAATTCCGTAACCCGATGGCTGCTGGCTTTGGCAGATTCCTGCCTCATAAACTTCATGCAGGCATCACTATATACTTGACTCGTCTGCAACACTTCATGTCAGCGCCTGCCTCTTGTTACGAACAACGTTGCCATCCGAAAATAGGTCGCACTCACCAATGCGGTTACCGGGAGGTTACGTATGCCCTTAAAGACGTCGTTCATTGATTCCACAAGATTTATTGTCATGTGGCCCCACCTCACCCCATCGTCGTATGATCTAGTCCACTTCGCTCTGTCGATATTATCGATCCACCTCCCTGCATCAGAATTTGCCAACACTATTTCCCGGCGGTAGTATTGGAATCCAGGTTGGTTTAATGCATACCCCGCGTTTATCAAATGTTGCTTCAAGAAGTTATCCTTGAACTCCCGCATAAAATTTTGAGCAATATGCCTGATGCAGTAGACATGGGTAGACGGGGGGTCATGCCAACCATTTGCTGGATTATTGTATGCACTGTCTATTGAAGCGTGCCTATCAGAAATCACACAGATGTCAGCTTGTGGAGTCACGTGCGTTCGGAGATTCTTAAGGAAGAAACTCCAAGCAGCAGCCGTTTCTCCTTCTACCAATGCAAAGGCTATTGGGAAAATATTAGAATTTCCATCTTGTGCGACCGCCATCAGTAACGATCCTTTGTATTTCCCATACAGCCAAGTTCCATCGACTTGAACAAGTGGTTTGCAGAATGTGAAACCGATGATGCAGGGACGGAATGCCCAGAAAAGTCTATGGAATATTCCATTACCTTCTAGACGAGTTCCGTCAGGGGATTGTGCCGGCAAGGTCTCCATTATAGAAACCGTCCCAGGTGAATACAATCGTAGTGCAGCCAGGTAGCGTGGTAGTTGTTTGTATGATTCCTCCCAGTTACCGTATACCAGTTCAATTGCCTTGGTTTTCGCTAACCAAGCCTTTCTGTATGACGGTGTATATTTGAAAACAGCCACACAATGGGAGATAATTGTTTTGACCTTCAGTGACGGGTCAGCCTCAACTAGAGGTAATACGGAATGGCAGATCATATCATGGCTAAGTTTGCGATGATCCTGTGCCATGTTGGTGTTGACGCAAATGTGAGCTTGAGAAATGGACCCTATCACCCACGCATTATGTTTCTTCTTGTACGATGCCATCAACCTATACCCACACTCCGGATTTTTGCATACAATAACGTATCTTTCTGGATTTGATTTGATAACATCGTAGTCAACACAGTTTTTCAAGTGCCAGTTCTTTATTGCTAACAGACACTCTCCCTTGGTCCGAAATTGGTCACCCTTCTTTAAGTCCTCATCAGACCTCATATATGGGTTGTAGAACATATCTGATGAGGGCTCATCCTCGCCCAAGTTAAGTGTTGTGAAGTGCGCAGGCGGTGAGTAGCGTTGCGCTATAGGTATTTGAACTTGGTCTTCGTCTTCAGAATCACGGTTCACCAAGTCATCAACCACGTCTTCAGCATCATCAACCACATCGTCTTCAACGTGGTGCTCAACATCTTGTTCGTCATCAATCACAGGATCAATAACCTGTGACTGAATATTCTGAGCTGGTTGAAATTGTTCCAACACAATGTACAACACTATGTATTCGTAACCAGAATACTCATGGTTACGAAACATGTATTGTGTCTCCATGTCATTTTGAATCAATGACTTATAAAACTTGACAGAGTTATTTTCTGAAAAAAAAGGTTGTTGATAAAAAATTTGGGACACGGGTTGTCTTAGTTTGGACTCAATCTTCCTTTTCAGATAAGAGAAGTCAGCTCCTCTATTTAGACAAAAACGAGTGTATTCGGTGTTTCTAAATAGGAAGCCAGACATATCACATTCATAAGTCTCACCATTGACGTGAGCTTTGATTTTGTATTGTGAAGAAGATGACATGTTTTGTGAAGGTTTTGTGAAGATGTTGTGAAGGTTTTGTGAAGGTCTTGTGAAGATATTGTGAAGGTTTTGTGAAGGTTTTGTGAAGATATTGTGAAGGTTTTGTGAAGGTTTTGTGAAGATATTGTGAAGGTTTTGTGAAGATTGCTGTGAAGATATTGTGAATACCTTTGTGAAAATGTGTGTGAATATTTATACTGCAAGATTCCGACACATCTTTGCATGCATGTCTTCAACCAAGCCTTCCCCAAGAGCAACGCATGCAAAACTTGGACACGTGTAAAGCATGCAAGAATCTTACAGGCTAGGTGGAGCTGCATGCATGTAATAATTTTGACACGTCTACTGCCTATCCATCAAATGTATTCTCCACCTAGTCTGAACTTAGTCTCAGAGATTCCCACGCATGCCTGTTCCTCAAAAGTATTCACCACCAAGTCTGCAAGATTCCCACGCATGCCTGTTCCTCAAAAGTATTCACCACCAAGTCTGCAAGATTCCCACGCATGCCTTACACGTGTCACACCTTTGAATGCAACACTCCCACCTAGTCTGTACCAATGCATGCCAACCTATCCACCTAGCCTCCACCTAGTCTGAACTTAGTCTCAGAGATTCCCACGCATGCCTTACACGTGTCACACCTTTGAATGCAACACTCCCACCTAGTCTGTACCAATGCATGCCAACCTATCCACCTAGCCTCCACCTAGCCTGAACTTAGTCTCAGAGATTCCCACGCATGCCTGTTCCTCAAAAGTATTCACCACCAAGTCTGCAAGATTTCCACGCATGCCTTACACGTGTCACACCTTTGAATGCAACACTCCCACCTAGTCTGTACCAACCTATCCACCTAGCCTCCACCTAGCCTGAACTTAGTCTCAGAGATTCCCACGCATGCCTTACACTCTCGGCTTTAGCTTTGCTTGCACCAACAATAGATTCGTCTTCATGTGCAAATTGAAAGTGAATAACTCCAATACTGAATATCACACTTCCAATACTAAACTACCTCTTTTTTCCATTATGTGTTTAAAATAATATTCAATCTTATTTAAGCTTATTTATTTATTTTAAACAACCTGATTATTTATTTTAAATAATATTCCCACGTGTCACACCTTTGCATCATCAGGTTCCACCAAGTCTTCCCCAAGACAAGACAAGTGCAACCTAATCTGCACCAATGCATACCAACTGGTGAATGTACCGTCACACTAGAGGACGTGTACATGCTTTTGGGTCTTAGAATAGATGGTAAGCCTGTGACTGGAAATGTTCAACAGCCCAACCAAATATGTGTTCAAATGTTGGGGGTAGATCTGGTCGAGGGTGAGGGATCTGCAAAAGCAAGGGGTCAGGGTATTAAATTATCTAGCCTCCAATTGTACCACGACTCCATCTCTTTGACTGAGGAATCCTCCGAACAAGAAAAAGTCATAAAAACCCGGGTTTACATTATGCTATTGTTTGGGAACTTGCTATTTCCCGAAGGGACGGGAAATAGCATAAACTTTATGTACTTGAGTTTGCTCGGGGACATTGATAGAATAAGCACGTATAGTTGGGGTTCTGCTGTATTGGCATTCCTATATAGCTCTTTGTGTAAAAATGCACAGAATGACCACTGTACATTTTCTGGATGTGCTTTTTTGCTCCAAACATGGGGGTGGTGGAGATTGCCGAGGCTAGCCCCAGAAAATCCTAACGTCTACTCCTTCCCCTACGCAACTAGGTAAATTTATGATGTTATTTCATTTTGTATATTTATTCTATAAATATTTGTAAATAATATTATTTATCTTTTTTTGTTTAGGTTCATTACAACCGGACTGGATTACAGTCTTACCCCCAAAAATAAAATTATATTTTATCGTCAACTCTTGGATCGTCTCCGAGCACAAGATGTATTACAACTAAATCACTCAGCTTCTAACTGATTTATTAATATCATGCATTCTCGATAAATAACATATTTGCTTTTTTCTTTGCAGTTTATTTGGAGGCCATATTTGGGATTGGAACATCAACCCAACCCCGAAGATGCAGCTGTTTGGACAGCAAAAACGGCCATAATGCGGTTCACCACTGTGGAGATGCACCAAAGTGACCGTGTCAAGCTGCAATTCGGAATGCATCAAGATATCCCAGGCCCCCCAATGTCTATGGAACCTTGGCATCTAAAAAAAGTCAGCCACCAGTGGTATGCCCAACATTGGAAGGAATTTGCTAAGGAGTTTCGTAAAATGTGGAAAGACCGTGCCCACTATGTTCTACAATTTCCGGTGGCGCCCAACGAAATGAAGCCGACAAGGGAATATGTGGATTGGTATAGAGCTAATACAAATCCAAAAATGATTGTGTCTGACCCGTTCTATTTGGACGATCCCCGGATGCAACAGCCATATTTCCAACAACAACAACCACCACAATATTCCCAACAACAACAACCACCACATTATTACCAACAACAACCACCACCACCATTTTACCAACAACAACCACCACCACCTTATTACCAACAACAACCACCACCACCGTATTACCAACAACAACCACCACAACACATGTCCACCCCCCAACCAAATCAACAATACATACCATAAACTCAACCCCAACACCATGAAGATTACCAACACCAACCTCAACATTCCCACCACCATCAACAGTCCCAACACCTACCACAATATCAATCCCCCCACATCCACCAATCCCAACACTTCCATCACGACAATGTCCCGAGCGCTTCCAGTCCTCCACCTAGCCCCGACACGGGTATACAAGAGGATTACCAACAAGACTACTACACACCACAACAAACATTGTTCTTTGGCCAACCCGATTCAACCCTAAACTACCAAAGACCACATTTCGAGGGCGCACCCAGCAGTAGTCAGTTTGTCCCACCGAGACAAAGCTTTGAGGGCGCAGAGGGGACCCGTCTTTCCTACAGCACTGAAGGGACTTCGACCCAACCACAACGGCAAACGGCAAGGGGACGCATTAGAACTAGGGGTGGTAATAGGGAAGCACCACCACCATGTGAACCGTCTAGGCGAGTAATTAGACCTCCCCCGTGCGGATCGTACCAGGGACCGCATCATATGTGATAAATCCCAAATTAATAATGCATTTTAATCATATCTTTGTAATATTTGTCTTGTCTATTATTTAAATAAAATATTTTCTGTTTATTATCTTTATATCTTTATCTTTATCTTTAAAGATATTGTCTATCATATATATATATATATATATATATATATATATATATATATATATATATATATATATATATATATATATATATATATATATATATATATATATATATATATATATATATATATATATATATATATATATATATATATATATATATATATATATATATTAATTTACATGTGTATAAATATTTATTTACACGTATATAAATTAATTTTTTTTCCAAAAATTTATAAATAATATTAATTACTTATAAATTAAATTAATATATATATATATATAAATTAATATATATTAAATTAATATATATATATATATATATATATATATATATATATATATATATCTTGTAAATAATTTTATTTATATATATGTGTTAATATAAATTAATATAATTTATAAAAAATATAAATTCATAAATTAAAAAAAAAATTTTAAAAAAAACATATTAAAAAAAAAAAAAAAAAAGGGAATGGGTGTAGGCGCCACTCCTAGTGGCGACTTGCCCTACCCCTTAAGGGTAGGCGCCAACTAGGGTGGCGCCTAGGTTTAATTTAGGGCCAAAATGGTCATTTTTGTAATTTTTTTGAAAAATGGTGTATTTTTGAATTTTTTTTTAAAATTCTGGATATTTAAAAAAAAAATTCACATTTCCCTCCATTAATATTTACTAAGGGGTAAATATGCAAATAAATTTATGGGGAAATTACACTCACCTCTCTGGAATTTGTTAAAATGATACTGACACCCCCTCTAATTCTAAAATATTCACTAACCTCCTCTAAAATTATCTATACTAACGAAGATTTTCTGTGACAGACAAAAAATTATAGGTAAATATTATTTATACCTATGTTAAAATCCTCATAAAATATTAACTGTATATTTTAAAATTAGAGAGAATTTTTGTGGCATTTTAACAGACCTCAAGGAAGGTGAGTGTAATTATTTTTATTATTGGCACTCTTGAAAAAAAATTAATATATATATATATATATATATATATATATATATATATATATATATATATATATATATATATATATATATATATATATATATATATATATATATATATATATATATATATATATATATATATATATATATATATATATATAATATATATATATATATATATATATATATATATATATATATATATATATATATATAATTTAAGATTAAGAATTTGAAAAAGAAAAGATAAATTTTGTGTAGGATTACAACTTCGTCATTTGGATAATGAACAAATGAAATTTTTGTAAATCAAGTATTTTATATAAAACAAATGATAAAATATTTTTACATGGAGAAATCTCATACGTTGGTTATCCCAATGGTTAATATTAGACATAGAAAAATATCCTTTCTGATATTAAAAAGAAGGATTTAATTGAAATACACTGACAGTTTAAAGGGATTTTACACCGTCGATTAATTTTAGACGTTGGATATTGAAATAAGTTTGACTTTTATTTTAAAAACCTATAAAATAATGCAAACGGGTGATGATAATGAATCTATCGTGTAAATCTTTTTACACGGACAATGCATAATAATTAATCTCTAAAAAAAAATTATTTGGCATGAAATTCTATATTCTAAGGTGATTTTAGCACTCATGAATCTTGCTAACTATACTTATCATAATATATCAGGTTATATCAATTTATTAGTAAGATATAATTTTTCAACTATACATAGATATTAGAATGAAATTGGATATATATTTCTTTATCTCAGAGATACAACGGATATAAATTTATTTTATTTCAAAGTATCCAAATTATAATCAGTAGGTTATGCATATGTAGGTTACTTATCATATCCTTATAATGATATATCACAAACAATTATTTATTTATTTTTGATGGTATAATTATTTTATATGGAGATCTATCAAACAAACCACAAGAATATATTTGCCAAATCATATAATTTTTTTTAGCATTATATGATTCAAGTTGATAATGTGTTTGGTTAACGTCTTTAATTCAATCCATACAAGAGACTTGTGATTTGTCTTTCAAAAAAAAATATATAAATTATATATGAAAAGAATATTGCCTGTTTCACTCAATTGAAAGCTATTTATTAAAGGAGATTGAACAAAATTATTTCTTCAAATTCATTTTTACTCATGATATTCAAAAGAGTGATGATAGAAGCCTCCAATAAATTTGTTGATATTTTCTTATAAGAAAAAATTGTTAATAGAGTACAAAGGGCCCAAAGAATTACAAAATTTATGAAGTCGCAGTGACTTTTACACCAGTCATATAACAAACACAACCTCTCAGCTTAACTCATGACAATCCATAACCAAAAAATGAGTTTGATATTTAACACAACATCGTCTACCAAAATAAGGTGATGTTGGAAGCGAACCAATCTTCTTCAACTTGATTATTCCTACCAATAAGTTGAATGTCGTTCCACCAAATTGAACCTTTCCTATATATCCTCTTGAGCATGTTCCGCATAAAATTTTATCCTGTAAACTAAAATATCCCTCCAAATGGCTTCATCCTCCATTCCCACTTTTAAAGCAAAACAAGATTTAACCATTCCCAATCCTCCTTCCTCTTTAGATTTATAAACACTGTTCCATTTAATCCAATTTAATCCAATGTATCCCTCTCTTTTCTTCATTACTAAATCAAAGAAATCTGCTATGAACTTGGATAATCTCCTTAATGACCTTCTTTGGAGTTTTATAAAATGACATAAAAAAATACTGGAAGGCTTTACAAAACTCAATTCGACAAAATCACCCTCCATCCCATAGAAAGTCAAATATCTCTCCGCAAAGGAAAGCTTCTTCTTCATGCTAGCAATTAGAGGCCTCCAAGTTTTACATCTCATTGCACCCTTTTTTACAATGACATTCTCAAGTATAACTTTTAACCAATTATTATAAAAAATTGATTTTTATTATCAAAGAAACGATTATTTAATTAAAGGGGTGAAGTGAATATTTTAAAATGATATCTTATTCGTTTTCGTTCAATAGATTTTTTTAGTGAGATTTTAACCAGGCATTATCTTTAACGAACATTTAATTAATAGGAGGTGTTATGAATAATGTAGGTTCAATATAGCTGTCTCTTTCTCCTCCAACAAACTCCATCCACTCAATGTATATTAAAAGTATATTAATGTGTATTTATCTTATTGCATTTGTGTCCAATAAATATGAATCATATTATTGTGTAAGTTACACGTGACAAATATATTACATTACTTGTAATATTTTCTCATCTCTCTTGCTCACTTTCCTTAGTTTATAACATTATTTTATTTTAATTTATTAAATAATTAATGCATTTGATCTTTATATTTACTAAATATAAAAATAAACACTTTAGTATCCTTTAATTTAGTTGGATACCGATATCTTCAACCAATCAAATATCATAATTTAATACCACATCATCTTTTTATTTTATTTTATTTTAAAATAAATTAAAAATTTTAAATAATTTACACTAAAAATATCAATATTCAATTTAAACTCATTGATACTAAAAAATTTATCTAAAAAAAATTATTAAATGAAATTAATTTTTTATTGGCTATTTTAATTTATTGAATAATCATCCCATTTATATATAGACCAAGTACATAAATTGTTAATGGAAACAAAAATTCATTTAATCAAAAATTATAAATTTGATCTAAAGTTATTAATTTTTTTTTTTTGAAATAATCAAAATTTTCAAATTATATATTAATATAATAATATTTTTAATTTATTTATCAAACTAACCATATTTGTGGGAGCATGTGTCATTCCAATTGACGGATGCATGTAAAATGTAGGAGCATGCGCCATTGCAATTGGTTAATGCATGTAAAATGTAGGAGCACGAGTGTCATACCCCAAAATTTGCCCATTAATATTTCAAGACATTTTTCAGGGGCATTCCGACTCATTTTATGGCACTGATCTTAAAGGGACAAAGGCCCAGCTCACGAATGACCCAATCCAGAAAATGGCCCAAACTGGCCTGTTCGCTACACGCTCGCCTAGCGAACGTTACGTTCGCTACACGCTCGCCTAGCGAACGTTCGCTACACGCTCGCCTAGCGAAGCAAACGTTCGCTACCAGCTCGCCTAGCGAGGCTGACAGACAACAAAAAATTTCGGGCTTCGTTCTGAGCCCATTAGGTCATGAAAAAGGGCATTATAAATACCAGCACTTCAGTAATGAAAGGGAGGACGAAAAACAGAGGAAGACGGACGGAACCCTGGCCTAGAAACCCTGGAGATCAACTTGAAGGATTCCGAGTAAAGAAACCCTAAAGGCCGCTCATCCGCTCCGAAGCTACCACCGCCCAACTCAATCCGGCTCGCCAATTCAAGGTTGCAATTCGATTGCAAACAGGTTTGCATTACTATTATCGTGTTATTTTCTTAATTTGCATGTGATACCGCTTTATGTTCTTAACTTGCATGTGATATTATAATTGAATTCATAAACATATTTGAGGTTTTGCATGTGAATTTAAGTGTGCCTGGATATTGTGAATGCTGAACCATATAATTATGTGTTGAATGCCATAAGCCATGCCGCAGGTTGAAGTCATACTGTTCTGAAATTCAAAACCCGCAGCCGCTCGCTAGCACATCGCTAAGCGAGCATGTAGCGAGTATTCGCTAGGCCTTCGCTAGGCGAGGCAGAGGCGAACGGGGCAGCCGCCAATATTTTGTTTGTTATGTCTTATGTGTATCTGGTCGATCCTATGTTAATTATACACTGTTTTCTTGCTGCTGTTTTTTCTTTTACGGTGTAATCCACGATTACACCCGGATTTGGTACTCTAACCCGTTTGTTGAATTTTGCAAAGGTTCATATGTCCCAGAAAAAGATCGTCGTTTAGGTCTTCCACTTTATTTGTGGGATACCCTTATGGAGACTCACCCTAAGTGGCCTAATTAATTTTAATGTGTTAATTTTAATGTATTAATTTTAATGTATTAATTTTAATGTATTAATTTTAATGTATTGATTTTAGTATGAACTTAATTACTTAATTGACTTTAAAATATGACCTTTAAATAAGTGATCTTGGACCTCTCTCGTGCCTTACGATATTACGGCGTTACGGTCATGTCCCGCGAATGTGGGGATACACTTAGCAATGGCCCTTCGATTAAATCATCATAAAATAAATCATAGTCCCTCGGATGTTGCCTTCGAAAATACGATTTTGTCCCTCGATGACCCTTCGGTGTAGCCTACGGTTAAATGATGATCGTCCCTTCGAATGCTAAGGTATCCTTACAAATGTTGCCTTCAATGACCAATCGATGACCCTACGATGACCCTTTAACATCCAAAGGGTAAAATTACTTACTTCTCAATAGTAAGGACAGTTTTACCCTCATAAGGATAGGAAACGTTCATAACGACCTTAGGAAGGTATAACTCTCAATTGCTGGATCATAACCTAAAACATTTTCCACCCCTCACACTTTACACTTTACAAATCCTAGAAAATCACCACTTGGTATACATTCATACTAGAATCATTACCAGGTTACATTTTTCTAAACCGTTTTCAAAATCAAACGAGATAAATACTTTGTATACATTCATACGAGAATCATTACAAAGTTAAACTCTCTTTTCGAAACATTTTTTAAGCAATTCACCGACACTTTTCAGACAAAAATATAAGTGATCCAGCAATTAAGAGCCCATGGATAACCATGGATACAAAGGGTGCTAATACCTTCCCTTTGTATAATGTACCTCCCGAACCCAAAATCCATTGAGGTCTTTCCTGTTCTTTTCCACCTTTCCTTATTGGATAAAAGAAAAGTCGGTGGCGACTCTTGCTATCCGCGACATTGCGATAAAAAGCAAAACACCCCAAGTCAGTTCACCGTATGACAACGAGCCACTACTATTTGCGCATGCATGTAAAAAAATAAATAGTACCCACATGCATGCACCAATTGCAGTGACGCATGCTCCTACATTTTACATGCGTCAATTGCAGTGGTGCATGCTCTTATATTTTACATGTATGCGCCAATTTTTGTGGCATTTGAGTACAAATTGATCAACGTATGCGCCATAGCAAATGGCGTCTTTATTTTTTTTATTAAGTGATTATATTGATAGATATTTTCGTATTACTCTTTAGAAAATAGTTATTTAAAAAAAATCAAAGTTATTTAATAAAAAAACGTTTTACTACCTTCATTGTATATAGGTTGCATAATAATTAAGATCCTGTCTAGATTCAAACTTATATATAAGCATATCCTATGCAATTAATTTTTCAATTATTCTAATAAAGGTGCATGAAATACGTTAATTAAGTAATTATTATTGATCCTAATTAGAAAAACGTCATGGTGTTGGAAATCCCCCAAAACCTATGAAGAATTTCAATCAATCTTGATGAATAAGATTGTAATTACCCACACAATAACAACGAAAAGAAAGAATAGTGGGGAAAGAAAGAAAGTAAAGAACGATGAAGGAGAAGAGTAATATAATTCTGCAGAGTTTCTCTCTGCCCATAAACTGTGGAAAACTTCTTATTCACTTTGAAACTGTAAAATACTGTTAATACAATGTTATGAATTATTTATTCACTTCTCTATGAAAATAAGGGTTACTCCCTCTATTTATAGATTTATGTTAACTTGGACCTCAAGTCAAAGCTCAAAACTATAAAAGCCCAAAATAGCTAACATTACTCAACACACTAGGTGGTTCGACACTTCCTTACTTCTGTCGAGCAACCTGCTTCGATTCAAGGAATTACAATTCAACACACCACCTAATTCATTGTGTCTAAGCTATCTACATTCATCATAGCTCTTAGCCTTCTGAACACTTCGACTGCACTCCCTTTGCCATGGTGTCTGCAATCTGATTCTCAGTTCTGCAGTGTTCCACAATCATCTTCCCATCTGCTACCTGCTCTTGAAGATAATGGAACCTCATCTCGATGTGCTTGCTTCGACCATGTGTTATCGGATTCTTCGCCAGATTGATAGCAGACATGTTGTCGATCTTCATGGTAATTGCTCCATGACTCTTTGCTATTATTTCTTCGACCAGATTCACCATCCATGTTGCTTGGCATGCACAAAGAGAAACAACTACGTATTCTGCTTCGCATGACGATAAAACCACTACTTACTCCTTACTCGAACTCCAAGCAACTGGTGCACCTCCTAGCATAAACACATAACCAGCTGTGGATTTTCGATCCTCAGCATCACTACACCAACTTGAGCCGGTGTATCCCACTAATTTGCATTATTTTCCTTCATCAGCTGCAGGAAACAAAATGCCATAGTCGAGAGTTCCTTTCAGATACCTTAGTATCCTCTTCGCCGCTGCTAGATGTGATACATTTGGCTTCTGTATGAACCTACTCACCATACCTACACTGTATGCTAAGTCGGGCCTTGTGTCACAAAGGTATCGAAGTGACCCAATAAGTCTTATATATTGGGTTGGGACGACATCATCTTCATCTGAATCCTTCGACAATTGTAATCTGGGCTCAGCTGGAGTCAAAGTTGGGTTGCAATCTTGCATCTCAAATCTCTTGAGAATTTCGCCTGCATACCTTTTTTGGTGCATCGTCAACCCTCTACCACTCTTGTAGAATTCGATGCCAAGGAAATATAAAATGTCACCCAAATCTGACATTTCGAATTCCCTGTTGAGATCACCTTTAAAAAGTCTTCGATCTCCTTCTTGCAACTACCTGTTATCAACAGGTCATCAACATAGATACATAGTACAAGCAATTCACTCTTACTTCTTCTTACATATACTCCATGTTCAGATTTTCACTTTACAAATTCCTTCTCCCTTAGAAAGCCATCTATCTTCTTGTTCCAAGCTCTTGGAGCTTGTTTAAGTCCGTACAAGGCTTTATGCAGCCTATACACCTTTCTTTCTTCGCCATGTTTCACAAACCCAGCTGGTTGTGCAACATAAACTTTTTCTTCTAAGGGGCCATTAAGGAATGCACATTTCACGTCCATCTGGCACATCTGTCAGTTGTTCATGTTTTCTAGACCAACAACCAACCTGATTGTTTCGATCCTAGCAACAGGTGCAAAAACTTCATCGAAGTCGATTCCTTCTTTCTGAAGAAATCCTTTCGCCACAAGTCTTGCCTTGTGTCGAGTCACTTCTCCTTTGGTATTCAACTTCACCTTGTATACCCACTTCACATTGATTGCCTTCTTGTCTTAGGGCAATTTGACAAGTGACCAAATGTTGTTGACTTCGATTGACTTCAACTCTTCGTCCATTGCTTTCATCCACTTCGAATCTTTCAATGCCTCAGCTGCATTGACAGGTTCGACATCTGCGTGGAAAGCATAATGTACCAACTCATCTTCATCATTGACCATATCATCTGATGTAATCACACATTCTTTCAACCTTGAAGGCAAGTGTCTTGTTCTTTGAGGTCTGCTTGTGCTTGCTTCACCTCTGACTTCTTCCTGTCGAACTTCTCTTTCGATTTCACTAGCTGGTTCATCATAAAAGATTCTCACTGAATCTTTCTTGACATTCTCAGTCCAATCCCACTCCTTAAGCTCATCTATGATCACGTCCCTGCTGATCACTACTTGCTTATTCACTGGATCGAACAACTTGTATCCTCTAGTCGAATGATATCCTATCAGGATCATCTAACTGGACTTGTCATCAAGTTTTCTTCTCAACTGATCTGGCATATGTCTATGTGCTATAGATCCAAACACCCTCAGATGACTCAAGCTAGGCTTGACACTAGACCAGCATTCTTCTGGTGTGATTCCTTATAGCTTCTTCGTCGGACATCTGTTCAGGATATATGTCGCAGTCGACACAGCCTTTCCCCATAATTCTTTGGGTAGATGCTTGCCTTTCAACATACTTCTAACCATATTCATAATGGTTCTATTCTTCCTCTCTGCGACTCCATTCTATTGTAGAGTGTAGGGTGGCACCACCTCATACACAATCCCTTCTTTCACACATAATGCATCGAAGTCTTTCGACACATATTCTCCACCACCATCAGTTCTCAAAATCTTGATCTTTCGACTGCTCTATCTTTCGACCATAGATTTAAACTTGGAAAATACCTCGATCACTTCACTTTTCTTCTGGATTAGGTAAGACCACAGTTTTCGAATGAAATCATCTATGAATGTAACAAAGTATTTGTTACCTCCAACCGAATCTACATGGAGAGGACCACATACATCAAAGTGTATGACTTCAAGAATTGCCTTCGACCTGCTTCCTGCATCCTTACTGAAGTTGTTCCTATGTTGTTTTGCCTGCACACATTCTTCACACACTTTGTTTGGAATGTTGATTTCTGGTAATCCTGAAACCATATTTCTTCTCTTCAAATCTCTAATGTCTTTGAAATTGAGATGACCAAGTTTGTAATGTCATATCCATTCATCTCTGCTGGCTGTTGTTGCAAGGCACTTATGCTCCATCACATTTAGTTCAATTTTGAAGGTTCTATTCTGAGACATTGGAGCCTTCAAGATCAACCTTCCATTTGAGTCGAGAACTCTCATTATCTTGTCTTTGATCGACACCTTGTGGTTCTTTTCGACCAACTGTCATATACTGAGCAAATTACTCTTCATGCCTGGTATGTATAACACATTTGAAATTACTAACCTCTTGTCATCTTTCCTCATAATCAGAACATCACCAACATCTTCAGCTGCTAGAGTGTTGTCATTTGCAAATTTCACCATGTTCGTCATTGAGGGCTTTATGTTGACAAACCAATCTTTTCTTCTAGACATGTGTGATGAGCATCCTGAGTCCAAGTACCACTGGTCCTTGAATCTCTCTTCTTCTCTTGTTGTAACCATCAACAACATCTCTTCTTCTTTGTGTTTCGCCAGCTTTGCATAAGTTTCTTGATTCTTCTGCTTTTCTGGACAATCACTGGAATAATGACCATACTTCTGACAATTGTAACACTGAACGTGACTCTTGTCTGGCTTTTGACCACCACCTCTTCCTCTACCTACAACACCACCTCTTTGGTTGCCTTGGTTCCAGGGTTTTCTCTGATTTGACCAATTTCCTTCTTGCTGATTTCGATCAGTCGAATTGTTGTAGCCTCTTCTGCCTTTGTTGCCATTCCAGCTTCCTTTGCCTTTTCTTTCTTTCACTGATTGAGCCTGCAAAGCCATATCACTCTTCGACTTTCCTGTAGCTCTTTCAGCCATTCTTTGTTCATGAGATTCAAGCGTCCCTTAAAGCTCTTCCTTTGTCAATTTTGACAGATCTTTCGACTCTTCTATGGCTACTACCACGTGGTCGAACTTTGAAGCCAACGACCTCAAGATATTTCCAACAACATATCTTGATGTCAACACTTCTCCACATACCTTGATTTGATTCACTAGTTTCGTAACCTTGGTGAAGAAATCGGTTATGCTTTCATTGTCTTCCATCTGAAGCAATTCATACATTATTTTGTGAGTTTGTAACCTCACCTCTTTCACCTTCTCCACGCCTCCAAACGATTTCTCCAAAATTTCCCATGCTTCTTTTGCTGACTCTGCATCACTAACATTTTTAAAGTTATCTGCATCAACACATTGATGGATTATAAAGAGAGCTTTATAATCTTTCTTCTTCAATTCTTTATGTGCAGCCTTTTCTTGATCCGTCGTGACTTCTACAAGCGTTGCTGTCATACCCCAAAAATTACCCATCATTTTTCCTAAAAAAAAAAAAAATAAAAAAAATAAAAAAAAAAAATAAAAAAAATAAAAAAAAAATTAATTAATTAATTAATTAATTAATTAATTAATTAATTAAATAATTAAAATAAATATATAAATAAAATATAACAAATTATTTTGGACTTGGGTCTCCCTCATTTCAAGCCCATTACCCACGAAATTAGTCTATAAATACTGAAGTTTCAGTAGGGGAGTGAGACTTGGAGTTTACACTGGGAGATTTACTGGAGAAAGAAGGAAGAGAAGCAAAACACTCTGAGGTTTCCTTGGAACAAAACCTTGAGGAAAAAGAAAGAGAGAGAACAGAGAAGGACGGATAGAAACTTTGGCATAGGAACCCTGCCTACCCGGAGAATTCAGAGTAAAGAAACCCTGAAGGCAGCCCATCTGCACCGAAGCCATCGCCGTCCAATTCCCGCTGCCTAACTTATTCCGATACTACAAGTGGTCAATCCCTTCAACCTTGAATTGGCAAACAGGTTTGCGTATCTCTATTGTTTATACTTTCAATTGGCCATATCTACATATATAATGCATCATGATTAAATGTTGATATATAATTTGCTTTCGTATGGGAATTTAAATATGCCTGAATACCCTGAATGTTTGACCATGTTATTCCTGTGATAAAATGCCATAAAATTCAAAGTTCCTAACATGGGGCTGTTTTCAAATTCAAAATCCGTGGTCTTCGCTAGGCGAGACAGAGGCGAACGAGACAGTACCTGATTCTTCTAGTCTGTTTTTTTTATGTTTTTATCATAGCCATGCATTATTTATCCTATCCTATTTATTGTTGTGATATTTCTCCGGTGTAATCTTCGATTGCACCCTGATTTGGTGTTCTGACATGTTTCTTTTTTTTGAGTTTCGTAAAGGTTCACATATCCCAGGAAAAGGTTATTGGCTAGGTATTCCACTTTATTTGTGGGATACCCTTGTGGAGTTTCACCCTAAATTAATTTTTTAATGTATTAATTTCTAATGTATTAATTTTTTAATATATTATTTTTAATAATTTTAATGTGGAGTTTCATCCTAATTATATAATTAATTGTAAAACTTTGCCTTTGAATAAGTGATCTTGGACCTCTCTTTGTTGCCTTACGATTACGATATTACGGTCATGTCCCGCGAACGTGGGGATACCCTTAGCAAAGACCCTTCGGTTAAATCATCATAAAATAAATTATAGTCCCTCGGATGTTGCCTTCGAATATACAACTTTGTCCCTCGATGACCCTCCGATGTTGCCTACGGTTAAATGATGATAGTCCCTTCGAATGCTAAGGTATCCTCATAACTGTTGCCTTCAATGACCAATCGATGACCCTACGATGACCCTTTTACATCCAAAGGATAAAACTACTTATTTCTCAATAATAAGGACAGTTTTACCCTCATAAGGATAGGAAATACTCATAAAGACCTTGGGTCGGTATAACTCTTAATTGCTGGCTCACAACCTAAAACATTTTTGCACACCTCACACCTTTCAAAATACCTTCAGAAAATCACCACTTGGTATACATTCATACTAGAATCATTACCGAGTTATATTTTTCTAAACAATTTTCAAAACTAAACGAGATAATCACTTTGTATACATTCATACAAGAATCATTACAAAGTTAAATTCTCTTTTCAAAACAATTTTTCTAAACAATTCACAAACACTTTTTTTTCAGACAAAAATAATATAAGTGATCGAGCAATTAAGAGCCCATGGATAACCATGGATACAAAGGGTGCTAACACCTTCCCTTTGTATAATGTACCTCCCGAACCCAAAATCTAAATTAAGGTCTTTCCTGTTCTTTTCCACCTTTCCTTATTGGATAAAAGAAAAGTCGGTGGCGACTCTTGCTAACCGCGACATTGCGATTAAAAAACACAAAAAGTCCAGTTCACCGTATGACAGAACTGGCGACTCTGCTGGGGACCCTAAATATTTAAAAAGAGAGGTTACCTCAAAAACAAGATCACTTATTCAATTTGTCTGATTTATTTTTAAGGGATTGCTTGGGTATGTTATGCTTGAGTGAAAGATCCTACACCCGGATCTAGTGTATCTTAGGTAAGTAGCAAGAGATCATCGCGACTGTCCGGCGTATACTGGAATGGTCAAAATGATGGCTACGGTTAATGTGGCACTTTGGATGTCCTGATGTTCCTCATGTTAGTTGAGGAAATATTTGGCATTCGCGTGGTGTCATAAAAGCATTAACCAGACCTTTAGAACCCTAATTGACTCATCCTGGCCATTAGAAAGTAGTGAGATAACTGGCTTCGGTTCCGACTGGAGTTGGTTGAGACTCGATACTACACTCTTTGAGATTGGACTTTAGGGAAGCTTCGGTCAACCACTTGGTGTTGCACTGAAGTGGACTTAAGGAAAGGTCAATGATTTGAGATCCTTCTAGAACCCGGTTACTATTCTAAGACAGGTTGAACCAACCAAACTTCAGTGGGGAGGGTATTTACCTATGGAACTCACGCAAGCCTTAAAACCTAGGAATGATTGTTGTGTGACTTGCTTGTGCTTGTTATTTATCTAACAACATGACATCATAACAACATAACATTATAACATCATGGCATTGTACTAACCATTTCAAGGATTTAGGGATTTAACTCTGCTAAAAAAAAAACAAAAACAAAAGCAAAAACAAAAGAGAAAAGAAAAAAAAAGCTCTTTTTGTTAGTTTATGCAAAGTTAAATCCCGAAAGTCCTTGAAAACATTTCATACATTGCATTGCATCGCATAACAGGTATTCTAAAGGATCAGTGTTCTCACGATTTTCCTATCAAACAGATTCCAGCAGATTCAAACAGATTGAACAATGGCTCTCGAACAAACTGTCAAAGATCTCCAGGCCCAGAATGCTCAATTCCAGGAAATGATGCTGAGCTTATCTAAGGGGCAGGAAGAACTGAAAGCTCTTTTGATGGAGAAGAAGAAGGACCAGAAACCTGTGGGTTACATCAACCCGGGGAGAAGGCTTAAGGGACAGGTTACAGGAGTCAAGATTAGAATTCCGAAGGATTCAGAAGAAGAGACCGAGAATGATTCGGAAGATGAGAATCCTAATCTCGTCAATTCTGAGGACGACGATGAAGATTATGAACATGAACAGTACTCTCCGAAGGATGATAAGTACAAGTTGCTGGAAGAACGTATGCTAGCTATGGAGGGGCAGAAAGTGCCCGGTCTGGATTTCGAAAACTTGGGTCTGGTCTCTGATGTGGTCATTCCCCGCAAATTCAAGGTTCCCATTTTCACTAAGTATGATGGTGCCTCTTGTCCTCAGATGCATCTAAGGGCTTATGTGAGAAAGATTCAGCCGCACACTACTGATAAGAAACTGTGGATCCATTTCTTCCAAGAGAGTCTGTCTGGCACACAGTTAGAGTGGTATTATCAGCTTGAGAGCTCTAACATCCGCACATGGACTGATTTAGCAACAGCTTTCTACAAGCACTACCAGTATAATTCTGAGTTAGCGCCTACTCGGCTACAGCTACAAAATATGAATATGGGCTCTAAAGAAAGTTTCAAAGAATATGCTCAAAAGTGGAGAGATTTGGCTGGCAGAGTCAAACCCCCTATGACTGATCGAGAGTTAGTGGACATGTTCATGGGTACACTGACTGGCCCATTCTACAGCCATCTACTGGGAAGTTCCTCGTCAGGTTTCACTGAACTTATCTTGACAGGTGAACGGGTTGAAAGCGGCATTCGAAGTGGAAAGATACAGGCAGCTACTTCTGCAAGCACCAAAAAGTCCTATCAGGGAAAGAGTGAATCAAATGCTGTGTACAGTGAGAGGAAGCATAACAAGAAGAATCGTGACCATACTGTTGGGGCAGTTACAATTGCCGCACCGCCATCTCAGAACTTCCAACACAGACAAGACAGGTCGAGAAGACAGTTTACCAAGATCAATATGACTTTAACCCAAGCACTGCAGAGTATGTTAAAGGCCAATTTGATTACCCTCAGAGGCCCTCCTGCAAATCCCAACACTACTTCTCCTCGTTATAATCCCAACGCCAGGTGTGCCTATCACTCCGATAGCCCCGGGCATGATACGAATGATTGCTGGTTGTTGAAGAACAAGATTCAGGATATGATCGACGCTGGAGAAATTGAATTTGATCCTCCGGCGACCCCCAATGTCATCACAGCACCTATGCCTAATCATGACCAGAATGTTAATGTTGTGGACGACAATTCTCACGTTACTGACGTTGCTGATTTAGCATCTCCTCTCCTGATCGTTAAGAAGAATTTATTGCAAGCTGGTTTATTTCCAGGTTGTGCTGAAGATTGCGATCTCTGTGTACTCCGACCCAATGATTGTTTGAAGTTGAAGAACGGCATTCAACGGCTGATGGATGATCGTACAATTCTATTTGAAAGGGTTCCTAAGGTGGACAACTCTATTGAAGAGGTATCTGTGATTGCTAGGTCCAAAGCTCCAGTGAAGATTACCGCTACTAGAGTGCCTGTGAAGATTACCGCTGAGCCCAAAGTGGCTCCCCTGATTATTACCGCACCTGGCCCCGTGCCATATTCCTCCAGCAAAGCTATTCCGTGGAACTATGGAGGCGACGTTTACATCCATGGCATAAAGCAAGTTGGTAGTTCTGCTAATCCTAATGATATTGTGGGGACTAGTAAAGTTACTCGAAGTGGAAGGATCTACTCCCCAGAAATCTCACCTCCCGCTCCCGAAATTCGAGGAAAAAGACCAGTCAATCCTCCTCAGTCAGAGACATCGGTCGAAGTTACTTCTGAAGATGTTGCCAAACAGGAAATGGAAGAGATGCTGAAAATCATCCGTAAGAGCGATTTTGATGTAGTGGAACAATTGGGGCATACTCCGTCTAAAATCTCAATGTTGTCCTTGTTATTATCCTCTGAATCCCATGCCAATGCATTGATGAAATTCTTGAAGACCGCTCATGTGCCTCAAGAAACATCCGTCGATCAATTCGAACATTATGTTGCTAATTTGACTGTTGACAATGGCCTAGGCTTTTCCGATGCTGACCTGACGCCAGCAGGAAAGAATCACAATAAAGCTCTGCATATCTCCATCGAGTGTGAGGGGATCACCCTGGCTCACGTGTTGATCGACAACGGCTCTTCCTTGAATGTGCTCCCGAAAGCTGTACTCGATAAATTTGACTACAAAGGCATTGAACTGAAACCTAGTGATGTTGTGGTGCGTGCTTACGATGGTGCGAAGAGTGTTGTCTATGGTGAAGTGGTTCTCCCTATCAAGATAGGACCTCAAGTCTTCAACACTACCTTTCACGTGATGGACATTCGTCCCGCCTACTCCTGCTTGTTGGGGCGCCCTTGGATCCATGGGGCAGGTGCGGTAGCTTCGTCGCTTCATCAAAAGCTGAAGTATCCAATAGCAGGCATGGTTGTCACTGTATGTGGAGAAGAAGAGTATATTGTCAGTAGTGTGCAAGCCTTCAAATACGTCGAGATGGATGGTGAATTCTTTGAGACTCCTTCTCAGTCATTTGAAGTGGTTCCTCCACCCAGTCCTGTCCTTAAGCCAACTCCCCTTGTGCCCAAGGTTGTTCGTGCTCCCCCTGTCATGATCTCTCTGAAAGATGCTCAAGCCGCGATTGAAAATGGTGATCGTGCTGGTTGGGGTCAACTGATCAATGTACCGTACAAGTCTGATAAAGCTGGCCTGGGGTTTAACTCTGGAAAGATAGTCAAAAATCAGATTAATGCTATGGAAGATGCTGATAGTGATTGCGACTTGGATAGCTGGATTTTCCCAACAATTGGTGACGGACTCAACAATTGGAAGACTGAAGACATTATCCCGATTTCCTTTAGTCAGGAGTAATTGTTATTGTTTATTCTAGAATTGCAAATTTTAATTTTCTTTTACAATCAAACTTCTTAAAGCATTGTGTCTATGCCCGAGGCACAATGGCTAATTTGTTAGGGGTTTGTCATTTTCATAAGCATATTCATATTCAATAGATCAATGGACTTTTTGCATTCAAATATTGCGCTCTTTATCTTTCCTGTCATTTTTCAAACAAGCTATGTTTCTTGCACACACTCACGTAACAATTTGCCGATCCATATCCACTCTGGATCCTGTTGGTAATGACTCTGCTACTGTTCATTATGACTTTGAAAATCCGATCTACCAAGCCGAGGATGGAAGCGAGGAAGATTGTGAAGTCCCTGGAGAACTTGCCCGACTACTGCAAGAAGAAAAGACTATACAGCCGCATGAGGAATCAATTGAAATTGTAAATCTGGGTACTGAAATAAACAAGAAAGAAGTCAGAGGTTTCTTGGGGCACTCGAATTACATTGCCCGATTCATTCCACACTTGACTGCTACCTGCAAACCCATCTTCAAATTACTGAGACAAAATCAAGAGATGGTATGGAATGATGAATGCCAAGAAGCTTATGACAAAATCAGGAAATATCGCCAAGAACCTCCAGTTCCGATGCCACCAGTTGAAGGAAGACCTTTAATTACGTATTTGACCGTGTTAGAAAATTCAATGAGGTGTGTTGGGGCAACATGACGAGTCTGGTCGAAAAGAGCATGCCATATACTGCCTTAGCAAAAGGTACCGACTGTGAAACAAGATACTCACAGCCCGAGAAAGCTTGCTGTGCTTTGGCCTGGGCTGCTCGCCGACTAAGACAGTATATGTTGAATCATACCACCTTATTGACTTCTAAGATGGATTCTATCAAATACCTATTTGAGAAACCTGCTGTCTCCTGAAAGAGTTATCACTGACAATGGTACTAATTTGAACAACAAGATGATTACTGAACTCTGCACGCAGTTCAAAATAAAACACCATAACTCTTCTCCGTACCGGCCAAAGATGAACGGCGCCGTGGGGACTGCTAACAATATCAAGAAGGTCATGCAAGAAATGACAGTAACATACAAAGACTGGCATGAGATGTTACCCTTTACTCTTTACGGTTATCGCACTTCAGTGCGCACTACGACAGGGGCAACTCCGTTCTCTTTAGTCTATGGAATGGAAGCCATCTTACTAGTGGAAGTTCAGATTCCCTCTCTAAGAATCATGAAAGAGGCGGGCTTAGATGAAGATGAATGGATTCAGACTCGACTCGATCAGATAAATCTGATTGATGAGAAGAGACTTGCGGCTGTTTGTCATGGGCAGATATATCAGAAATGCATGACCCAGGCATTTAACAAAAGAGTTAAGAGACAGGTGTACCAACTTGGCGACTTGGTGATCAAGCGTATCATTCTACCACAAACTGACCCCAGAGGCAAATGGACTCCCACATACGAAGGGCCATTTGTAGTTAAGAAGGTATTCTCAGGTGGAGCCATGATACTCGCTACAATGGATGGTGAAGACTTCCCACATCCCGTGAACGCGGACATAGTTAAAAAATACTACGCATAAAAGAGACCCGCTAGATCGACGTATCTAGGCAAAAGTAAGGGCATCCCGGCGAACCAAAAGGGTTCGGGCAAAAATTAGGGATATATAAAAAAAAATGTACACCCGGCAAGTCGAAAACCTGAAAAGGCGGCTTGGGCAAAAAAGGGTATCCTGGTGGACTGAAAACCTGAAAAGGCGGTCCAGGCAAAAATTAGGGATTAAAGCGTATGACTATGTCCCGTTCTCAGTCAACTTTCATCCAAGTTCGAGGGACTGACCAAGCCAATCACTTCTATCCGACAGCAAGGGATGAGATGCTCGAAGACATAATGACAGTAGTAGGCTTAAAATCAATAGGACTTCTTCCACATAGCTTTCTCTTTGTTTTCGACAATTTCCTCTTACTAGGATTTCTGTCTCCTTGTACACAAATTGCCTGTTTATAGGCCTCCTTTCAAAATCAATACAACCCTCTTTCAAAAAAAGATGCTTTTGTTTTTACTTTTCTGTTTTGGTTGCGTAAATGTCCATTGATTTAATTTGAATTAATATGTGCATTTGAATATGACTGATGTTTACCAAAAATACATGCATAGAATAGCAATAGCAATTACTACCCGACTTCAGGATCAAGGAAAAGGTCTAATCATGCTTCCAATGAATCCGCTACCAATTCTCTTCCCCAGCAAGCCTGTTTTTTTTCCTCAGAAAATGGCAGTATCCCCAGGCACAGCCAGTTACTCCCCAACAGAGGTCGGCGTCACCAGACAGATTGATCATCTCATCCATCCCCAGCCAGGCTCTGTTGAATATTTCCACCATCAGACAGAAATCAAGCATCCCCAGCCGAGAAAGGGTCATCGACACAAATGTCTCAAATCAGTAGATGGGGATTTATTTTCCCCAGTAGAGTCCCCAAGCAGAACTTCTCATACGCATAACTCATTCATTACATCCTTTCACAGCATACGCATGCATACAACATTCACATTTATTTTAGCATAACACGAAACATCTCATGCATCATGACATAGCATGAAGCTAACTTTTTCTTTGCAGGTTAATTATCCTCCTGATATAGTCAAAGTAGAAGGTTCATTCAGACAGACACCTTTATCAATCACATTCAAGATTCAGATACATATTTCAAATACAGTTCATGGGAACATTCATTCTGACAACACTTCGATATCCTCCTAACGATGGCATCTCTAAGCCCATCCCAGACATTTATTGCAAGTACAACATATACAGGTTATCAGATACAGCCTAACGTACGGTTCATTCTGATTCAGCCCAACATATGACTTCTTCAGCAACTCCAATGCGGTCTAACGTACGACCCATTTGGACCTTCAAATCCTCAGATGCTGCCTAGCGTACGGTACATTCAGGGGTGTAGTCTAGCGTACGACTACTTTCTTTTTCAGATGCAGCCTAACGGACGGCTCATTCTACAACTCGGATACGATCTAACGTACGATCCATTCTGAACTTCAACAACCCCAACGCGGTCTAACGTACGACCCGTTTGGATCTTACAACCCTCAGATGCTACCTAACGTACGGTACATTTCTGAAGTGTAGTCTGGCGTACGACTACCGCTTTCATCATCAGATGCGGCCTAACAGACGACTCATTCTGCGACGGTCTAACGTACGACCCGTTCGGATGTCCATCCCCTCAGATGCTACCTAACATACGGTACATTTCTGAAGTGTAGTCTAACGTACGACTACCCCTTTCATCATCAGATCCTACCTAACATACGGTACATTTCTGAAGTATAGTCTAACGTACGACTACCCCTTTCGTCATCAGATTCAGCCTAACGTACGGCTCATTCTGCAACTCAGATACGATCTAGCGTATGGTCCATTCTGATCCTTTATCCCCAACAGCATATGACACACTCCGACTCCCCAGCGAAGTCGGCAGCCTAATGGATGACTCATTATACGGTCTAACGTACGACCCAGTGTGGCACCCATGTCTTCAAATTGGCCTAATATACGGCGCGATCTGAAGCTTTCGTCATCAAACCTCCCGGATGGCATCTTTAAGCCCATCTCCATCAAGACCAACTGTCGATTCTCAAGTGCAAATTTTTGGGGCATTCTAGTGTTCAATAATCTTCCACCTCCAGACCACGAATGGCATACACGCCATCCTAACTCTCTCGGTTCAAGAATATTGAACAGGGGCAGCTGTCATACCCCAAAAATTACCCATCAATTTTCCTAAAAAAAAAAAAAAAAAAAAAAAAAAAAAAAAAAAAAAAAAACGAAAAAAAAAAAAAAAATTTAATTAATTAAATAATTAAAATAAATATATAAATAAAATATAACAAATTATTTTGGACTTGGGTCTCCCTCATTTCAAGCCCATTACCCACGAAATTAGTCTATAAATACTGAAGTTTCAGTAGGGGAGTGAGACTTGGAGTTTACACTGGAAGATTTACTGGAGAAAGAAGGAAGAGAAGCAAAACACTCTGAGGTTTCCTTGGAACAAAACCTTGAGGAAAAAGAAAGAGAGAGAACAGAGAAGGACGGATAGAAACTTTGGCATAGGAACCCTGCCTACCCGGAGAATTCAGAGTAAAGAAACCCTGAAGGCAGCCCATCTGCACCGAAGCCATCGCCGTCCAATTCCCGCTGCCTAACTTATTCCGATACTACAAGTGGTCAATCCCTTCAACCTTGAATTGGCAAACAGGTTTGCGTATCTCTATTGTTTATACTTTCAATTGGCCATATCTACATATATAATGCATCATGATTAAATGTTGATATATAATTTGCTTTCGTATGGGAATTTAAATATGCCTGAATACCCTGAATGTTTGACCATGTTATTCCTGTGATAAAATGCCATAAAATTCAAAGTTCCTAACATGGGGCTGTTTTCAAATTCAAAATCCGTGGTCTTCGCTAGGCGAGACAGAGGCGAACGAGACAGTACCTGATTCTTCTAGTCTGTTTTTTTTTATTTTTATCATAGCCATGCATTATTTATCCTATCCTATTTATTGTTGTGATATTTCTCCGGTGTAATCTTCGATTGCACCCTGATTTGGTGTTCTGACATGTTTCTTTTTTTTGAGTTTCGTAAAGGTTCACATATCCCAGGAAAAGGTTATTGGCTAGGTATTCCACTTTATTTGTGGGATACCCTTGTGGAGTTTCACCCTAAATTAATTTTTAATGTATTAATTTCTAATGTATTAATTTTTTAATATATTATTTTTAATAATTTTAATGTGGAGTTTCATCCTAATTATATAATTAATTGTAAAACTTTGCCTTTGAATAAGTGATCTTGGACCTCTCTTTGTTGCCTTACGATTACGATATTACGGTCATGTCCCGCGAACGTGGGGATACCCTTAGCAAAGACCCTTCGGTTAAATCATCATAAAATAAATTATAGTCCCTCGGATGTTGCCTTCGAATATACAACTTTGTCCCTCGATGACCCTCCGATGTTGCCTACGGTTAAATGATGATAGTCCCTTCGAATGCTAAGGTATCCTCATAACTGTTGCCTTCAATGACCAATCGATGACCCTACGATGACCCTTTTACATCCAAAGGATAAAACTACTTATTTCTCAATAATAAGGACAGTTTTACCCTCATAAGGATAGGAAATACTCATAAAGACCTTGGGTCGGTATAACTCTTAATTGCTGGCTCACAACCTAAAACATTTTTTCACACCTCACACCTTTCAAAATACCTTCAGAAAATCACCACTTGGTATACATTCATACTAGAATCATTACCGAGTTATATTTTTCTAAACAATTTTCAAAACTAAACGAGATAATCACTTTGTATACATTCATACAAGAATCATTACAAAGTTAAATTCTCTTTTCAAAACAATTTTTCTAAACAATTCACAAACACTTTTTTTTCAGACAAAAATAATATAAGTGATCGAGCAATTAAGAGCCCATGGATAACCATGGATACAAAGGGTGCTAACACCTTCCCTTTGTATAATGTACCTCCCGAACCCAAAATCTAAATTAAGGTCTTTCCTGTTCTTTTCCACCTTTCCTTATTGGATAAAAGAAAAGTCGGTGGCGACTCTTGCTAACCGCGACATTGCGATTAAAAAACACAAAAAGTCCAGTTCACCGTATGACAGTTGCTACTCCTTCCTCCACAAGATCTCAAAGATCTTGATAACAGAACACAATCTTCATCTGCTTGCACCAATTTCATAATTGTTATTCTTGAGAATCGGAAGATTTGCTGGAAAATTCCCGTTTGGATGATTTGTTGTCATGGTGATTTTCTTCCCACGAATCGATTAAACTGGAGCTCTTGATACCAGATGTTGGAAATCCCCCAAAACCTATGAAGAATTTCAATCAATCTTGATGAACAAGATTGTCCACACAATAACAACGAAAAGAAAGAACAATGGAGAAAGAAAGAAAGTAAAGAACGATGAAGGAGAAGAGTAATATAATTCTGCAGAGTTTCTCTCTGCCCACAAACTGTGGAAAACTTCTTATTCACTTTACAACTGCAAAATATTGTGAATACAATGTTATGAATGCTCAATTCACTTCTCTATGAAAATAAGGGTTACTCCATCTATTTATAGATTTAGGTTAACTTGGACCTCAAGGCAAAGCCCAAAACTATAAAAGCCTAAAATAGCTAACACTACTCAACACACTAGGTGGTTTGACACTTCCTTGCTTTTGTCGAGCAACCTGCTTCGACACAAAAAATTACAATTCAACACATGGAACCAAGATATTCTTAATCATAATGTCACGTCACACGTATCATTCAATTTTGGGTTAATCAAAAAATTTGTTTCGATAATTGCCAGTGGCAAATGTTCTCTTATTAGAATCACCACTGGGAGTTGGATTTTCTTACTCATACAATATATCAGATTATACCGTTGGGTGACAAAACCACAGCAAAATATTCTTATATTTTTCTTCGAAATTGGTTCAAGAAATTTCAACAATATAAAACTCAAATTTCTTCATAGCTTGTGAAAGTTATGTTGGCCATTATATCCCTCAGTTAGCTCATGTTATGCTCTCAAAAAATTAGAGGGAAAATTCTTACAAATTCATCAATTTGAAGGAAATTGTGTTAGATTTATCTAATATTTTATATTGTGGGCTATAATTAATTATTATTTAGTTTGTAAAAAATGGTTTAACCGTGATTTTGTTGGAGGTATATCTTTTTATTGGTTAAGTGACTTAGGCTTCAAAGCTTGTTCCATTGAGAGTTATGAATAGTAGTGTAAGACATTGAGGAAAATTCAATCACTCATTTTTTAAGATTTCGAATCAAGATAAAAAAAAACGATAACCTTTATTTTTAAATCACGTCTACAACATGGTAAATTGTTTCCACTTAATTATATGAATTGGGATTCAATTATTTATTGTTAATATATGATTAGGATTCAATAAATGTAACTTGGTTATGAAGGAACGGTTTCATTGCTTTAAGGCATTGTGTCGGGGTGTTTAGTTTTTTTAAAATAAAAGTTGAAAGAAAATAAGAAGTAATAGTTTCTTTTTTAAAAAAATTGGTTAAGAAGAGATTGATTGGAAAACTCAGCAAAACTTTTCTTGAAAAATTAAATAATATGAAGTAATAGTTTCTTTAAAATAAAAAAGATTAAGGTTAATTTGTGTACCAAAATCACATGTTAAAAAATTTATCAATAAAAAATTCGTATTGGAAAAAAGAATAACAATATCAATTATAAAGTTGTATTAAATTCAACATACAATTTTTAATAATTTTTTTGATGTATTTATTCATTAACTTATATCCCTAAAACACAAATTAATATTACCCTTTAAAAGAATTGGATAAGCAACCAAAGAGATTTATTTAAAAACTGAGCGGAACTTTTCTTAAAAAATTAAATATGAAATATGAAGCTCAAATACTTTAGAGTTTAGCAATGGAAAAGGATCAGTGTTCGATGTATCCCAAACCAATTTTCACTAACTTTTTTTTGTAGTTCATATTTCACCGCATGTCACTACAATTAACTTCAGTACTAAAATTATCATACATATACGAGTATATTACATATCTTTCCCCCACTCATATCAGTATGTTTGTGTCTCAAAGATGTATCATATCTAGAATTCCACGTTTTAAATTAAGCATGGTTAATAATACTAAATGTTGTCTATATATTAACATATATTGAATAAATTAAAAACATAATCATATAGAATAAATTGTAATATTTTTTGATTTTTTACTCAATCAATATTATTTTAGACTTTTTACTAAATTAATATTAGTTTATATGATTTTATGATACATTTATTTTGTCAAATATTTTGAAATACTATATAAAGTTTTCTAAAATATTGAAATTATTACCGTTGAGGAAAAATATTTATTGTGAGTGTTGTATTATTTAATTTTAGGCGAGAGAAATTTGATTCCTATGCAAGAATTTTTATAAATAATTGTGTGTGGTTACCACCAAACTGAAATCACTCATTTTAATTTATAAAAGTCTCTTTGTAGTTTGAAGAATGGTTTTCAGTCATTATTATGATTGACTTTTCAGAGGAGGACAATTATATGTGGAGATTGTAATTAATTAAGAATATAACTATTGGAGATGTTTTGGTCTAAGAGATTTATTTGTCCAAAGGAGATAAATTTTTAAATCCAATATATGTTCACTGAGTAGCTTATTCTTGAAATTTGTGGATGAAGTTGTTGAATGTGTTTTGGTTTAGAGAATTTATTTATCCAAAGGAGATGGATTTTCGAACTAATGTATGCTCATTGAGTAACTCGTCTGACGTTCTGACCTTGGTTGTGATCTGAGTTTACATATTCCACCCAAAAGGGATTGCGTGATAATGTTGGCCTCTTCGTGGAAGCTTATATTCATTAAAGTTATATCTTGTCTTTGTTATTTGTTCTAATGCATTCTTGTTTTGTCTCAACAATGACTTTCTTTATGAACAATTGTTCTACTTCTATAGAGATCCTAAATGGGTATAATTTTAGGAAATGGAAGAAAGACTTGGAGTTTTCGTTAGGGATTGTTGATCTTGACATGACACTATGTGAAACCAAACATGTGATCAATGATCAGAGTGCACCTGAAGAGGAAGAAAAATTATCTAAGTGGGAGAGGAGTGACAGGCTTTGCTTGTGTGCTATTAAGAGGACAATTTCTGGATATTTGATAAGTGGATTTCCCGAGAAAGAGAATGCTAAAGAATATCTTACTGCTATTGGAGAGACGTTTCAAGTATCTGACAATGTTGAATCTGGATGTTTAATGAAACAACACACAGAAACCATCCTTAAATTTTGAGAGTTCTATTGCTAAAAGGTATAAAATTAGAGAAAACCCTTCTTGTTGTGGCACAAGTGTTTAGGCCATATCTCTAAAGAACGAGTTGAAAGGTTAATTAGAGATGATATTTTACCTTCCTTAGATTTCAATAATTTAGGGACTTGTGTGAATTTCATTAGAGAAATTTTTATTAAGACCAATAAGAAGGATTCAACTAGAAGTTCATACATTTTGGAAATAGTTCATACAAACATTAGCGGACCCCTTTCTCCTACTATATGTGGTAATAAATCTTTTATCATTTTTATTGACGTTTTTTCCCGGTATGGCTATCTCTACTTGAGTAAGGAAAAATCAGAAGCACTTGAAAAGATTAAAATCTTTAAGACTGAAGTTGAAACGCAACTAGGAAATGTGATAAAAGTGGTGCATTCTGGTCGTGGTGTAAAGTAATATGGTAGATATGATTTTACTGGACAACACATGAGGCCTTTGGCAAAGTACTTGCAAGATTATGGAATTGTTCCATAATGCACCATGTCTGGTAATCTTGAACAAAATGGTGTAGCCAAAAGGCGAAACCGCACCCTTAAGGATATGATGACAAGCCTGATAAGTAGGTGTAGTTTACCAGAATTTATGTGGGGTGACGCCTTAAAAATATCCCTCTATATACTAAACAAAGTTCCTAGTAATTCAGTTCCAAAAACACCTTTTGAGCTTTGGACAAGTAGAAAACCCAGTTTGAACCATCTTCGTGTCTGGGGTTGTCCCGTAGAGTTTAAAATATATAATCCCTTTGAGACAAAGCTTGACTAAAACTAGCCATTATTTTTTATTGGATATCCAGATCGAGCTAAAGGATATAGTTCTTCTGTCCTGGTAGAGGTAATAACATTATGGAGTCCATGCATGCAAAATTCCTTGAGCTTGATGTTGTTGAGCATGTCATTTCATCTTATAAAATTGATTTTGTTATGTCTGATGTTGTTACTTTGTCACTGTCGCATCCTGCGAAAAATCAACCGGCGAGCCTAAAAATAAAAACACACAGAGCCGCCACTAAACGTTATTTATCCCAAGATAGGGAAAGGAAACGCTCAGAGAAACCTGGAAAGACACGGTCTCGCGACCAGAGAGAAAAGGTTCGGGAGTCGGTTACGCGAGGGGAAGGTATTAGCACCCCTCACGTCCTAGGTACTCCTAGGGATCCACGTCCTAGAATAAAGAAAAGGTTGCTAAACATCACACACACACACAGGGAACGCAGGTGGGGTTAAGAGAACGAGCTCGATAAGGTATCGCACCTTATGCCTACATATCTTGTCTGGAACAAGAATCAGAGCCTCTGTAGTTCGGCTTACGCACGCCAAACAACACAAAACAACAAAAACAAACAAGGGTGGCAAACATGGAGCCCGACAACCACTGGATGGAATTACGTCAGCATCCGAACCAAAACATGTACTCGAAAGGGCAAACGGGGAGCCCGACTGCCAATCACTGGGCTTACGTCGGCATCCGAACCAAAACACCAAACAGCACAGTCAGATAACAAGTAAACACACGCAAAAAAGAAAAAGGTTGCCCGGAGTGGTCTCGCACGACCACCTGCCTACATACCTCGTCTGGCACGAGGATCAGGGCGATGTAGTTCCCCTTAACAGGGGAGAAACTCTCCTAACCAGAAACAGAGGGAAAGACACGACACTAGGGAGCTGAGACTCGAGCCTAATGTTGTCATGCAAAGTCGCCCTAAGTTCAGGTTTCTATCCTACTTGCATAAGCAAACTAACCTAACCAGGAAAGAAGCTAGCACACAAGCACACAATCATATATCATCAAATGAGAACAGGTATCTCAAACAAGCATGTCAATCAGATATCCACATAACACGCACTATAACCAAACAAGGGGCTCAATCAATCAGGTTTGACTGCCGAAGCGAGTCGTCTGTACAGGCTGGTTTTGCTCTTAACCTTGCCATTACGAGGCTAAGGTGAAGCAGATGAAAGGGTGAAGTGAGGATCAGACCTCACAGCTCTTATCCCTAACCAGGGAGAGCTGACAAATGAGCATGGGTCCAGAATAGGGGAACCCTTCTATACTCGATGACTCTGACACAACAGATCTTGGGCTTTTGATCTCAATGCTACAACCATGTAATGGGAGCAAGGAGAAGACTCACTGAATAGTGGGGGACAGGCTGCTTGTCCCTAACTTCCACCAATTGCCTTCTTTGAAGGACTTTTCCTGCTTGGGCTTAAAAATAAACATACACAATCATTGCCTCTTAAGGAGGACTTCAGACAATTTGCCCGGCCCGGTAACAGCCGGGTCTCCAGACTACATGAAGTAAGAAGGTTATACCTCAAATGCAAGTTGCTTAAGCAAAGCAAAGCAAAAGTTCACAAGGAACTAAGCAACTAAAGTACCTGGAAACAATCAAACTCAGTTAGTATTCAATCAGACAAATTGTACAGCAAACAATCAAACAGTTTAAACAATACAACACAAAGCAAGCTCAAGGCTTAAGCCCAAGCTCCAACACCTACAAAACAATGTTATGTTAGTGTACAAACATCCACAACATCAATTAAAATCAACTTGTATCATTCTCCATGTACATTATGCTTTTGATCCTGAAAAACCAAGCAAACATTAGCAACTAGACCACTAGGCCAAGCCTAGGGTCCCAAAGCAAGAAAAAAGTTAAAACAGCAAGGTATCCACCATCCAACATCAAATTAACATCAAACAAGAGCAAACATCCTTGGTCTCATGTTTATATCATCCATCAAGTTCAATTCATGCACACAACAATCCATATTGGTTCAAAAGAAGCATCAAACATCCAAACAGAATTATTGCATTCAAATCCATACCAAAACACATCAAAAAAATCTCAAATTAAATACACCTAAACAGGGGTCAATCAAGGTCTACCATGTCAAATTTGAGCTCAATTGGGCAAATGGAACCATGTCAATGAAAACCAACAAAAACTGACACAATTTCATGCTCCAATTCACACCATCAATGCATACATCCACTTCAAAAATTCATATCTCATTGAAAACAAAAAAGAAATGGATGAGACCAAAACAGGGAGGTCACATTATGTGTCTACAACATTCATACCAAATTTCATGACCATACAGTACAACATGAGCATTTCCCAATCATTCTACCAACCTAGGTCATATGAACTTGCACATTCAATCACCAGAAATGAAAAATCATGATCAATTAGAAAAGGCAGTGAAAAATTCTACAAAAATTCATACAACATCCTAACATGTCAACCAAACACCATGCAAAATTTCATTCAATTCTAACATGTATAGGCCAATCAATTAAATTCCACAAGTTGACATCAAGAGGTGTGACACAAATTGTCACACCTATGTTCCAAAAATCATAACTCAAAGGCCAGGTATCAAAAATCCACAAAATTTACATATAAATGACCATCAACCAGTCAGGAATCATCACAAAAAATTGGCACAAATTTATTTTATGATATGAGCATTTCATGGATCAATTACCAAAATGTATCAAAAATGGACATACATGAGAAAACCCTAGGCAATTTATTTTTCTACACGTGAAAAAAATATTAAAAATCACCATAAAAAAACTACACATCACAAGGAGAATAATGCAAAAAGTCTCATCAAATTTGGACAAAAAATGAAGAACTTATGAATTTTTGAAGTTTGGAAAACAATGCATATGGAAATTGTAGGGAAAAATAAAATGGATTTTAAGTTTGAAAACATGCTGCAGGTGATACGCGTATGGCGCACAGTGATACGCGTATGGCCAGTGGTGGCTCAGTGATACGCGTATGGCGCATAGTGATACGCGTATGACGCACAGTGATACGCGTATGGCGCATAGTGATACGCGTATGGCCAGCGGTGGTTTCCACCATCTTCTTCGCGAAGACGGCGGAGCTGTGTTCAGAAAATTTTCCAGAATTTTGAGATGCATACATCAACAGAAAGCTCTTTCAATGTAGATTACAGATCAATCAATATCTAAACCTAACAATCCATGGATTAAGAGATCCGAGCAAAAACATTTTGACATGTCAAACTTTAAGCAAGCATAACTCATTCATTTTTTATCCATTTCACACGAATTTTATATCAGATTAATCAGCATGAAAAACTCTATCTAAACATGTTAATGGAATTAAGAATTGAGAGATTCGAAAACTGAACCTCTTGAAGAGCAGTCCCTAAATGTGCACGATCCAAGGCTTTAAACGATCCAAATCAGCTCCTGAGATGATAACTTGAAGCTTTATGTGTGAATTGAAGCTTGAAACGAACTAGATCTTGATTAATTTTCCACTTCCATCTTCATGAGTTTGCTTGAAATGTACACAAATTTTGCTCGAATTTGATGATCCAATGCTTGATTCTGCATCCACTACACTCAATAAACCAGAATATGGAAGAAAAATGCTATGCTATGTGGAGAATTTTCAAGTTTTGATTGAGAGAAAATTTGGAGGGAAAAAGTTTCAAGATCCAAAAATGGTGAAAAAATGATTAACCTCCCCCATTCTGTTATGATTAGAGTATATATATGCTCTACTAATCACTCTCTAATCACACTTAAGCCAAATGTTAATGAAATGAATGAATTAGGGAGTGTTTTGGCAAATTGAGTTTTCACCCTATGCATGAAAATGCATGGTGACTAGTGCATGAATCTTCCTTCAAATTTACTCAAAAATATGTTTTGAAGCAAGTTTCAAATGATGTTTGTAAGCCAATGCAAGTGAAATTATGTGTAAACCATGAATATTTCTCAAAATCACTTTTTCCCTCCACTTTTTAAAATTAAATCACTTGAAAAATGGACTTTTTATGTGATGAGTTTTCATGAAATGTGATGATGGATTATGATAGTACATGTCAAATGGAGTTTGCTCAAAAAAAGAACCACATGAATTGGCTTTGTGAATCAAGAGTTATGCCCCTTCGAAATTCAACTTTTTTGTGCTTAGATCAATCCATAACTTGCCAACCACAAATGAGAAATTCATGTTCTTGGACTTTTTGGAAAGGTGAGAGCAAGATCTACAACTTTCATGTTGGACAAATTTTCATTTGAAGCTTCCTTGGACACGTGGCTTTGAAGTCCAAAACTTTCCATTTTTGGAAACTTCAATTACAAGTCACTTGCTATTTTTGGCAGTTTTTGTCCTGACTTGATTTTCTTCAGTTTTAAGCTTTGAGATGTCATTCAACACTTGTTCCAACATGAATGAAATGTATCCAACTCATTTCCACCTCCAAATCCATCAGATCATGTACAGTTGACCACAGTTGACTTTTCTGATTGATAGATGAATTTGGCTACGCACTGATCAAGTTGAGCCTCAAACTCTTGATGAAATGGCTCAAGGATAGAACCCTAGCCTCCATAAGCACCATATAGTCACAAAATGATCCTCATCTCCTTCATAAACCCCATCTCCTGATTATGCCCTGATTGGCCCAATGCAACTGATTAGGGTTGACCAGTGGTCAAAACCCTAATCTCAAGGACTATGCTTCAATGTCCTGATGATACCAAACCATGATGATGATGATGTATCATTTCAATCAAGATGAAGACCAATATCCTTTGAGAATCACAAAACCCTAATTCACAGCCCAATCCTCAGATGGCCAATGATCAGTCAATAAACCCTAGGCTTGCACTTTGACTTTCTCATCTGCTGGACAAGACTTGGGAGAATGACTTGCACAATGTAACCACATGATATGCAATATGCAATGCCTAATGACCTAAAATGATATGTAATATGTTAAATGCTAGTCCCAAGAGAGGAGGGCAAATTTTGAGGTGTTACAGCTGCCCCTATTCAATCCACTGTGAACCTGTCGACACGAAATAGCCTCGGCTTTCGGATGATCAGGATGAAGAGTGATTGAATACCAAGAACAGACGAACAATTTGCACTCTGGTGGGATAATAATTAACAACGCCTGTCAGCATCGGCGAAGAAACAAACTCTGAAGAAACCCGTCTGGAACGGAGAAAGTCGGCCTGATCACCGAAACAACGTCGACCTGGGTACCAAAATAAATGGTAACACAGGGAGAATTATGGCCTGAACACCACATATCCGCTCGGGATTGTCATTTCTTCTTTTCTTTTTTGCTTTTCTTGAACCCCGAAATTTTCTGTGCGCAAACGATCCTCGGATCTCTGCATTTGAACCCCAGAAAATGCCTCAGCACTCCTCTTTGCCAACATAATGAACCCCGATCTCCAATTTGAACCCCAGTCGCCTGACGATAACTCGCGATCGCCAATATGAACCCCGTGCTGTCGCATCCTGCGAAAAATCAACCGGCGAGCCTAAAAATAAAAAACACACAGAGCCGCCACTAAACGTTATTTATCCCAAGATAGGGAAAGGAAACGCTCAGAGAAACCTGGAAAGACACGGTCTCGCGACCAGAGAGAAAAGGTTCGGGAGTCGGTTACGCGAGGGGAAGGTATTAGCACCCCTCACGTCCTAGGTACTCCTAGGGATCCACGTCCTAGAATAAAGAAAAGGTTGCTAAACATCACACACACACACAGGGAACGCAGGTGGGGTTAAGAGAACGAGCTCGATAAGGTATCGCACCTTATGCCTACATATCTTGTCTGGAACAAGAATCAGAGCCTCTGTAGTTCGGCTTACGCACGCCAAACAACACAAAACAACAAAAACAAACAAGGGTGGCAAACATGGAGCCCGACAACCACTGGATGGAATTACGTCAGCATCCGAACCAAAACATGTACTCGAAAGGGCAAACGGGGAGCCCGACTGCCAATCACTGGGCTTACGTCGGCATCCGAACCAAAACACCAAACAGCACAGTCAGATAACAAGTAAACACACGCAAAAAAGAAAAAGGTTGCCCGGAGTGGTCTCGCACGACCACCTGCCTACATACCTCGTCTGGCACGAGGATCAGGGCGATGTAGTTCCCCTTAACAGGGGAGAAACTCTCCTAACCAGAAACAGAGGGAAAGACACGACACTAGGGAGCTGAGACTCGAGCCTAATGTTGTCATGCAAAGTCGCCCTAAGTTCAGGTTTCTATCCTACTTGCATAAGCAAACTAACCTAACCAGGAAAGAAGCTAGCACACAAGCACACAATCATATATCATCAAATGAGAACAGGTATCTCAAACAAGCATGTCAATCAGATATCCACATAACACGCACTATAACCAAACAAGGGGCTCAATCAATCAGGTTTGACTGCCGAAGCGAGTCGTCTGTACAGGCTGGTTTTGCTCTTAACCTTGCCATTACGAGGCTAAGGTGAAGCAGATGAAAGGGTGAAGTGAGGATCAGACCTCACAGCTCTTATCCCTAACCAGGGAGAGCTGACAAATGAGCATGGGTCCAGAATAGGGGAACCCTTCTATACTCGATGACTCTGACACAACAGATCTTGGGCTTTTGATCTCAATGCTACAACCATGTAATGGGAGCAAGGAGAAGACTCACTGAATAGTGGGGGACAGGCTGCTTGTCCCTAACTTCCACCAATTGCCTTCTTTGAAGGACTTTTCCTGCTTGGGCTTAAAAATAAACATACACAATCATTGCCTCTTAAGGAGGACTTCAGACAATTTGCCCGGCCCGGTAACAGCCGGGTCTCCAGACTACATGAAGTAAGAAGGTTATACCTCAAATGCAAGTTGCTTAAGCAAAGCAAAGCAAAAGTTCACAAGGAACTAAGCAACTAAAGTACCTGGAAACAATCAAACTCAGTTAGTATTCAATCAGACAAATTGTACAGCAAACAATCAAACAGTTTAAACAATACAACACAAAGCAAGCTCAAGGCTTAAGCCCAAGCTCCAACACCTACAAAACAATGTTATGTTAGTGTACAAACATCCACAACATCAATTAAAATCAACTTGTATCATTCTCCATGTACATTATGCTTTTGATCCTGAAAAACCAAGCAAACATTAGCAACTAGACCACTAGGCCAAGCCTAGGGTCCCAAAGCAAGAAAAAAGTTAAAACAGCAAGGTATCCACCATCCAACATCAAATTAACATCAAACAAGAGCAAACATCCTTGGTCTCATGTTTATATCATCCATCAAGTTCAATTCATGCACACAACAATCCATATTGGTTCAAAAGAAGCATCAAACATCCAAACAGAATTATTGCATTCAAATCCATACCAAAACACATCAAAAAAATCTCAAATTAAATACACCTAAACAGGGGTCAATCAAGGTCTACCATGTCAAATTTGAGCTCAATTGGGCAAATGGAACCATGTCAATGAAAACCAACAAAAACTGACACAATTTCATGCTCCAATTCACACCATCAATGCATACATCCACTTCAAAAATTCATATCTCATTGAAAACAAAAAAGAAATGGATGAGACCAAAACAGGGAGGTCACATTATGTGTCTACAACATTCATACCAAATTTCATGACCATACAGTACAACATGAGCATTTCCCAATCATTCTACCAACCTAGGTCATATGAACTTGCACATTCAATCATCAGAAATGAAAAATCATGATCAATTAGAAAAGGCAGTGAAAAATTCTACAAAAATTCATACAACATCCTAACATGTCAACCAAACACCATGCAAAATTTCATTCAATTCTAACATGTATAGGCCAATCAATTAAATTCCACAAGTTGACATCAAGAGGTGTGACACAAATTGTCACACCTATGTTCCAAAAATCATAACTCAAAGGCCAGGTATCAAAAATCCACAAAATTTACATATAAATGACCATCAACCAGTCAGGAATCATCACAAAAAATTGGCACAAATTTATTTTATGATATGAGCATTTCATGGATCAATTACCAAAATGTATCAAAAATGGACATACATGAGAAAACCCTAGGCAATTTATTTTTCTACACGTGAAAAAAATATTAAAAATCACCATAAAAAAACTACACATCACAAGGAGAATAATGCAAAAAGTCTCATCAAATTTGGACAAAAAATGAAGAACTTATGAATTTTTGAAGTTTGGAAAACAATGCATATGGAAATTGTAGGGAAAAATAAAATGGATTTTAAGTTTGAAAACATGCTGCAGGTGATACGCGTATGGCGCACAGTGATACGCGTATGGCCAGTGGTGGCTCAGTGATACGCGTATGGCGCATAGTGATACGCGTATGACGCACAGTGATACGCGTATGGCGCATAGTGATACGCGTATGGCCAGCGGTGGTTTCCACCATCTTCTTCGCGAAGACGGCGGAGCTGTGTTCAGAAAATTTTCCAGAATTTTGAGATGCATACATCAACAGAAAGCTCTTTCAATGTAGATTACAGATCAATCAATATCTAAACCTAACAATCCATGGATTAAGAGATCCGAGCAAAAACATTTTGACATGTCAAACTTTAAGCAAGCATAACTCATTCATTTTTTATCCATTTCACACGAATTTTATATCAGATTAATCAGCATGAAAAACTCTATCTAAACATGTTAATGGAATTAAGAATTGAGAGATTCGAAAACTGAACCTCTTGAAGAGCAGTCCCTAAATGTGCACGATCCAAGGCTTTAAACGATCCAAATCAGCTCCTGAGATGATAACTTGAAGCTTTATGTGTGAATTGAAGCTTGAAACGAACTAGATCTTGATTAATTTTCCACTTCCATCTTCATGAGTTTGCTTGAAATGTACACAAATTTTGCTCGAATTTGATGATCCAATGCTTGATTCTGCATCCACTACACTCAATAAACCAGAATATGGAAGAAAAATGCTATGCTATGTGGAGAATTTTCAAGTTTTGATTGAGAGAAAATTTGGAGGGAAAAAGTTTCAAGATCCAAAAATGGTGAAAAAATGATTAACCTCCCCCATTCTGTTATGATTAGAGTATATATATGCTCTACTAATCACTCTCTAATCACACTTAAGCCAAATGTTAATGAAATGAATGAATTAGGGAGTGTTTTGGCAAATTGAGTTTTCACCCTATGCATGAAAATGCATGGTGACTAGTGCATGAATTTTCCTTCAAATTTACTCAAAAATATGTTTTGAAGCAAGTTTCAAATGATGTTTGTAAGCCAATGCAAGTGAAATTATGTGTAAACCATGAATATTTCTCAAAATCACTTTTTCCCTCCACTTTTTAAAATTAAATCACTTGAAAAATGGACTTTTTATGTGATGAGTTTTCATGAAATGTGATGATGGATTATGATAGTACATGTCAAATGGAGTTTGCTCAAAAAAAGAACCACATGAATTGGCTTTGTGAATCAAGAGTTATGCCCCTTCGAAATTCAACTTTTTTGTGCTTAGATCAATCCATAACTTGCCAACCACAAATGAGAAATTCATGTTCTTGGACTTTTTGGAAAGGTGAGAGCAAGATCTACAACTTTCATGTTGGACAAATTTTCATTTGAAGCTTCCTTGGACACGTGGCTTTGAAGTCCAAAACTTTCCATTTTTGGAAACTTCAATTACAAGTCACTTGCTATTTTTGGCAGTTTTTGTCCTGACTTGATTTTCTTCAGTTTTAAGCTTTGAGATGTCATTCAACACTTGTTCCAACATGAATGAAATGTATCCAACTCATTTCCACCTCCAAATCCATCAGATCATGTACAGTTGACCACAGTTGACTTTTCTGATTGATAGATGAATTTGGCTACGCACTGATCAAGTTGAGCCTCAAACTCTTGATGAAATGGCTCAAGGATAGAACCCTAGCCTCCATAAGCACCATATAGTCACAAAATGATCCTCATCTCCTTCATAAACCCCATCTCCTGATTATGCCCTGATTGGCCCAATGCAACTGATTAGGGTTGACCAGTGGTCAAAACCCTAATCTCAAGGACTATGCTTCAATGTCCTGATGATACCAAACCATGATGATGATGATGTATCATTTCAATCAAGATGAAGACCAATATCCTTTGAGAATCACAAAACCCTAATTCACAGCCCAATCCTCAGATGGCCAATGATCAGTCAATAAACCCTAGGCTTGCACTTTGACTTTCTCATCTGCTGGACAAGACTTGGGAGAATGACTTGCACAATGTAACCACATGATATGCAATATGCAATGCCTAATGACCTAAAATGATATGTAATATGTTAAATGCTAGTCCCAAGAGAGGAGGGCAAATTTTGAGGTGTTACAGCTGCCCCTATTCAATCCACTGTGAACCTGTCGACACGAAATAGCCTCGGCTTTCGGATGATCAGGATGAAGAGTGATTGAATACCAAGAACAGACGAACAATTTGCACTCTGGTGGGATAATAATTAACAACGCCTGTCAGCATCGGCGAAGAAACAAACTCTGAAGAAACCCGTCTGGAACGGAGAAAGTCGGCCTGATCACCGAAACAACGTCGACCTGGGTACCAAAATAAATGGTAACACAGGGAGAATTATGGCCTGAACACCACATATCCGCTCGGGATTGTCATTTCTTCTTTTCTTTTTTGCTTTTCTTGAACCCCGAAATTTTCTGTGCGCAAACGATCCTCGGATCTCTGCATTTGAACCCCAGAAAATGCCTCAGCACTCCTCTTTGCCAACATAATGAACCCCGATCTCCAATTTGAACCCCAGTCGCCTGACGATAACTCGCGATCGCCAATATGAACCCCGTTCTCCAGAAAATGTCGCAACATCTCCTTTTCTCTATTTGAACCCCAGAAAATGCCTCAGCATCTCTTTTCTCCGTTTGAACCCCAGGAAAATGCCTCAGCATACCCTTTTCTCCAATCTCTCGTGATAATTCCGCTGGCAACATCGGAAATTACACCACACCACTCTGAGGGCGACATGTCAGAGGGTAAACCTTCATAAAGAAGGTAGCATGTGTAACTCTTCCTCGGAAGACACCTATAACGACCTCCATTGGCCTCAGCCAGAGTCTAAGGTAACACATGAACAGAAGATAATCCTGAGGACCTCATCCCGGATAAAATCTTCAACTCCATCTCCATTTGAACCCCAGAAAACGCCTCAGCACTTCCTTTTCTCCATTTGAACCCCGGAATCGCGCTGATCGCGTAACGTCCACTGACTTTATTCCCATCTCTGTCCGACGGAAACATTTCCTCCAATATCGCACTATTGGGGAACATTGCTGATCTGACGTCATGATGCTAGACTCCTCAGAGTAACATCCAACTTTTGTCTCGCATGACAAAAACCTCCTCCAGTATCGCACTACTGGGGAAATACCTTTGATCAAATCATGAGGCTAAACTCCTCGGAGTAACACCTTCACTGTCTGGCCAAAACCACTTCTCAAACGGTAACCACGGCTTGAGACTAGCTTATGCTTGCAATGATGCATGATTAATTTTTTCTGCGTAATGCTCCATAATTATGGAAATGCTACGCTATTATTTATTTTTCTATGCAATATGCCATGTTATTTCTTCATGATGAATGCATAAGGATAAAAACATCCCCCTCAAGGGACTCTTCTGGGGAACACGAGACGCTCTGCTGAGGAACTCGTCACCGCTCCGATTCCGCCCTGCTAGGGAATAGCACTGCTGCTGGGAATAAGGCCACCCCTGCTGGGGAAGAACCTCCTTTGCACCCAATCCACTCGAGAAACCGCTGGGGATAAGCACCACCAACACTCTGTGGGGATACCACAGTCTTTGACTTGCTGAGGATATCAATCCTGACTCCGCTTCGGGAAAACCCTCACAGATACCCGTTGACTTCACTGGGGAAATACTCACAGATACTCTGTCAGGGGAATAGCAACCTCCAGGCTCAACTGGGGAAACATCAATACATCACCTGCTGGGGAAGAACCTCCTTGACCCTGCTAGGGAACCGCATACTACTCCGCTGGGGACAACCCACGCAATCCATAGTTAGAATCAACTCAGCTGGGGATGCAAAAATCCGTCCGCTACGGGAACTTGTTCAATCTACTGGTAGGATGAACACTGTTGGAGATATATTTCATTGAAAAAGACCCGCTCCACTCGGGGATAACAACCTTCTGGCCTGGCTGCGGAGGAAACATCGTCGTAAACCCGCCAGGAATAACCATCCTGACTCGGCTGGAGAAGTCCACAGATCTGGAATCTGCTGGGGAGTTGGCTCCCTAAACTCTGCTTGGGGGACTAGCTGGGAAATGAGAAAAGTTGGCACAGAACACCCGTCGACTCGTCGAACCACGGTATCCACCTCTACTACTCGCATCCGCTTTCCACTTTTGAGAATTCCCAGACTCAACTGGACCTTTTCTGCTCCATCATCTTACATTCCAAGTCGCTCCGCGCTCGACGAGAGACGTACTCCTGGGATTATACAGAAATTTCAATTTTCCGACTTTGAAGAGTCTTCTTGGTTAATTTCAAGGGTCATCGGACGTCTCTCGTCGTCCTCTACCGTTCTCTAACTTGCTTTGCCCCTGATCGGGCTCTGCGGGGAATTACATACTTTCCAATCTTCCGACTTTGAAGAGTCTTCTTGATTATCATCAAGGATCGTCGTACGCCGCAACGTCTTCGTCATTCTTCATTCGTTTATCCCTGAGCGAACTCTCTGGGGATCTATTACAAAGCTTCCACATCACAACCTGCAAGTGAGTGAAGAATATCTAACAGTACCTGCAAACAGATCGTCAGATAAAACCGTGCCCCAGGCGTGTCAAGATTTCAACACTTGGGTCACTCAACCTTCCAAATAAGATTTCCAGCATTCAATCTTATAAACATGCATTGGAAGGAACCTGTATGTCTTAAAATGCAAAGATTCTTTATCAAAATAATCGGATGTTTTTGCAATCAAAGCGGTAATGAAAAACAAAAACAAAATTATTTGACTGAATATGCATTTTATTGATTGGAAAAGTGTGGCTCAAATGAGCAATACAAAGGGAAGCAATTCCTGAAAAGAGGTAATTGCGCTCAAAAGGAAAAATCTATCCTAATGGCAATGTGAAACCCGTGATCTCATCGAGTTCCAACTCGGTTACACCCCATATGTCCTCAGACTCTCCATGCTTTCTGCCTTCTGAACAAGACGATTCCAACTGATCCCTACCGGGTATTATCCATGATGCTTTAACCAAAGCGCAAACGATCATGCTAGACACAGTTGTTCGTTTCAATCCCTCTTTTGCCTGGACCGCCCTTTCGGGTTTTCAGTCCACCGGGATACCCATTTTTGCCCAAGTCGCCTTTTCAGGTTTTCGACTTGCCGGGTGTATAATTTTTTCATTTTATATTCCTAATTTTTGCCCGAACCTTTCTTCTGTTTTTGGTTCGCCGGGATGCCCATTTTTGCCTGGACTATTTTGTTCTTTTCGTCCAGCGGGTCAATTTATACGAAGTATTTTTTAACTGCGTCCGCATTCACAGGGGATGGAAAATCCTCACCATCCATGGTTGTCAACAACAAGGCTCCACCAGAGAAAACCTTCTTGACCACGAATGGACCCTCATAATTCGGCGTCCACTTGCCCCTTCGATCGTTTTGAGGAGGAAGGATCCTTTTCAGCACCATATCACCTACGTGATATACCCGAGGTCGCACCTTCTTGTCAAAAGCACGCTTCATTCGTTGCTGATACAACTGCCCGTGACAGATGGCTGCTAGCCTCTTTTCCTCTATCAGGCTCAACTCTTCATATCGGGTCCTTACCCATTCAGCCTCTTGCAGTTTCACGTCCATCAGGACTCTTAAAGAGGGAATCTGAACCTCAACAGGTAACACAGCCTCCATCCCATATACCAACGAGAAAGGAGTTGCCCCAGTAGATGTACGTACCGACGTTCGATACCCATGCAACGCAAACGGCAACATCTCATGCCAATCTTTGTAGGTTACCACCATTTTCTGCACAATCTTCTTAATATTCTTGTTGGCTGCCTCAACCGCCCCATTCATCTTCGGACGATAGGGAGAAGAATTGTGATGCTCAATCTTGAATTCCCGGCACAGCTCTGCCATCATCTTATTATTCAAATTAGAACCATTATCTGTAATGATTCTCTCGGGAACCCCATATCTGCAAATGATGTCTCTCTTGAGAAATCTGGCAACGACCTGCTTTGTCACATTCGTATACGAGGCTGCTTCAACCCACTTGGTGAAGTAATCAATAGCCACCAATATGAACCTGTGCCCATTCGAAGCCGTAGGTTCTATCTTCCCAATCATATCAATGCCCCACATAGCAAACGGCCATGGAGATGACATTAAACTCAACGGATTTGGAGGCACGTGCACCTTGTCAGCATAAATCTGGCATTTATGACACTTCCGCACGTAATTAAAACATTGGGCCTCCATTGTCATCCAGTAATAACCTGCTCTCAGCAGCTTCTTCACCATCGCATTCCCACTGGCATGGGTACCGAACGATCCCTCATGAACCTCTTTCATCAATTGGCTTGCTTCTGCATCATCCACACATCTGAGCAAGACCCAATCGAAATTCCTCTTATACAAAACCCCATCCTTATTCAGGTAGAATACCATGGCTAACCTCCGCAGAGTCTTTCGATCTTTCTTTGATGCTCCCTCAGGATATTCTTGGGTCTCAAGATAGCGTTTGATATCATAATACCACGGCTTCTCATCATCAGGCGCTGCATCAACAGCAAACACATAAGCCGGTCTATCCAGACGTCCAACCTCCACACTGGGGATCTGATTCCACCTCTGCACCTTAATCAAGGCAGCCAGAGTAGCCAAAGCATCTGCCAAAGGATTCTCCTCTCTGGGCACATGATGCATCTTCACCTTGGTGAAAAACGTCAACAATCTCCTCGTATAATCTCGATACGGAACCAAATGAGATTGATGCGTATACCATTTCCCGTTAACCTGATTTATCACCAGAGCTGAATCTCCATATATGACAAGGTTCTTGATTCTCATATCAATTGCCTCCTCAATCCCCAATATACAAGCTTCATATTCAGCCACGTTGTTGGTACATTCAAATGTCAGCCGGGCAGCAAAAGGAATATGAGATCCTTTAGGCGTAACCAAAACAGCACCAACACCGCTTCCATTCACGTTAACGGCCCCATCAAACATCAGAATCCATTCGGATTCAGGGTCAGGCCCCTCCTCCGGGATTGGTTCCTCGCAATCTTTCGATTTGAGAAACATGATGTCCTCATCAGGGAATTCAAACTTCATCGGTTGATAATCATCAATGGGTTGCTGAGCGAGGTAATCAGACAATACGCTCCCCTTAATCGCCTTCTGAGAAGTATACTGAATATCATATTCTGTCAAAATCATTTGCCACCTCGCAACCCGTCCGGTCAATGCTGGCTTCTCAAAAATGTACTTGATCGGATCCATCTTGGAAATCAATAAAGTGGTATGAACCAACATGTACTGCCTCAGTCGGCGAGCAGCCCAGACCAAAGCACAGCAAGTTTTCTCGAGCAGTGAATATCTTGTTTCACAGTCGGTAAACTTTTTGCTAAGGTAGTATATGGCATGCTCTTTTCGACCAGACTCGTCATGCTGCCCCAATACACACCCCATAGACCCCTCGAGGACTGTCAGGTACAGAATTAATGGTCTTCCCTCCACAGGAGGCATCAGAATCGGAGGCTCCTGCAAATATTCTTTTATCTTTTCAAATGCCGCTTGGCAATCATCATTCCACCTGACCGTCTGGTCTTTTCTTAACAACTTGAAAATCGGTTCACACGTGGCTGTTAAGTGAGATATGAACCGCGAAATGTAGTTCAATCTACCTAAGAAACCACGAACCTCCTTCTCTGTCCTCGGTTCAGGCATTTCTCTTATCGCTTTTACCTTTGCAGGATCAACCTCGATTCCTTTCTCACTTACAATGAACCCCAGCAATTTACCGGACCGCACTCCGAATGTGCACTTGTTCGGATTCAACCTCAGTCTGAATTGTCTCAGCCGGTCGAACAACTTGGCCAGATCAACCAAATGCCTCTCTTCTGTCTGGGACTTCGCTATCATGTCATCAACATAGCATTCAATTTCATGATGAATCATATCATGAAACAAAGTCACCATGGCTCTCTGATAAGTAGCACCGGCATTCTTGAGACCAAATGGCATCACCTTGTAACAAAAGGTGCCCCACGGTGTAATGAACGTTGTTTTCTCCATATCATCTGGCGACATTTTGATTTGATTATAGCCAGAAAAGCCATCCATGAAGGAAAATACCGAGAATTGAGCTGTATTATCTACCAACACGTCAATGTGAGGTAGTGGAAAATCATCTTTCGGACTAGCTCTGTTCAGATCCCGGTAGTCCACACACATTCTCACTTTCCCATCTTTCTTCGGGACCGGCACGATGTTCGCGACCCATGGCGGATAATTAGTGACAGCAAGGAAACCAGCATCCCACTGCTTCTGCACTTCTTCCTTAATCTTCATTGCCATGTCAGGTCGAGTTCTGCGCAACTTCTGCTTCACTGGAGGACAATCTGTTCTCAATGGTAGCTTGTGCACAACAATATCGGTATCCAACCCTGGCATATCTTGATAAGACCAGGCAAAGATGTCGACATACTCTTTCAACAACACTACCAATCTGCTCTTGACACTTTCCTCCAAAGCAGCCCCGATTTTCACTTCTTTCTTAACCTCGTCGGTACCCAGGTTCACGACCTCAATCTGCTCTTCATGCGGCTGAATCACCTTCTCCTCTTGTCTTAACAACCTGGCTAATTCCTCCGGCAATTCACAATCTTCTTCGTCTTTTTCTTCAGCAAGATAGATCGGATTGTCGAAATCATATAGAGGCGTAACAGGATTGTTATCAATGAGATCCGGAGAGGAATCGCATCTGCATGAATGTTGATTCATGCATTGCTTTAGAACCGGTGCGAGAAAAACAAAAAGAAAAATGAAAACATTGCCATTTTTATTCGTTTTTACTTTTTAAACTGCAAAAATAAATGAAAAACAGGGAACACCGCTTTTGATTGAAAAACATCCTTTTATTAATGATGCAAAATTCTGCAAATTTAAACATGAGGTGGCCCTTACAATGGACCATTACGTGTCGGGCAACACGTATGGCTTTCATGCATATAAGAAAGAAACAAGAAAAATATTACTCTTCGAGGAGAGTGACCCGGATGATCTCTTCGGCCTTCCAGTTGCGGATTTCCATCCCTGGTTCGCACGGCGTTATCCATTGATCCATATCACAGTCGCTGTCAATATCTTCACTCATCATGCAGATGTGGTCCGGATCCAGCATTCCGGCGCTCGTGAAGGTAATTGACGCACGACGTCCTCTTCCTCGCCCTGAGCCTCGGCCCGGCTGATATCCAACCCCAAAACGGTCCTTCTTCTCAGGGACCTCCATCATTCTGCCCCAGCCTGGAGCCTCTCCGCTTTTGACTACCTCAGCAGCCTGCCTATATGAAGCGATGGATGGTTTCTCTTCTTCCTGCTTAGCGAACAGAGCATTCTCCACCTTGACGGTTTCAAATGCCTGGCTCGGCGTCTCCCAGATCTCTCCGTCCATCTCAACATACTTGAACGAAGACAGGTGGCTGACAAAGATGTCCTCCTCTCCGCAGACAGTAACAACTTGGCCTCCCCAGACATACTTCAGCTTCTGGTGTAAAGTCGATGTAACTGCTCCCGCAGCATGGATCCATGGGCGACCCAACAAGCAACTGTAAGCTGGTTGGATGTCCATAACATAAAAGGTCGACTTAAACACTTCCGGGCCAATCTTCACCGGCAATTCCACTTCCCCAAATACGGCCCGTTTTGACCCATCAAACGCCCGCACAATCAGATCAGTCGGGGTCAAAATCAGTCCGTCATAATTCAGCTTCGCCAGGGCCTTCTTGGGCAACACATTCAAAGAGGAGCCGGTATCAACCAGCACATGCGAAAGCACGGCTCCTTTACATTCCATTGCAATGTGTAAGGCTCGGTTATGATTTCTCCCATCCACGGTCAGGTCCATATCCGTGAAACCCAGCCCATGGCTGGCATGCACATTGGATACGACCGTCTCCAGTTGATTAATTGTGATCTCTTGAGGAACATAAGCTTTCTTCAGAATTTTCAACAAAGCTTCCCTATGCCCCTCTGAGCTCAGCAACAATGAAAGAATGGAGATCTTAGAAGGAGTCTGCTGCAAGTGATCAACCAACTTATACTCCGACTTCTTAATTATTCTCAGAAACTCTTCAGCTTCATCATCAAATTTACTATCCGACCCCGCAGGCGCCGGTGTCATCACAGGAGTACTACCATTATCCACCACAACCTTTCCCTTTGCCCTGGCTAAAGCCTCGGCCTTTTCTTTTTTATCTTTTTCTTCCTCCCCCCTTCTCAATGCGTCGGGAGCAAACAATCTACCGCTGCGAGTGAAACCACTGGGACCGGCATTATCCACCTTTAGCACGGTGGTTTCACTAGCAGATTGTTCCTCCAACCTCTCACCATTACAATATACCTCCCCACCATAATGCCAGGGTACGGCATCATCTTTGTCATAGGGAATCGGCCCAGGTACCGTGATGGTAACTGGAGCCTCCTCCACCAGGTTTGACAAATCAACCGGGTCGTAGAAAATGGTTATGGTGGAGACCTCTCCCTTCTTTCCTCCAGCCTTCTCGATCACAATCTCACCACCGTCCATCAAACCCTGGACATGCTTCCTCAGAAGCTCACAACCATTTGCAGAAATAGTGCACTCAGCACAATCAGACCCGCAGCCCGGATAGACCCCATTCAGCAGCAATTGCCCCTTGACCTCAGTCAAGGGCGTCTTCAGCTGATCAACATCCAACAGCCCCACTCTGTCTTCCCCAGAAATTGCATTTACTCCCCGCTGACCATGCGCAGGCATGGGATTGGCATTGACATTGGGAGATGGCGCGAAATTAATGGCCTTGGAATCCACTAAGTCTTGAACTGAATGCTTAAAAGCTTTACAGTTCTCAATATTGTGCCCGGGCGCACCCGAGTGGAATTCACACTTCGCATTCTCATCATAACTGGCTGGCCTCTGATCAGGTCTCAGAGGTGCCAGAGTTCTGGTTTGCACAAGGCCCAAATCCATCAACTTTTTGAACAAAAAGGCATAGGTCACCGGAGGCCTATCGAATTGTCTGTCCTGCGCTCTGCCCCGGACTTGATAACCAGCCCTTTGTTGTCTCTGTTGAAAGGGTTGTTGTCTCTGTTGCTGTTGCTGTTGCGGTTGTGCTGAATGAGACTCAGCAGGAATTGTTACCGCAGCGGTGTGCTGGAAGTAACGTTCCCTACTGGGTCCATGTTGTGTATAGACTGCACTGGTGTCTCCTTCCTTCTTCCTCTGCCCACCATTATTTCCAAAAGGTTTCTTCGAACCAGAAGAAGAAGAAGACGCACCCTGAATTTTGCCCAGCTTTAACCAACTCTCTATCCTTTCCCCCGCCACCACAATGTCGGAGAAGTTGGTGACAGGACAACCTACCATCCTCTCAGCAAATGGCCCCTGCAGGGTCCCCATAAACAAATCAGACATCTCCCGATCTACCAACGGAGGTTGAACTCTGGCAGCCAACTCTCTCCACCTTTGCGCATACTCTTTAAAGCCCTCATTATGTTTCTGAGACATACCCTGCAGCTGGGTACGACTCGGAGCCATATCTGCATTAAACTGGTACTGCTTAAAGAAAGCATCTCCCAAATCTTGCCAGCTTTTGATATCGGACGATCTCAACTTGGTGTACCATTCCAAGGAGCCTCCAGACAGGCTGTCCTGGAAAAAGTACATCCACAGTTTTTGATCCGCGGTGTATGCTGAGATTTTGCGGACAAATGCCTGGAGATGAGTTTCCGGGCAAGAACTGCCATTGTATTTGTCGAATGCGGGCGCCTTGAATTTCTGAGGGATTACAATCCCCTCCACCAGCCCCATGTTGGACATATTTACCACCCCAGGCGTGGCATAGCTCTCCAGCACTTTGATTTTCTCAGCCAGCAGCTGGATTTCCTTATTCTGAGGAGGAATGTCGTAAGGCACAAAAGGCTCATTTCGCATAGAGAACTGGTCAGCCTCTCTATCTTCCTCCTGATCTTCGTCAAAACCATAAAACGGAGGCACAAAGTTGTCTTTCATATTCTGACTAGGCCCAGGTTGACCAGCAGCACCAGCATTATTCACCAGACCAACTGTTGTCCTCTTTCCACCATCACGAGATCCCTGCCCCTGGTTGGAGACTCCATCCAGGTTGACCCCACTGTTCTGAGCAGAAACCCGCTCGAGTTTCTCAACTTTATCTGCGAGAGCCTTCTGACCAATGGCAAAACCTTGCATTATATTGATCAGTTCGGTCATTTTCTCCTTCAATTCCAGCATATCAGCACTGGGAAGCTCCATGAGTCTGGGAGTGTTTCTTCTTGTGTAATATTTGTGAGGGCGAGTTGAGTGCAGGGGTACTACTCTTCGAGCGCGAGCAATGATTCCTGGTTACAAACAAACACGTTAGTAATAGTCACCTGCAAAATAAAACACAAGTTATCATGATTATGCATGTATGCAGTGCCTATCCATATGAAGGACACTCTGTCTCTCGACCCTGGCATCATCGAGACAAATAACAATCCGGCATCAATATTCTGATTAGTAGTGTTTGATTTCATCGTGCAGATCGGAGATACGTGATTTAGCATGATACCCCCAACCATGTGTGTGCTTGTGTAAGTGCATACGGTAAAGCAAATAAAGCTTGACAACCAATCACTGAATAGAAACCATCATTACATAACCAAAAAATTGCACAAACAGTGCTATAGTCATACATCAACCAGATATCAAATACAATCCTCCAGAATAAGAAAGAAATACAGACAAGTGGATTCCGTCAACAAGCCTGACGGTAATCCAACACAAATGCAAGATCTATCCAGATGAGGGTCCCGCAGGTGGCCCCATCTCGCCTTCCATCCCTGCGAACTCTGCGGCGAACCTGAGCTCGGTGTTCTCCTGCTGTAGTCTCCCAACTTCCTTCTGATGAATCTTCATCTGCCTGAAGTAGTGGTCTCTCTCTGCCATATAGTGATCTCTCTCTGCAATGATCTTTAGCTTCTCTGACTCCTTGACCTGCAGCTTCGCCTCCCACTCAGCAATGAGACCTCTGACTCTATCATCTCTCTGATCTTTGACAAGGACTTGCCTCCTCTTCTCATCCTCAATCACCTTCGATGCTCTGAACAGCTTCTCCTTCGTGATGTCATGCTCCCGGTTGGACGACGCTAAGGCCTGACTGATCTTCCCATAATAGGCTGTATCCATCTCAAAGCGCTTGGCCTCCAAGGCATGCCGTTTGTCTTGATCTTCCATCTTCATCTTGATCTCTTGGTTGGACGCCTGAAAACGAGCAACACTTCTCTCCAATTCAGCTTTCTCTGCAAGTAACTGATCTCTGGCCCTCTTCATCTCAAGGAATTCCTCCATGCTAACAGAAGAACTAGGACCCTCAATCATATGACACACAGAGTCACCTCCAGGAAACGGTAGAAATGTAGACTCAATCCTCTTCCGCAACCAATCTTCAAAAAGTGGAAAATACTGACAATTGACTTTACCAAACGGAACCTTACCCTTCCTTTGGATATCTCGCCATTCATCTAACACTTGCCTCAGCTTGGCCTGGGTGCCATCAATCGGAAAGTAAAAGGATTCCTGAATCTCTCGCCCGAGAGGAGGAACCTCCATAGCGAATCCCATCTGTCTCCGGAGAAGCATCGGGTTGTAATTAATGCAACCCTGAACTCCCACTAAAGGCACATTAGGTAAACTCCCACAACTGCATACGAAGTCCCGACCAGCTAAACCATTGTGAGTCCAAGCAATGTTTTCAGCCCGCAGACCCATCAACCGGAAGGACCACTTGACACTGGGATCAATCTGAACAAAGGCACCTCGGGAAGGCAAATATCCCATGAACCATCTAAAGAGCAACTGAGAGCAGCACCTGATCAGACCACCTCGCCGCTTCTCGTTCCTGTTATGAACCGAGTAGTACACATCTCCAATCAGAGTAGGAATAGGGTTTCTCTGCATAAACAACCTGATAGCATTATGGTCCACGAAATTCTTCTGGTTAGGAAACAGAACGATCCCATAAATGCTCACAGCAATCAGAGCACAAACCGTCTTCCAGTTACCCATTGCAGCATGTTCCTTGGCATTAGCCTCCAAGAAACTCAAATGAAACCCAGGTAGCTTTCCCTTCTCCTTCAAACCCTCCTTGACCATTTCCGGACTCAAATAAAGAGCACGTGAAATCCCAAGGACATCTGGATCTACCCTCGTAACATGGAAAGGAATCTGATCCCGGATCTGAATACCCAAGATGCTAACATAATCCTCCATCAAAGGCCCCAACAGATAGTCTGGAAATACAAAGCACCTCAGCCCCGGGTCATAGAACTGAAGAAGAGTGTGGATGGCGCTCCTGTCACAGTCAGTGAGCCTGAAAACCGTCTTCAGAATACCACCGTAGGACTCTCTAAACATCCCCACATGGTCAGGAGTAATCAATGCTACCATATCCTTCAGCACACCAATCTCAGGATCAAAGAAACTGTATACAACATCGGGCTTCAGACCGGTCCTCATATCGGAGCAGCAAGTCTCTCAACCAGAATCTCGATCAAAAGTGTCCCTGCATATGGGTAAACATGTGTTAGATGCAATTAATGCAAAATGTAATGATGCTGATGAATGAATGCAATGCGTTGCCATCCTCCAAGTCATCTGATCCTCTGCACTGAATCTGGCTTCTGAACTGATCACAACCATCTGAGGAATACACAATCACAATTCTGACTCACGGGTTCCGAAATAAACGGAAGACAGATACATCATCATCATCACTGAACCATCTCTATCTGAATCGGCCCAGGGAATCCGAAATAAACGGATCCCCACTGATAAATAACTCGGCCCGGGGAATCCTGAAATAAACGGATCCCCACTGATAAGTCACGGACAGCACTCCGGCGTCACGGCAATAAATGACCATAAATCCGACTTATAGTTATGTCTCTGAATCTCTGATCAAAAGTCACCATCTGAAGGCTATCTGAACAAACATCTGACAGAACCCCCTCCCCTCACAGGTAAGTTCTAATCAAGCCATCCTAAGGCGGATAATAGTCTCGACAATCGGGCGGAGATACTCAATGGGTTTGCCCTTTCGGGTGTGCCATTGTAGCTCTCTTAAAATCTTCTAAACCAAAGATCCGGGAAATGATCGGTCACCAGAGTCAACAACTCAGATGGAGTGACTCAAACAAAGTGGATACTCCACAAAGATGAGCACTATCAACTGAGCCTCGTCCGGCTTGTGGCACATCACGCCGCCAGGCACATGTTGATCTAACATGAAAGAGGCAACGTGAGACCACACTAGTCCTAGGTGTATACTCGGGCCTGGGTTTTAGCCCCACTCAGAACACCCACCCCAAACAACAGAACCACCTGCAGAGGAAGATGGCAACATGACAGTAATGATGCATGCAAGTATTTAATGCAAATATATAAACAAGGGTTAGAATAATAAATGCAATAAATAACACACAATAAGCAACCCAAACCAACCCTAAAACGCTAGGAAGGACTCGCTTAGGGACGATGGACCAGCATAGGTCTACATCCACGTCCCCAGCAGAGTCGCCAGCTGTCGCATCCTGCGAAAAATCAACCGGCGAGCCTAAAAATAAAAACACACAGAGCCGCCACTAAACGTTATTTATCCCAAGATAGGGAAAGGAAACGCTCAGAGAAACCTGGAAAGACATGGTCTCGCGACCAGAGAGAAAAGGTTCGGGAGTCGGTTACGCGAGGGGAAGGTATTAGCACCCCTCACGTCCTAGGTACTCCTAGGGATCCACGTCCTAGAATAAAGAAAAGGTTGCTAAACATCACACACACACACAGGGAACGCAGGTGGGGTTAAGAGAACGAGCTCGATAAGGTATCGCACCTTATGCCTACATATCTTGTCTGGAACAAGAATCAGAGCCTCTGTAGTTCGGCTTACGCACGCCAAACAACACAAAACAACAAAAACAAACAAGGGTGGCAAACATGGAGCCCGACAACCACTGGATGGAATTACGTCAGCATCCGAACCAAAACATGTACTCGAAAGGGCAAACGGGGAGCCCGACTGCCAATCACTGGGCTTACGTCGGCATCCGAACCAAAACACCAAACAGCACAGTCAGATAACAAGTAAACACACGCAAAAAAGAAAAAGGTTGCCCGGAGTGGTCTCGCACGACCACCTGCCTACATACCTCGTCTGGCACGAGGATCAGGGCGATGTAGTTCCCCTTAACAGGGGAGAAACTCTCCTAACCAGAAACAGAGGGAAAGACACGACACTAGGGAGCTGAGACTCGAGCCTAATGTTGTCATGCAAAGTCGCCCTAAGTTCAGGTTTCTATCCTACTTGCATAAGCAAACTAACCTAACCAGGAAAGAAGCTAGCACACAAGCACACAATCATATATCATCAAATGAGAACAGGTATCTCAAACAAGCATGTCAATCAGATATCCACATAACACGCACTATAACCAAACAAGGGGCTCAATCAATCAGGTTTGACTGCCGAAGCGAGTCGTCTGTACAGGCTGGTTTTGCTCTTAACCTTGCCATTACGAGGCTAAGGTGAAGCAGATGAAAGGGTGAAGTGAGGATCAGACCTCACAGCTCTTATCCCTAACCAGGGAGAGCTGACAAATGAGCATGGGTCCAGAATAGGGGAACCCTTCTATACTCGATGACTCTGACACAACAGATCTTGGGCTTTTGATCTCAATGCTACAACCATGTAATGGGAGCAAGGAGAAGACTCACTGAATAGTGGGGGACAGGCTGCTTGTCCCTAACTTCCACCAATTGCCTTCTTTGAAGGACTTTTCCTGCTTGGGCTTAAAAATAAACATACACAATCATTGCCTCTTAAGGAGGACTTCAGACAATTTGCCCGGCCCGGTAACAGCCGGGTCTCCAGACTACATGAAGTAAGAAGGTTATACCTCAAATGCAAGTTGCTTAAGCAAAGCAAAGCAAAAGTTCACAAGGAACTAAGCAACTAAAGTACCTGGAAACAATCAAACTCAGTTAGTATTCAATCAGACAAATTGTACAGCAAACAATCAAACAGTTTAAACAATACAACACAAAGCAAGCTCAAGGCTTAAGCCCAAGCTCCAACACCTACAAAACAATGTTATGTTAGTGTACAAACATCCACAACATCAATTAAAATCAACTTGTATCATTCTCCATGTACATTATGCTTTTGATCCTGAAAAACCAAGCAAACATTAGCAACTAGACCACTAGGCCAAGCCTAGGGTCCCAAAGCAAGAAAAAAGTTAAAACAGCAAGGTATCCACCATCCAACATCAAATTAACATCAAACAAGAGCAAACATCCTTGGTCTCATGTTTATATCATCCATCAAGTTCAATTCATGCACACAACAATCCATATTGGTTCAAAAGAAGCATCAAACATCCAAACAGAATTATTGCATTCAAATCCATACCAAAACACATCAAAAAAATCTCAAATTAAATACACCTAAACAGGGGTCAATCAAGGTCTACCATGTCAAATTTGAGCTCAATTGGGCAAATGGAACCATGTCAATGAAAACCAACAAAAACTGACACAATTTTATGCTCCAATTCACACCATCAATGCATACATCCACTTCAAAAATTCATATCTCATTGAAAACAAAAAAGAAATGGATGAGACCAAAACAGGGAGGTCACATTATGTGTCTACAACATTCATACCAAATTTCATGACCATACAGTACAACATGAGCATTTCCCAATCATTCTACCAACCTAGGTCATATGAACTTGCACATTCAATCACCAGAAATGAAAAATCATGATCAATTAGAAAAGGCAGTGAAAAATTCTACAAAAATTCATACAACATCCTAACATGTCAACCAAACACCATGCAAAATTTCATTCAATTCTAACATGTATAGGCCAATCAATTAAATTCCACAAGTTGACATCAAGAGGTGTGACACAAATTGTCACACCTATGTTCCAAAAATCATAACTCAAAGGCCAGGTATCAAAAATCCACAAAATTTACATATAAATGACCATCAACCAGTCAGGAATCATCACAAAAAATTGGCACAAATTTATTTTATGATATGAGCATTTCATGGATCAATTACCAAAATGTATCAAAAATGGACATACATGAGAAAACCCTAGGCAATTTATTTTTCTACACGTGAAAAAAATATTAAAAATCACCATAAAAAACCTACACATCACAAGGAGAATAATGCAAAAAGTCTCATCAAATTTGGACAAAAAATGAAGAACTTATGAATTTTTGAAGTTTGGAAAACAATGCATATGGAAATTGTAGGGAAAAATAAAATGGATTTTAAGTTTGAAAACATGCTGCAGGTGATACGCGTATGGCGCACAGTGATACGCGTATGGCCAGTGGTGGCTCAGTGATACGCGTATGGCGCATAGTGATACGCGTATGACGCACAGTGATACGCGTATGGCGCATAGTGATACGCGTATGGCCAGCGGTGGTTTCCACCATCTTCTTCGCGAAGACGGCGGAGCTGTGTTCAGAAAAGTTTCCAGAATTTTGAGATGCATACATCAACAGAAAGCTCTTTCAATGTAGATTACAGATCAATCAATATCTAAACCTAACAATCCATGGATTAAGAGATCCGAGCAAAAACATTTTGACATGTCAAACTTTAAGCAAGCATAACTCATTCATTTTTTATCCATTTCACACGAATTTTATATCAGATTAATCAGCATGAAAAACTCTATCTAAACATGTTAATGGAATTAAGAATTGAGAGATTCGAAAACTGAACCTCTTGAAGAGCAGTCCCTAAATGTGCACGATCCAAGGCTTTAAACGATCCAAATCAGCTCCTGAGATGATAACTTGAAGCTTTATGTGTGAATTGAAGCTTGAAACGAACTAGATCTTGATTAATTTTCCACTTCCATCTTCATGAGTTTGCTTGAAATGTACACAAATTTTGCTCGAATTTGATGATCCAATGCTTGATTCTGCATCCACTACACTCAATAAACCAGAATATGGAAGAAAAATGCTATGCTATGTGGAGAATTTTCAAGTTTTGATTGAGAGAAAATTTGGAGGGAAAAAGTTTCAAGATCCAAAAATGGTGAAAAAATGATTAACCTCCCCCATTCTGTTATGATTAGAGTATATATATGCTCTACTAATCACTCTCTAATCACACTTAAGCCAAATGTTAATGAAATGAATGAATTAGGGAGTGTTTTGGCAAATTGAGTTTTCACCCTATGCATGAAAATGCATGGTGACTAGTGCATGAATTTTCCTTCAAATTTACTCAAAAATATGTTTTGAAGCAAGTTTCAAATGATGTTTGTAAGCCAATGCAAGTGAAATTATGTGTAAACCATGAATATTTCTCAAAATCACTTTTTCCCTCCACTTTTTAAAATTAAATCACTTGAAAAATGGACTTTTTATGTGATGAGTTTTCATGAAATGTGATGATGGATTATGATAGTACATGTCAAATGGAGTTTGCTCAAAAAAAGAACCACATGAATTGGCTTTGTGAATCAAGAGTTATGCCCCTTCGAAATTCAACTTTTTTGTGCTTAGATCAATCCATAACTTGCCAACCACAAATGAGAAATTCATGTTCTTGGACTTTTTGGAAAGGTGAGAGCAAGATCTACAACTTTCATGTTGGACAAATTTTCATTTGAAGCTTCCTTGGACACGTGGCTTTGAAGTCCAAAACTTTCCATTTTTGGAAACTTCAATTACAAGTCACTTGCTATTTTTGGCAGTTTTTGTCCTGACTTGATTTTCTTCAGTTTTAAGCTTTGAGATGTCATTCAACACTTGTTCCAACATGAATGAAATGTATCCAACTCATTTCCACCTCCAAATCCATCAGATCATGTACAGTTGACCACAGTTGACTTTTCTGATTGATAGATGAATTTGGCTACGCACTGATCAAGTTGAGCCTCAAACTCTTGATGAAATGGCTCAAGGATAGAACCCTAGCCTCCATAAGCACCATATAGTCACAAAATGATCCTCATCTCCTTCATAAACCCCATCTCCTGATTATGCCCTGATTGGCCCAATGCAACTGATTAGGGTTGACCAGTGGTCAAAACCCTAATCTCAAGGACTATGCTTCAATGTCCTGATGATACCAAACCATGATGATGATGATGTATCATTTCAATCAAGATGAAGACCAATATCCTTTGAGAATCACAAAACCCTAATTCACAGCCCAATCCTCAGATGGCCAATGATCAGTCAATAAACCCTAGGCTTGCACTTTGACTTTCTCATCTGCTGGACAAGACTTGGGAGAATGACTTGCACAATGTAACCACATGATATGCAATATGCAATGCCTAATGACCTAAAATGATATGTAATATGTTAAATGCTAGTCCCAAGAGAGGAGGGCAAATTTTGAGGTGTTACAGTCACTGCCTAATTTTTATAATGCTAGATCATTCACTACTCATGGAGGTTTTGCTCCAAATGAAAATGTGGTTGGACCACTTGTTGAAGATGTAATTGATCCTCCTGTTATAGCTGAGGTTGCACAACCTGAAGAGCTAGTTGAGCAAATTCATGTTAGAATGTTGATGACCTCTTAGCAAATTTATCGATAATGTCGCAGTGATAAAAAGATCGATTCCACAAGGACTGTTATTTAACAAGCCAAATTTGTGCAATGCGTAGGAAATAGTTAACATGGGGTTTTTAAGTTCAAATGCGAAAATAAAATAAAGTGTTCAGACATAATTATGAAAACCGTTAGGTTGTGTATAGAACCCTCTATTTCTCTATTATTGATGTTCGATGCATTACATGAATGATATTGACACTATAATCCCACGCAAATTAACAAAATCGCTATAACCAATCCCTTATGATATAGCTCACTAATCACTACTCGGGGTTTTCTACCCCTAGTCCACCAGCATAAGCAGGATTAGGCAATGTAACATAACGTTAATTCACTAGACACTACTTGGGGTCTCCTATCCCTATTCAACAAGCGTAAACACAACAATTTCCCTAGATCCAACACATACATAATGGTCAATATTCCCAATGTGCCCAAAATCATATTAACAGAGTGTCTCACATAAATAAGCATTACGAACAAGAAGCAACTGAATAGAATTATAGGTCAAAATACTCATGCAATGTCAAGTCAAACATATGTCCCAATAATATTAAAACATATCCATCAAACACAACCTAACCTAGAGATATTTAATTACTTATAATTCAAAATACAATACCAAAAATAATTAAGAAGAATTGCATATGATATCCCTTGAAAGATTGGCCTCCAATGGCTTCAAATGCTCTCAAAATCCCTTATAGTGCTGCAAAACTCGTACTTGTGCCAAATTTCGTAACCCTTGAAAAAGTGACAAAATCCTCTTTAAAAAGCCTTCAGAATGAACCAGAATGCGTTAGAAACACCCAAAAAAAGGGTCATCGCACGCGTGATAACTTGCACCATGCACACGATGCAATTGATACATCCATATCTCGCGTGTGATGTTGCACGATGTTGCGCATGATTATTCCAGTAGATGCACGCTTTTGCTTCCTTTTTCACCTGATTTTTCACTAAGTCCCTATTTATTCACACTTAGCTCTTTTTCTGCATTCTTTGGTCTTTCTTTATCATTTTTCTCCTCTTTAACTTGTTTTGATCCGTTTCTTCGTCTGAATTAATGCACCGACGGATTGTCATCACAACCCCAATCATTGCTTGTCCTCAAGTAACTTGCCTTCAACTGCACATCTCATCAGAAAACAAGTTGCACAATAACAATTGAACATCAAAAAATATCCTCAAACTCTAACGAGTACTCAATCTGCCTCTCATATCACCTTGACTCACTCAATGGATAAGGTAATCTCTCAATCAACATGCAAAATAGTTTATGCTTATCTTGACCATTTTTTAATATAATTCATAAAAAAAAAATCAAAACACACACATTTGAGGGCATTTTCGGTTGTATCCTTGCTTATGTTGGGGTAGAATATTTTTAGGAAAGTAGGTTTAGACTTTTGGAGTTAGGTGCCTAGTTCTCCTTCTATTATCATACCCATTTGTTCCTTTTTTAAGGTACTAGAGATATTTCAATTGTGGTCCTTAATATACATTCTTTTAATCCTTTTTTTTTGTAGAAGTTTCTTTTTTTCACTTCTTATTTTCTCAAATTTTTTAACTTTTTGACCAAATTTCTCTAGTACCCAAACTTAGAACTTTGCTCACAACTAAGAGAAAAGTGGTTAGCAACGGATATACCTATTACCACAGGGTTACTAAAAAGGCTCAAAGTTATAAACAAACAATTGCCTCAGTGTATGTTAATCAATCAAGACAAACTTAATCATAAATAGTTCAAACCAGATAAAACAATAATACATGGATGCACTCAATAAGAAAGATTAGTGAACAATGGAATTTATTTGGCTCAAACCTTACTAGTTGAGCTATCTCAAGGTTGAGTATAAGTCCTCTGATTCTTTTCTTATCCTTTACCTTCAAGTTATAAGTCACTTTCCTGATGCTCAAGTTTCTCTTGGTTCATTTGTTCAATGCTAAAGATGCAAATTAGTAATGGAAGGGCATGCTCGAGTGGCTAATTCTTCTTAATGAAGGTCTCGAATAACATAATGCAAATTATGAAAACAAAAAAAACTGGTTATAATCGATGAGTTGCCTCCCATTCAACGCTTATTTTCCATCATTAGTTTGACGCCTCATACCTAAGGCATGTCAGGCATATGGGATACTCTCACGCCAGTCAATTCACTTGTTTTCATTCCTTTGTCAACCTTACTACTTTTTTCTTCTAGTTGGTAGCATATCTCTAGATCATCCATATATGGTGTCCATTCATACACATTAAACACCACTTTTTCATTGTTGAACTTCAAAACAAGTTCACATGTTTCTACATCTATTAATGCTTTCCCAATTGCCAATAATGGGAGCCTGAGAATAACTCACCCTCATGAATCTCCTTTCATGTCAGTTACCAAAAAATATGCAGGGAAGACTAAACCATCGACATGCACCAACATGTCTTGTACGATACCAAGCAAATGAGTAACAGGTGAATCAACTAAAGTGAGAGTCATATTACTCGGTATGATCTCCCTCATTGTTAATTCTTTAAACTTATTCAGTGGCATGACATTGATACTAGACCCTAAATAACATAAAGTGTGTGGTATATTCACTCCACCAATGGTGCAAGCGATGGTGAACTTTCCTGGATCCTTCATCTTTGGTGGCAATGCTTGAGGCACTACCATCTCATCTTTCTCTGTCATGTTCACCTATTCTTTTAACAACTTCTTCTTTGTACCCTTTAGTAATTCCGCATAAATTTAGCAAACTTGGGAGTTAGTTCTAAAACCTCATGAAATGAAATACTTACCTGAAGTGTAGTCAGAATCTCTTTAAACTTTGCAAACAATCCTGCCTCATCTTCCTTTAATTGTTTCTTCTTAATTGTAGGATAAGGCGATTTGATGTAATCAAGTAGTTTTGGATTAAGCTCATTTAGGATATGCTTCTTGGTCCTTCTCCAAAGGGAATTTTTACCTATTAATTGTTCAATGGGAACTCCTCTCTCCTCTTAGTCACCCTGATTGTTACTCTTCTCTTTTCCGATCCTCACTTCTTCCTTTTCAATCAAAACCTCTTCAACTATTTCATATTCACCCTTGTTGGTGGCCACCTCAAAACCTATTTCTACAACCTTACATGATTCATTCTTAGGATTATCTATAGTGTTACCTATAAATCATCTACTCGAGCTAGGTGGAGCAGCTATTTGTCTAGATAACTGACCAATCTACATCTCCAAAAAATTTATAGACACATCATGGTTCCTACTCATTGCCTTGTGGTTTTTATTCACCTAATCTAAACTACTCTGAATGGCCTTAATGAAATTTTGCAGGGTCTCTTCTAGTTGTGAAGGCTTCCTTTGGATTGGAATTTGTTGGCCTTGTTACAAACCTTGATTAGCACTTGAATTTTGGTTATTGCTCCATTAAAAATTTGGGTGATCCTTCCATCCCAGTTTGTAGGTGTTAGAATAAGGGCTATTCTTTTGAACTTTGGCAAATTGAGCTTCTTCACTTGACCCTTCAAAAGAGCACCTTTCGTTTTTATGTCCTCCTCCATAAAAATAACACCTAAGCGCTTGTACTTGGCTCACGTTAGATTTACTTGAGCTGCTTTTAGCTAGCTTTTTAGTTAACAACTCAATTTAAGCTAAAAGTGGAATATGGGTATCAACAGCTAACATACCTTTGGGTCTGCCCACAATTTCAATTTTTAATGCCCTGTCACTCTTTGAACGATACTCATTCAAGCACATCTTTTCAATCAGGCCTTTAATTTGTGGTTTGGTCATTGATCTGAACGTGCCTCCCACGGAAGTGGGGATGGAAATTGTACCCATCCCTAGTGGGTACCCGCAAAAATGACCCACAGTGGATAGGGTAAAAACCCTCAAAATGGGCACGGGCATGGGCACGGGTAATTAACCACTAATTCTTATCTCAACAATAACATCCTCAAATTTTTTAAATGTAATTAAAATGACATGATATGTTATAATTGATCTATCATTTTTTATTAGAAATGCGGATAAACGGGTATGTGTATGGGTACTTAGGTACCCATAGGGTATGATTGCTTAGGTACCCATAGGGTATGGGTACGGGTACAAACATTGGTGCCCCCGCGGGTATGGGATCGAGTACGGGGATTTTTTTAAACTGCGAGTTTGGGGACGGGTACTATAGTACCCTACCCATTGCCATCCTTATGCAAAAGCATCTAACAGTATGCGTGTCTGACTCTTGAGACCTTTGATGAAATTTTGCATTTGCACCATATTGTTCATATTATGACTTAGTCACCTGCTTTATAAAAGTTTAAACGTTTCCCTCAATCCATATAGTGACTCATTTTTCTGTTGCTCAAAATTCACAATTTCTGCTCTTCGCTCAGCAAACTGCGTAGTGGTGAAGAATCTCTCTAAGAATTTGTCCTTCTACTCCTTCCATGTTAGAATTGTTCCTTTTATAAGAAAAAGTAATCAATCCTTAGCCCTTCGAATTAGTGGGAAACCAAACAACCGTAGTTTGACTTGGTCTTCTGTGACATCATCTAGTTTGTACATTGGAGATGTTTTATAGAAGCATGCAAGATGTGCCCAAGGATATCTAATCGCGTTCATGTTGAACGAATTTCAATCACAAGAAGAAATAGGACCATATTGGACATGGCGAGATGCATGTTAAAGCAGAAGAATATTCCACTACTATTTATATTCTGAACATGTGCCCTACCAAGAAGCTGAAGAACAAGGTTCCTAAAGAAGTTTGGAATGGAAAACGACCATCAGTAAGTCATCTAAAGGTGTTTCGATCTATTTGTTACAAGCATGTTCCTGATGCTAGAAGAAGGAAGCTTGATGACAAGAGTGAACCTATGATTCTGGTAGGATATCATAAAATTGGTGCACACAGGTTGTTCAATTCAATTAATCAAAAGATCGTGATAAGTCAAGATATTGTGATTGATGAAAATTCTACCATGGATTGGAATAGCGGTGCAATTGAAAAGCCATTGATGAGCTATGATTTCGATGAAGCAAGAAATGATGTCGAAGTCGAATATATTATTGATATTCCAGTCGAAGCAGTTGTTGACATTCCCGACACAGTCGAAGTCAAAGATGGTGTAGCTATTACTAGTTAAAGACCTCAAAGAACTAGAGCTCGTCCACCAAGACTTCAATACTATAAAGTAACTGGTGATGATGAAGTCACACCAAATGGAGAATTAGTTCATTTTTCCTTACTTGCATGTGTTAAACTAATCAACTATAGAAAAGCCTTAAACGATAAACAGTGGAAGTCAGTTATGGTCGAAGAGTTACAAGCAATCAAAAGAAACAACACATGGGAGTTAGTCGAATTGTCAGCACACACAAAAGCTATCAAAGTGGAGTGGGTTTTCAAGTTAAAGCACAATGTTGATGGGTTGATCGTAAGACATAATGCGATATTGGTAGCTCAAGGTTTTCTATAAAGAGAAAGAATTGACTACTCTGAAGTATACACACCAGTAGCAGGATTGGAGACTGTTCGACTAGTAGTCGCCTTGGCATGCAAGCAAGGTTGGTCGGTGTTTCACTTAGATGTGAAATAAACATTTTTGAATGGTCCTCTAGATGAAGAGGTATATATCATACAACCTTATGGCTTTATGATACATGAGGAAGCGAGGAAAATGTATAAGTTTCACAAAGCGTTTTATGGCCTGAAGCAGGCATTTAGGGTATGGAACAAGAAAACTGACTCATACTTAGTCGAATTGGGATTCATCAAATGAAAATCTGAGTATGATGTCTATGTTCAAGTTGTGGCACAAGATATAACAATCATCTTCTTATATGTCGATGACTTTCTAGTGACTTGAAATAGCTTGGAGAACCTGTCGAAGTTCAAAAAGCTGATGAAGAAGGAACTTGGAATGTCGGATATGGGAAAGCTACCATATTTCCTAGGCATGGAATTTCAAATGTTGAAGCAAGGGATTGTGATACATCATAGAAAGTATTTAAAAGAGATCCTCAAGAGATTCATGATTGATGATTCGACTCCTGCATCTTCACCTGTCGAACCAAATTTAAAGTTGGAGAAGCATTGAGAGGAAGACAAAGTCGGTGCAACTTTGTTCAAATAAATTGTCGGATCTCTGAGATATGTGTGCAACAGTCGACCTGATATATGTTTCTCAGTCAAATTAGTGAGAAGATACATGAGTGAACCAAAGGTGTCACACATGAAGGCTGCAAGAAGAATCCTGAGATACTTAAAAGGATCGACAAACTATGGAATTTTATTTCGACGAGACTCTGAAAGCAAAGAAGATATAGTTACTTGCTATTCATATGCTGATTGATATGGAGATAAGAAAGATCAAAGAAGCACTACTGGATATCTCTTTCAAGTATTTGATGCCCCAATCTTATGGTGCTCGAGAAAGCAACCTGTGGTGGCATTGTCATCGTGTGAGGTTGAATATATAACATGATCCTATGTTGCGTGTCAAGCAATTTGGATCAGATATGTGCTGGAAGAGATTGAGTTTGAAGTGAAGAAACCTCTGGTGTTGCAAATTGATAATAAGTCAATCATAAATCTTGCGAAGAATCCAGTTTTGTATGGAAAGAGTAATCACATCGAAGCTAGATTTCATTTCCTTATAGAGAATATAAATCGAGGTGAACTTGAAGTGAGACATTGCTCAAGTGAAGCATAGTTGGCCGATATTTTCACCAAAGAATTGAAGATCAAGAGATTCCTGAATTTGTGAAAGAAATTATGGATATTACAAATCGACTATTATTAGCGTATGTTCGACAACTTGGATTATAGGAGATTATGTTGTGATATAATCTAAGTTGTGTGGCCCAAGTCCAAAGTTAATTAGGGTTTAGGTTTTGTTATTTAGTTTATTATATTTGTTACTTAGTAGTCAAGTCACTTAGGTGTATATAAATAAATACTTTGTAATTCAGTTTTGTAATACAATGATATTTGAATAATATCAATCCTTATTTCCTTATTATCTCTCTTTCTCTCCGCACTAATAGTGTCTCACGAACTAACATATTTTTAGATCGATTATCTACTGTGCAAGTAATAATCGTATATTATATGACAGAGATGTTTTATCCTAGAGGCGTCGTGGTTAAGTGATTGACTGATTTGCATAACTTTGAGCAGTGTCACGAAGCGTTTTAAAGAGAGTAACATAGTACATGACTCAACCCACTAATTTTTTCAATAAAAAATTTCAAAATAGTAAAAGAATTGAACTCAAATTATCATTTTTAAACAAGACAAAATGTTTTAAATCTTTATATTGTTATTAAATCTTAATATAAAAATTAAATTTTTATTTTAAATATGACATGAAATAGTTGACCTAAGTGGCATCATAGTGAAATTGACACGTGAATGCAACATATATAAAAAATTTGTCGAGTAATCAGAATAGAATGAAATAAAAAATTCTAAAAATTGTTAAATAAAAAGACCACAAAACTGAATTTATAAATAAATAACTAAAACATGAAAATTTTTTAAATAAAGGAGTAGGGAAAGAAAATCATAATCATAGAATGGTTAATTCTTCTTAAACGGCAAGTTGTGTTGGACAATGGCTTTTCTCGATCCAAATTGACACGACACTATTAATAATTGAATCTTTCTTTACAAAACTATAAGCATGTAACATCCATATTGACCACATCTTGTAGATACATGCATCATCAAAGCATAAGCATTTATAAAGTATTTGTAATCTTCCGTTAACATTTGCTTAATAATAGTAGCTAAGAAAATGGAATAATTCAATTTAAAGTGCTTTATGATAGGGAGTATACTAGGAGTACCAACGTTTAGTAAGATAAAGATGAATGAGAAATAATTTGCTTAATGCGATGCGACCACAATATAATGAATAAAATGACTCACGGCACCTTCATTCGTGAAGTGTAATGCCAAACTTTAAAATTGTGGTATAGGTTTCATTTCAATATTTTAAATTTGATTTATAGAAATTGATTTGCTTGAAAAAGAAACCCTTCTTTCATAATATTTTCAAGATGAATTATATATTTATTTACAATATATTAAAAAATATATGCATTTTAACGCTAACATTCCAATTTCATTTATGTACAGGTGCACTTTTTAAAATTCATTTTTATTATTCAAAAGATAAAATATAATATCTATTTTTTTATTAAAGATTATGAGTTCAAACTCTAATAAAAACAAATAAAAAATTATAATTTAAATTAAATGGTCTGACAAAACAATCATTATTCCAACGATATATTTCAAAATTAAAATTATGCGTGACCCCGAGCATTATAAAATATTTTTTTGATATTTGAATATTATTGTAATAAAAATAACACTTTAAAACAAATATCTTTAATCTTAAAATATTTCTTATACAATTGTCAAATATAATTCACTTTCAATTGATCTTAAAATATAATAGAATATGCAATAATCTTTTAATGCGCATATATGCTTCAATGTTATATTATTCATATCATATCAAACAAATATACTAAAGACAAACAATAAGATTATTGATTTCTCACATATGAAAATATAAAATTTTCCCAAAATAAATTATAGTTTACTTTTTTTATCTAATAGTGACCCTAGGGATATAATAAAACTAGAGATAATAATGTCTAAAAGAAGAGCACTCATATTTCACCAAATATCTATTAGATTTTATTAGATTTAATTCATATTTAAATTGTATTATTTTCTTAGCCCTAAGTTTGTTAGAGGGTATTTTAGTATTTTATTATATTCTAGTAACCCTAGTTTTAGCTTATAAATAGGGTGACAATCATTGTAACTTTTATCATGTTTTGTAGCCGTCATTCTCTTAATAGAATATTCATCTTTTATTCTACCTTTGCACCAACAATTGGTATCAGAGCTCCGGTTCGGATTCATTGGGAAACACGGGAAACACGAGTGAACGTGAGGTCTTGTGTGTTTGATTTTGATTCTTAGATTCGTGTTGAATCTTGAACAAAATCTGATCAGAATTTTAATTCTGTGGGTTGGGAAACACTGTGTGAGAAATCTGAGTGTACTGTGCAAGGTAGAAAGATGAACGGAAACGGCAACATGAACACCAAACTTCCAGTATTTGACGGTAAAAACTGGAATCGTTGGATGATCCAAATGCGTGTACTGTTCGGTGCTCAAGATGTTCTAGATCTTGTCACTGATGGTTATGTTCAGGTAGCAGCAGATGCGACGGATGAACAGAAAAACGCGCAGAAGGAAGTAAGGAAGAAGGATCAGAAAGCATTGTTCTTCATTCATCAATGTGTTGATGTAAATGTGTTTGAGAAGATTGCAGATTCAACGACAGCAAAGGCTGCGTGGGACACACTGGTTAGATGTTATGGTGGTGACGCATCAGTGAAGAAGGTGAAGCTTCAGTCCTTGAGAAAGCAATATGAGAATCTCAACATGAAGAATAATGAGAAAGTTTCTGAATACATCTCCAGAGTGATTCTGATCACTAATGAGATGAAAGCGTGTGGAGAAACTCTTTCTGAAGAAACAATCATGGAGAAGGTATTGAGATCCCTTACCTCTCAATTTGATTACATTGTGGTAGCAATAGAACATTCCAAAGATCTGAGCACCATGAGAATTGAAGAGCTGCAGAGCAGTCTAGAAGCGCAAGAGTTGCGTTTGACTGAGAGAACTTCTGAAAGGGAAATAGAGCAACAGGCTCTGAAAGCAACTTCTGATAGGAGGTATCAGAAGCAGTCAGAAGTCAGGAGAAGATCTGATGGTGGTCAGAAGTCAGAAAGCTCAACCTCTGATAGACAAAAGAATGCTCAGAAGGGAAAAGAGAAGTATGACAAGAAGAAAATCCAATGTTACTGCTGTAAGAAGTTTGGTCACTTTGCTAGAGACTGTTGGTCAAACAAGGAGAGAAAATCAGAAGAAGCAAATATAGCCAGAAGTTCTGATGACGAATCTGTGCTATTGATGGCCTCTGAATTTGATAATATGGATCTGATAGACTGGTGGTATATGGACACTGGCTGCTCAAATCATCTTACTGGAAACAAGAAATGGCTGGTTGACTTTGACTCTGAAAAAAGGACAAAGATCAGATGTGCTGATGACAAATATCTTAATGCAGAAGGTATGGGAAATGTCAGAGTGACTCTGAACAATGGGAAAACAGCATTGATTCAGAACGTGTGGTATGTACCTGGCATCAGAAGCAATCTGATGAGTGTGGGACAATTAATTGAGAAAGGTTTTTCAGTTACCATGAAGGACAATCTTCTGAAGCTGTATGACTGCAATCAGAAGTTGATTATGGAGTCAGAACAGGGAAGAAATAGAACATTCAAGGTGAATGTCAGAACTGCAGACTCAGAATGTCTTAGTGCAACAAGTGCTGAGAAGGAGAGTGAGCTGTGGCACAGAAGATTTGGTCATTTGAATTTCAGAAGCTTAAAACATCTGAATTCAAGGAAGTTGGTACATGGAATTCCTGCAATTAAGAAGCCTGAAAAGTCATGCAAAGTTTGCATGGAAGGAAAACAACCACGATTGCCATTTGCGTCAGAAACTGCTCCAAGAGCAAAACATGCCTTGGGAGTTGTACATTCTGATGTGTGTGGTCCATTTCCAGTAGCATCGATTGGAGGGAATAAATACTTTGTGTTATTTGTTGATGAATTCACAAGAATGACATGGGTATCCCTTATTAAGTTTAAACACGAGGTGTTTGATGAATTCAAGAAGTTCAGAATGAAGGCTGAGAATCAGAGTGGTCAGAAGTTGAAGATTCTTAGAACTGACGGTGGAGGTGAGTATAACTCCAAAGAGTTCCAGAAGTTCTGTGAGGAGAATGGAATTGAGCATGAGGTTACTGCTCCTTATACCCCTCAACACAATGGTCTTGCTGAAAGAAGAAACCGCACTTTGCTTGATATGGTGAGAAGCATGCTAAAGGAGAAGAAGCTTCCTCAGAAGCTCTGGGGAGAAGCTGTTGCCACCGCAACGTATGTACTCAACCGATGTCCTACGAAGAAGCTGAAGGAAATAGTTCCAATACAGAAGTGGACTGGAGATAAGCAAAATGTTAGTCATCTGAAGGTGTTTGGTTCTGTTTGCTATAAACATGTTCCAGAAGCCAGAAGACAGAAGCTGGATGATAGAAGCAAAGTGATGATTCTGATAGGGTACCACAGTACAGGTGCATACAAGCTCTATTGTCCAGAAACCAATAAAATTGAATTCAGCAGAGATGTGATTGTGAAGGAATCAGAAGTTTGGAATTGGGATAAGTCTCAATCTGATTCTGATGTTAGAACTTCTGAAGAAAGGTCAGAGTTCAGAATTTCTGAGGTTGGAGTAAACTCTGACGTTGATTCTGACTCTGATAGTGATCCAGAATCTGATGTTCCAGACTCTGATGTTCCAGACTCTGATGTTTCAGACTCTGATGATCCAGACTCTGATGACCCAGACTCTGATGGTAATCCAGATTCTGGTGGCAATTCAGACTTTGGAAATATGCCAGAACCTTCAGATGGTCAAAGCTCTGGAGGAAGTCAACCATCTGAAGGTAGAAACTCTGAAGTTGAAGACTCTGAACAAGTTCAGAGACCACAAAGAGTCAGAAACATCCCCAGAAGATATGCAGAATTTGACATGCTGCAAGACACTGAAGTAGACTCTGAAGGAGAAGTTATTCAGTGTGCCATGTTAGTAGACTCTGAACCCATAAGTACAGAAGAGGCTCTTAAGCAGAAGCTCTGGCTGAAGGCCATGAAAGAAGAACTTGATGCTATAGAGAGGAACAAGACTTGGAAGCTGACAGAACTTCCAAAAGACAAGAAAGCCATCAGCGTCAGATGGGTTTTCAAGCAGAAGTTAAAGCCAGATGGTTCAATTGGCAAACATAAAGCAAGGTTGGTAGCCAGAGGATTTCTACAGAAACCTGGGCTGGATTACTCTGAAGTGTTTGCACCTGTAGCAAGACATGAAACAATCAGAATGGTGATTGCAATAGCTGCTAACAGGAATTGGCCTCTGATGCATTTAGATGTAAAATCTGCATTTCTGAACGGTCCATTAGAAGAAGAAGTTTACGTGTCACAACCTCCTGGGTTTGTGAAAAAAAATCAGGAAGGGATGGTGTACAGATTATACAAAGCTCTATATGGATTGAAACAAGCGCCCAGAGCTTGGAATAAGAAGATTGATTCATTTTTCAAGAAGCAAGGCTTTCAGAAATGTGAGATGAAGTATGGTGTCTATGTTCAGCATACTTCTGAAGGAAATATGACTCTGGTATGTTTATATGTTGATGATATACTGCTGACTGGAAGTTCTGAACAGGAGATAGCTAAGTTCAAGAAAGTTCTGATGAATGAATTCGAAATGACTGATCTAGGCAAAATGACATACTTTCTAGGGATGGAGTTCAGATACTCTGAGAAAGGTATTATTTTGCATCAGCTCAAGTATGAATTAGAACTTCTGAAAAGATTTGAACTGAAGAATTGTAAGATTGCTGTCACACCTTCTGATACAAATCAGAAACTGGATTCTGACTCTGATGGAAAGGATGTGGACGCTACAACCTTCAAACAGTTGGTTGGTTCTCTGAGGTATTTGTGCAATACCAGACCTGATATTTGCTATTCAGTTGGGATGGTTAGTAGGTTCATGAGTAAACCTAAGTGGTCCCATTACCAAGCTGCAGTCAGGATTCTGAGGTATATCAAGGGAACTCTGAAGTATGGAGTATTATTTCCTTCTGGAAGAAAGGATGAGTCAGAACTTCTGAGTTATTCAGATTCTGATTGGTGTGGAGACAGAGTTGACAGAAGAAGTACGTCTGGGTACTTATTCAAATTTCTGGGAGGTCCCATTTCTTGGTGTTCCAAGAAGCAACCTGTTGTGGCGTTGTCAACTTGTGAAGCTGAATATATTGCAGGTGTTGTTACTGCATGCCAAGCTGTGTGGATTCTGAATCTATTGCAGGATCTGAAGATTAAAGTAAACAAACCTCTGAAGTTGATGATTGACAACAAGTCTGCAATCAATCTTGCCAGAAACCCAGTGTTGCATGGGAGAAGCAAGCACATTGAGACCAAGTATCATTTTCTGAGACATCAAGTTCAGAGGGGAGTGTTAGAAGTTGTACACTGCAGCACTCAGAAGCAGTTGGCAGATGTTCTGACGAAAGCTATCAAGACTGACCAATTTCTCATATTAAGGGATGGAATTGGTGTTACAAGTTTTGATGGAATATGAATTAAGGGATGGTATTAGATTTTATTAGATTTAATTCATATTTAAATTGTATTATTTTCTTAGCCCTAAGTTTGTTAGAGGGTATTTTAGTATTTTATTATATTCTAGTAACCCTAGTTTTAGCTTATAAATAGGGTGACAATCATTGTAACTTTTATCATGTTTTGTAGCCGTCATTCTCTTAATAGAATATTCATCTTTTATTCTACCTTTGCACCAACAATATCAACGAAAAAATTATATTTTACAAGATATCAACGACAAAATCAGATAAATTATTTATAATTCTATTATTAAAAATTAAAATAATTAATTAAAAAACAAATTAAGATAATATAGTAACTAATTTGCAACTCTTTATTCAACATATAATAAAAGTTTAAAAAATACACATAAATTTATAAAGATATTGGAAGTTTTATTTAATAGTTACAAATAAACTTTAAAATTTATTTAAGACTAAAAAAGTACACATATTTAACAATGTATAAAATAAAATATTTAAATCAAATATAAGTACTAAAAAGATATGAGAATTAAAAAAAACCTCTATAGTTATTTAAATTTGCAAAATTAAATTCTGGATGTCACTCTTAATTTATCAATATGTATTTTTCTTTCAAATAAAATTACCTTTTTATATATGATTAATTAGTATTATTGTCCCAATTATTATTCACAATAAATTAGTCTAATATAAATTTATAAATTTTTTTGTTAAAACAAATTCTAATCATATTTAAGATTCATTAAAAAATGAATAAACTAATTTACAACCGCGTATCGCGCAGATCTTAATCTAGTTTTGTTTATAATAGACACTGCATCATTTCTTTTAAAGAGGAAGCAATTTTTGAAATTAATAGTGATAATAATAATTAATTACTCAATATATAATTAAGATTATACAAAAATAGCAGGAAAACAGAGAACAAGTTGTGTCGCTACTCCTTTTTGAATGGAAAAATTAATCCTCTTAAAAGTGACATTCATTGTTTTAGGAGACACAACATTACTATGTATGATCTTTTGCATTACCTCTAAAAGATTCATTGTTTTTGGTGCTAGAAAACCAAAAAGTGTCAAAAGAAAATGGTATGAAAGCATGTTGATTGTCAAAACATGTTTTTTCATGCTTGGTCACTTTACTTGAAGCGGCTTTGAGAGTTGTTTATGCCATAGTGAAACCTATAGTCCTCAGTTTCATCAGTGGAAAACCTCAGTCAAGTCTACACATGCATATTTTTCTCCTACCCATTTGTACACCAGAACATCTGCTCGCCTAAGTGTTGATATCCCCTCTTGTGGGTTAGTCAAGAAATTTACAAGTGTATATTTCTTCACAAATACCCCCTGCACTCCAAAAGATATCAAATAAGATATCCATAACAAAGTCATGTCAGTATTTGAATCTTGGAAGCTCCTTATAATGAATGATGTGTTTCCTAAATGTATCTAAGAACACCTTGTGACAAATAGGGAAAACATCATCAACGGGAAATAAGGGGATCATAAGTCGATATTTGATTATGGTACGATACATTACCGGGGAAATATGTTGGCCTAGACCATTAATAAGCATAGTAAGGCGAAAATCTTGAGCATGTGTTGCTTGCAAACAATTAAAAACTGATTTTTGTCTTGTGGTTATATCAAATTTTACATCCATGTTCTGAATACTTTTACTAAAAATGGCACTCGCCAAAACATATTATGCTTTAGAAGGGACAATGTCCTTTCTAGTAAAACTGCTAAGGTCAAAATCTAGAATCACAACATTAATAATCTTTATATTGAAATTCAATAGATAATATATTTTTGTGGTATAAATCTATACATTTATATATGGAGCATGAGGAGATTAAGGACAAGTCAAACACATATCGAACCATGATTCTTTAGATTCTTTAGAACATATGGAAAAATGTCCTGCATCATACTAGATCCATTCATTTTTTAATCACTCATATCTTTAGGGAAGGTAATTATTGCACGGATAAACTCGCTAACATATGATACATGTACATGGTTTTACATGGTGGGATGTAGTTCATAGAGATATTCTGATGTATTTTTCTAGAAACTCCATATGACTCCCTTGTATAGAGTTTTTAATTAAGGGATTTTTGTTTGGTCCCTCTATTTTTGCCTCTGTATCTACATCTTTTTTCTAATATATTTTTGTAGTGGTAATGGTCCACCTTTTTGCCATAAAAAAACCATGAAACAAAATTAAAATTGAATCTTTATAAAGTAATAGTAATATTTTAGTAAGAAATGTTTAAATAAGTTAATATGTGTGTGTGTGTATGGTTATGTGTGTATGTGTGTGTGTGAGAGTGTGTGAGTGTGTGAGTGTGTGTGTGTGTGTGTGTGTGTGCGCACGCCGCTTACTAAAGTCTAAAGCTACTCACGTAGAGATTGTGAGAGATTATGTGTGTTTCTCTTTGGGATTAGTCAATGATCTTCTTAATTTTAAGGGTTGTATATTTGTATAGACTTCTTAGGACTTTGCTAGAATGTCAGAGAGACATTTTCCCCTTTTTCTATGATCAGAAACCTCAGAGTAGAGGAAGACTGGTCGTCCCTTAAATCGTTGGGGAGACATATTTCCCTTTGACTGATACTTCCATATCGTTATTTCTAAGACACCTTACACGACACGTGTGATAGATGAGACGGATAATGGATTTCAGTTAGGGAGGGGTGATCGATCATACGCTTTAGGTGACCAACTTTACTTTGGGTGCTCGTGCCACATTACTCCACTTAGTTCGGTTTGTTTTATCATTGATCGTTCTCTTTTAAACCCAATAAAAGTACCTCAATGCACAATCCCTTAACCACTAAGTCTTGGAAAGGGCGAAATAATTTAGTTCAATCAAATTTCATTCTCAAAATTTCTATTACTCCCTAAAGTGAAGCTTAGGGAGAGTCCCTCAAGCGAAACTAGGGGCAAGTCCCTCAAGTGCAGCATGGAAAGAGTCTCTCAAGCATTGATTGGGGAAGTACATGCAACATTAAATGTTTCTCATGATGGTTATTTCTTGGGAAGGGAAGTCTGTTAAGAAGAGTTGGTTCCTTCACACATGTCAGGAAGGGAGACATGTGAAGCTTCTTCTTGCAAGTGTTGGTGCGCATCTAGGGAGAGATAATTATTTCCTATGTAACCTACGCTCCTGATCCTATAAGAGAGTAACTTCAGTTTATTTTTTTTCCACCAGCCTTCCTTCCTCGCTCGCATGTATAACATTTTCTTATTTATCGTCACACTCCTTTTTTCTAAAATGGAGATCATTATGGAGTTAGACGAGATAGGTAACATGATTGAGCCTTCCAATAGTAGAGAGCTTGCAAAAAAATGCCTCTTACGATGGTGTCACAGAGGATCTATGGTCAAACAACCTATGATAATGGTGCCTATCAAAGAAGCTATATCAAGCCTCATCAGTTAGAAGAATTTAAGTCCCATATGAAGTGTTGAGTATGATGAATCAAGGAAGAGATCTTAAAGCTTCAAGGTTGTGAAAGAGAGGAAGTGTGAAAGCTCGTCTAGTCATGTGTCTGAGTGATCATTGTATTCTAAAAGTATAATACTATCTCCTAAGATACAAAGGCAATTCTCACACAAACTCAATTTTTTTGAGGCCTTTCTCATTTTATAAAATCACCTGAAAATGTTTTATGCACGTACCTAGTTGGTTACTAGCTTACTTAAACCTTTAGGAGTGACGACATATTTGAAAACCATCCATATTTTGCTTAATTAATTAGATGCATACAAAATTCCATGGATCATTTTCCTTTCTGAGACATATTTTTATCCTATAAATAGAGGGTTTCTCCTCATTCTAAAACACACCAGAATTAGCTTTGAATCTCTTTTTTCTCACTTTCTACTCTTTTTCTATTATTTCACAAAAGTTGTCTTAGTCCCTTATGAGTGAAAATACTTGTGAGAGTTTGGTTGTACTGGTGTTCGTACTAATTTTTTTTATCCAGTGTTATTGTTATGTTTGATTTATTTGTTTGGTTCTTGAGATTATCCTAGTAAAATATCTCCTTGGTTTTTGATATTATCCTTGTAAAATCTCTATTTGGTTATTGATATTAGCTACTCAAAATACATGTTTGGTTCGTGAGTTGAGCCTTCAAAAGCTATGTTTGCTTTGGGGGATCAACCCATGTAAAACATCCAACCTCTTGTAATAAGGTTTCTGAGCATATCCTTAAAATATCAAAATATTTTATTAATGGAACTCTCAAGAATAAATTATTAGGGATATGAGTATGCCGAGTGGTTAGGCCAAACATGTATAAATTTTGGTGCAATCTCTCTAACCATATATCTTTATTCTTTGTTAATTATTTTCTCTTATCTCGAATTATTTTGTTCCTATTAATCAATGCTTGATCTTTGTTTAAATTGTTTAACTAACATAAATTGTTTTTCAAGAAAATATCTTTTAAATAAATCACGGTTTATGAATATCACAATTCACCCTCCTGGTGTTTGGAGTCACTTGTTCAACATTTTCGAGTTATGAGAACACCTTTGGTTTTAGTAGTGATATTGACCCCATTTTCTCATGTTCTTTCTAAGGAAATCCAGAGTTGTCAATTGCGTCCTGCTCATCCAAACATCCAGAAGTAGAGGAATTTGAAATTTGATATATCTCCGAGAAGATAGTGGCCTCTTTCCGAAAATAGATAAACCTTTCTAGAATGGGCGACGAGGGGGACATTATCTTGGAGCCTTACTCCAAAGACTAACAAGCTAACATGATCCCCCCCTCCCCCAACAAATGATTTTCCATATCCCTTCTTCTATATGCACCTTTCAGTCGTCCATAATCTTGGAGTTATCACTCCCTTTACTCATTTCAAGTTAGAGGTTCCTGCGACCATTAATGTCGCCCCTCCCAAATAAAACTCAATGGTTGAGCTTTCATAATGGTTTTCGAGATCATTTGTTAGCGCCTAGATTCTAACCCGGACATAGGTACATTTTTCATCTTTTTATGGTACTAAGACTAGACCCAAAGGTGATTGGGTAACTCTGGGTGCTTTGTCGGGAAGAATCTTATTTATCCACCACTCTAACCATTACACGAACTGGAAAGATAGGTTCATGAGGGTGAGGGTGTGAGATGGTGTATCCATGGTTACCATCGAGGAAAAAGACGACAACCATTTTCCCTTATATTGAACGAATGATCTTATGGCCATACGTGGCTTCGATTTTGAACACTTAACCATCACAAAAGGGGAGGCGGTTAATTTTTTGAACGAGTTTAATATTTTGACGATTATTTGTGTATATTTAATTTCTGTAGGCGTTTAATATGGAAGAACTCGATCGGTGTGTATATATCAAAATTGACGATTATTTGTGTACATTTAATTTCTGTAGGCGTTTTTCAATTAGGGTTTTCCAATTGTTTAATGTTTAGTGTTTTTTCTTATGCGGAAAGAATGGATTCATACAAGTCACTTAGAGGAAAGATCGCCATATAAAGAAGAAAGTTTCTCAGGTTAAGCAATGGAATGACAATCCAAAAATCTAGGCAATCTCATGATTAAGGGCAGAAGAGAGGCAGTTGGAATATCATTTTGAACCCCTAGCCTATCAAGGCCATGAAGCCTAAAGGGCTCTGAGGGAGTTCGAACTCTACTAAAGACCAGAAAGATAATGATATAAACCTAATGATACAATCATTTGGAAAATGAGCAGAGTTCGATGATCAAAATGAATCACCCATCCAGGCGGAGGTCCCTAAAATAAAACTAGAGGGTGTTACAATGTCATCCCTATGGAATAAGCATCATAATGCTAAAAATTTATGTTGGTACTCGCCTCTCATTTGCAGAAAATTTCTCCAATGACTTCAATGTGGTGAATAGAATAGGGACAATGTATTTTTCCAACATGGTGGAGAGTTATCTTCTATAGGGCCTGATATTAGAGTGTGTATTATTCAGCACCCATGATAAAATGGATAGGTTCATCGATGAGTTGGAGGATGAGTTGAGCAACACGAAGGAGGCGCTAGCTCAGAAGCAAGAGTTGCTAAAGACAATTACTGAGGAGATTGATGAGGCAGAGTGTTTATAGGAAAAGCTTAAAGAGGCTCAAAAGAAGGCATATGAAGATGCCAATGAGGCTGGCGAGAAACTTGATTAGAAAAATAATAAGCTAAAGGACTCTAAAAAATATCTTAAGGAGGTTATTCTCTCCCAAAGAGGTAGAGGATGATTTGTCATAGTGAAAATATAAAATGGTTGAGACCTCTGACAAGTATTTTGAATGGGATAAGGAACAAGTGGCCTTCTTCTACCCTGACCTGAATCTCAACCAACTTGATTTATTAAAAAATGATCAAGTATTTCCATCTTTTAGACGAGGAGGATGAAATGTTCATCCTTAAACCATTTTGAAATGCCCATATGAACATCTCTTGGTTCAGGTTTATGAATTGGACGTTATCTTCATTGAAACATGCGAGATATTCCCTCAACGACTCAGAGGTCCCTTGGCGAATGTTGAATAGGATTTTGGTTGGCACCTTTCTATTCTTGCTTGCCGAGAACTAGAGGACTATTTACTTCACCAAATCTTGGTAACTAGTAACTAATAATCGTGGTATGTTTCTATACCACCTTAAGGAGGCATCCTTGAAGGTGTTAGAGAATAGATTTCACTTTAAGGAGTCACTGGCACCGATGATAGTCATCTAGGTGTTGATGGTGGTGACGTGATTTTGAGGGTCGCTCCTTCCGTGAAACTTCGTTAGCAAGGGGATTTGAAATTTTCTGGCACGGGGGCCCCCCAAATTTTGTCAGAAAGAGGCTAGGGGTCCGAGATTTCGAATTCTTAAGGGAGGGAGACCTCATGTTATTGATGTTGAAGTTTGAAGAAGTTTTCTTCCAAAGCTTGATTGTGGTGGCACAGTTCTTCCATGGCATCTTGCATTTCTACCGTGTCTTGGTGATCATTGTCAAAATAGCTATCGACTGACATGATGCCTCGTGTTTGTACCATCTTGAGGATAATATTCATGCAATATGTGATGGGAATATAAGTGTGACCTAGTTTAGTTTTATGAGGGTCGTACATTGGGTGTAAATTGTACTTACTAAAGTATAATAGTTATGTGTGTGTGTGTGTGTGTGTGTGTGTGAGAGAGAGAGAGAGAGAGAGAGAGAGAGAGAGAGAGAGAGAGAGAGAGAGAGAGAGAGAGAGAGAGAGACTTCTCAGGTAAGGATTGTGAGATACTTTTTATTTTTCTCTCCGGGTTTAGTGAATGGTCTTCTCAAATATGAGGTTGGGATATTAATAAAAGACTTATTGGGACTGGGCTAGAAATCCAGAGAGACGGTTTCTTGTGTTCTCCCATAAAAAAACATGGAAGTAAAGGAAGACTAATTGTTCCTTAAATCATGGAAAAGACAAGTTTTCTCTTTGACTAATACTTTTAGACCGTTATTGCTTAGATACCTCACAAACTACCATGTGTGATAAATGCAAAGAAATGATACTTCTAGACCGTTAAAAATGATTGATTTTATAAGTATCAACAATTTACTTATATTAGTATAATATGAAACAATAAAAATAAACTAAGACAATATTTCTTTATATTTTTTATATAATGCTAATATAAATAAATTATTGATCCTTATAAATCAATCGTTTTTTTAAAGAAACTAAGACAAATCGAAGGGTTAGTCCACCAAAAATTTAACTTAAAATACAAAGATAAATTTGTAACTTCAAACCATCACCAAACAATGTATTTGACTTTCACCAACAATTGAAATAAAACGACTCCTAGTGACAGGAGATGCAGGAGATGCAGTACATCTCTTCTTCCAAATATATAAATCTTAGTAAATTAAGAGTTTTTTTTTGAGTTTTTTTTGGGGTTTGTGGGAATATAAAATTGTTTAATAAATTACTGAAATTGATTTTATTTTCCTTTTGAATAATTAATAAAAATCAATCCACTGAATTACTCTTCTCATTGTTTTATAATATAAAGCACTGCCCAAATTCCTAAAAGTAAAAAATAGATAAATATCAAATCTCCTTTTGAGTATAATTTAGATATCATTTGTACGTAATTTGGAAAGATTAATCCTTTGAGATAGGGAGCGCCAAAATGGGTTGCAATGCTCTCCGTCAATAGATTTAATGTTGGTGCATTCATAAAGCTGATTTTGAACCTGAAACTCTAGTTAAGCAAGAAAAGATCATGTCATCTCATCCAATGTTCTTCGTGGCCTATACCTAGCATATAGCCTTAAGGGTTCAAATAGTTTGTACTAAAATTATCTACATTGAAATTTGTATCTTAAGAGATGGTGCACCAGCCTAGTTAGAGGATATTTAAAATTGAAAACAAGACTCACACGCAAAATTGAATTCATTTATTTAAGCTCAACTCAAATAAAATTTAGGTCCAAATACAATCAGGAACCTACTCAACCCAATGTTTATTATTTAGTATATGGGCTTTTTTTTGCGTTTTTCCTTGGTGTGAAAACAATACTAGTGTTTTTGAAACATTGTCTAATATGATTTTCTTGTTATAATATATTCCATATAATCTTAATTCGTTTGTCTCCTTCACACGCCTCTATCATTTTCAAGAAATCGGTTTTAAATTGAGTGTTCATGATTTCGTAATCGCGAGAAAACTCCATGGCCATGATAAGTACATGAGCTTCACCTTGTGTGGGTTTCTCGCCCCTTTAACCACCACCAAACAATATATTTGACTTTCTCCAACAATTACAACAACGACAACTTCTAGTGACAAGAGATGCAATACATCTCTTCTTCCAAATATATAAATTTTAGTAAATTAAGTTTTTTTTTATTTTCTTCTTTGGGTTTATGGGAATATAAAAATATTTATTAAATTGTTGAAATTGATTTTGTTTTCCTTTTGAATCATTAATAAAATCAATCTATCGAATTACTCTTCTCATTATTTTATAATAGAAAGCATTGCCAATATTCCTAAAAGTAAAACATTGATAAATATCAAATCTCTTTTTTTGAGTATAATCTAGATATCATTTTCACACAATTGCAAATATTAATCCTTCGAGATAGTGAGGGCCAAAACGGCTTGCAACTTTTTCTATCAAAAGATTTAATATTGTTGCATTCCTAATGTTGCATTCCTAAAGTTGATCTTGAACCAAAAACTCTAGTTAAGATAGAAAATACCATGTTATTTCATCCAATGGTCTTGGTGGCATATCCCTAGCATTGAGCCTTAAGGGTTTAAATAGTTTATACAAAAAATTGCTCAATTGAAACTTTTATCTTAAGAGATGGTGCACCAATCAAATTAGAGAATATTTAAAATTGAAAACAACACTCATACATAAAATTGAAATCATTAATTTAAGCCCAACTCAATTGAAATTTAGGTCTAAATATAATCAAGAATCTCTTCAACCCAATATTTAGTTTTTACAATATTGGTTATTTTTGCCAATGTGTGGGTTGCAACGTTTTTGTCCTATGGGTCAAAACAATACTAGTGTGTTTGAAACATTGTCTGAGATGGTTTTCTCTTTATAATATTTTCCATGTAACCTTAATTCTTTTGTCTCCTTCACACGCTTCCACCATTTTCAAGAAATCAGTTTCAAATTAAATGTCCATGATTTTGCAATCCCGAGAAAACTCCATGGCCATGATAAGAGCATTAGGGCCAGTAAAGTCATCGTTGAATGCTCTATGAATTGTGTATGTCTTTTTTCCTTTGTGATCATCTATTTATATAGTAGTTATGACTCTTACCTTGCTTGAGATCCATCAGAGACCATTTAAAGTGATTGCATATGATTATCGTGATCTCTTTATGGTAATTGGTAATCGGGTTTGTTTATTTTATCCTAGGCCATAATTACCTCAATTAGTCATAAATGTGTTATCCCTCATATCTTCAATCCATATGTTCCCTCCGTATTAGTTTTAGGTCTGCATGATCAACTCGGCTCATCACCTACCATAGTCCAACCATGGTCTTATAAACGAATTAACCTGGCTCATTCTAGATGAATCAGTTCAATATATAGAATATGTACATACTCCCTCAAGCTTGAGTCATGAATGGATGAAATGTTTTCATGATATATACTGAAAGACCTGACTTGTAAACAACCCATTAATCATGAGTCACATAAGGGAGAATTTTTTTCTTTAGACCGATTATCGATTATCTGATGTTCCTTAACAAGCAATCATTCTTCGGCGAACTTGCACTCATTTTTTCGGGCATGGATTATTTTGATTGTGATTGGTTAATGTTGGTTTCATGACTATTCCATTTACATGTACTTTAATGATTGCAAAATGCCTTGGGAATAATAGTAAATCATGACACATCCATACCTCTTGCATCCATGTGAGGATAACAATAAATGTGATAGTTCTTTTACCTTCTATTCACTCCTTTAAATAGGATTCACTATTTTTCATTTCGCTCACCTCTTTGCTTCATCTATTATTTTTGCACCAAGTATCTCTTGTGTTTTTCTCCCTTTGTCTTGCATCTCCAATAACCACTCATAACATCATGTAACCTTCTATTTCCTTCGTGCTTTTCATATACTCTTTATTGGTGTTTATTTGAGAATATGATTCATCTAAGAGAGGTCATATAGCCCTGATGCTGAGAGGTGAGAGTTTTAGACTCAGTGCTTGAAAACCTAGAAATAGGGTACAAGGAAAGTATATTGGAAACTTGTTGATATGAAGTTTTTCAATAGTTGCAAGTGTTCGTCTAGTGGTAATTCGGGAGTGGGTCTCCTAGTGATAATGACATTGAATTAGTGTCTTATTTCTAAGGTCCAGATAGGTCCTTTATATCACTCTCAACCTCTACTCAGATGCCCTACTGTTGCATTCCTTTGCACCTCTGACTCTCTTTTCCGCATTTCTTTTTTCGCCTTTGACATAGCATTTCCCCTTGCCATTATTTCTTCCATTAAAGCCTAAATTCCATCCCTCTCTAGACTTCCCTTATAAACATCTCTTGGCTAGGATTGATTACCTTGATCGTCTCCTTGTTAAAGTGTGCAATATATTTCTGTAAAGATTCATAGTTTCATTTGCGCATGTTGAACAAACTCGTGGTTGATACCTTCTGATGCTTGCTTGTTGAGAACTGGTGGATCAACTTGATATAATTTTGGGTCACAAATATAATATTACATGTGTTAGGATCATTATTTAATCAACCAAAACTATAGTTATCTAATTAATATTAAGTATGTGGCTAAAAGTATAAATGTCATGAAAGGTAAGTTTATTGTGTAAATACTATAATCCAATGTCTAATTTGATGAGGGGCCAAATTAGAATATTGAAAACTAATAAATAATCCTAAGGCTATTTATATGGATTATGGTCCCTATTTGTAGAGCGATTCAAACATACAGTTTTATCAGGATTCTCTCTTCATCCCCATCATAAGAGATTCAAGAAACCTTAAGAAACTCTATAAATTGGAAGATCACATAACCACAAACCTTAAACGATTTCAATGGAAAACTTAGGTACGCTTTCGCTTTCATTCTATGATTGAATTTTGGTATGGGTTTATGGGATATGAGTTGATGGGTTATCGACTCATATGATTAGTTTAGATTTTTATTTTTGATTTCTATATTGTTGGAAGTCATGAGGTGAAGAGAAGATCTAACATAACTTTCTAGAAAGGTCTTGGTAACTAGTAATGAGAACTTCAAGAGGTTCATGTATCAATGTAAGTCTACCTACTTTAGTATGTGTAATTGGTGATCACATATTAATTATGTTATATGCCTTCCTCCATGCTTCATACTTCCTACATGGTATCAATTGACCCAAAGGGCAGTTGGTGTTTGGCCATATTTGATACACATCTATGATGGTAAACATGTGATAATTATAAGGTCTTGTATGTGAATAATAAATCAATCCAAATAGGGATTTATTATTTAACATGTTTTATTATTAATTTTTGACCATTACAACAAGAGTATCACTAGTAGTTAATATTAGTGGCCAAAGACTCGATATTGATGGTGCACTAGGTATCTTATGATGGGTTATGCCATTATTTGAACATATCGATGATTCGGTTTTTTCGTTTATATTAGTATATTTAAAGTGTTTAATTTTCTTCTATTTTCAACTACAATTGCTTCAATATCTGCTAATCTGAATTCAGTTTTGGTCCTTAATGGGATAAATTTCAAAGACTAGAAATAGAACATGGAAATTGTTCTTCGCTGCATGGATCTTGTCCTTTTATTAAGGACGGAGCAACCAGCTTCTCTTACGGGATCTAGTACCTCTGAATAGAGGAAATATTATGAGAAGTGAGATCGCTCCAACCACATGAATCTCGTGGTCATTAAGCGTGAAATGCATGGGTTCTTTAGGGGAACTATATCGGAAGATATAACAAATGCAAAAGAATTCCTTGTTGAGATTGAAAAACGCTTCAAGAAAAGCGATAAGGCAGAAACAAGTACTCTTCTTCAGAACTTGATTTCCATGAAGTATCAAGGAAAAGGAAATATAAAGGAATACATTATGGGCATGTCAAAAATTGTTTCAAAACTTAAGACATTAAAGCTTGAGTTGTTTGAAGACTTTCTCATTCCTTCAGTATTACTTTTTCTTCCTTCACAATTTAGTCAGTTTAAGATATCTTATAACTGTTAAAAGTAGAAATGGTCTTTTAATGATCTTATTTTATTTTGTGTGCAATATTAGGAAAGGATGATGCAATATAAGATAGAAAGTGATCATTTTGTTGACACCTCTAAGGAAAAGGGCAAAATAAATAAAACTAATGATCCTGAGAATGAAGCTGCAAATGTTCCAGCATAAAAGAAACAAAAAAAATGATAATTGTGTTCTTTTACAAAATGTATGGACATGTGAAGAAGAAATGTACCAAATATCACGCTTGGCGTGCAAAGAATGGTACATTACATACTTTGGTTTGTTCTGAAGATAAATTAGCTTTAGTACCTAAAAACACTTGGTGGTTAGATTCTGGTGCAACTACTAACATCAGTGTTTCAACGTATGGTTTCCTGAACTACCGGGTGCCAAATGATGTTGGAAGATACATATATGTTAGAGACGGAAAGTATGTGTAGGTGTAAGTTGTAAGGCATTTTAGATTATTAATGTGTATTGGATTTTATGTGATTTGAAATACACCTTTGTAGTACTGTCATTTAGACAGAATTTAATTTCAGTTTCTTATTTGGAAAAATTAGGTTATTTGTGTTCATTTGGAAATAATGTATTCAAGTTATCTTTTAATTCAAATATTGTTTGAACTAGTTCACTTATGGATCAAGATAATCTATATTCGCTTGACACAATAGCCACCATTGGTGAGTCCTTATATATGGAATCACGTGGTACTAAGCGTAAAATTGATAATAACAATTCAAGAGCATTATGGCACAAGTGCCTAAGTCACATCTCTAAAAATAGAGTTGAGCGAATAGTGTTTGATGGAGTTTTGGATTCCATTGGCTTAACAAAATTTATTGTTTGTGTTGAGTACATTAAAGGATGGTGCATGTGGAGCTACAGGTGTATTAGAATTGATACATGCGAATATTTGTGGAGCATTCCCCACACCTTCTTGGAATGGTCAATAATATTTTATATCATTCATTGATGATTATTCTAGATATGCATACATATTTCTTATACATGAAAAATCTTAATTATTGGATGTGCTCAAATCATTTAAGGCTGAGGTTGAGAATCAACTAAACAAAATAATTATGAGTATCAAATATAACAGGGGCAGCGAATATTATGGAAGATATGACAGTTCAGGTGAACAACTTCTAGGGCCTTTGCCAAATACCTAAAGGAATGTGGAATCGTCCCACAGTACACTATTCCAGGGTCATCTAGCATGAATGGTATAGCTAAAAGACGAAACTGGACTCTTAAGGATATGGCAAGAAGTATGATTTGTCATTCTACCTTGCCAGACTAAAGACTTACATTCTAAATATAGTACCAACCAAGGCAGCTTTCAAAACACCTTATGAGCTTTGGAGTGAGACAAAGCCTAGTTTGAAATTTTTTTACGTATGGGGATGTTCAGCTGAGGCAAGGCCTTATAGGCCAAATGAAAAGAAATTGGACTCTCGAACAATGAGAAATTACTTTAATGGTTATAATGAAAGAACTGTGGGCTACAAATTTTATGATCACAGATTAAAATCAATTTTTGAGACGGGAACACCCACATTCTTTGAGGATATTGATTTTGGGGGAAAGAATAAGGTTATAGACTTTGTTTTAGAGGAAAAATCAGTAACAATTCCATAACCGATTGATACATTTGCTTTTGTTCAAGCAAGTATGGAACCTCCACAAGACATTGTTGAATTTCCTCCTAATCAATATGGTTTGCTAATTCATGAAGAACAGACTCAAAATCCTTAAGAACAAGTGTTACAAGAACCAATACCTTTGTAGATGTCCACTAGAGAAATGATAAATGCTATTTCGGATGATTATATAGTCTTTCTCCAAGAACTTAAGAAAAATAATGGTATACGGAAGATTATCCAATCAACTTCCGCCAAGCCATGCAAGATTACAACTCGGAAAATTGGATTGAAGAAACGAAGGAAGAGTATGAGTCCATGCAAGAAAATAAGTTTTGGGAACTTGTCCTATTACCAGAAAGTGTGAAACCCATTAGTTACAAATGGATTTTTAAGACCAAGTCGGATTCTAATAGTAATATGAGAGGTATAAGGCACGTCTTATGACCAAAGGTTTACTCAAAAGGAAGGAATTGACTTTGAAGAGACTTTCTCTCCAGTTTTATCGAAAGACTCTTTTAGGACAATCATGACTCTTGTTGCATATTATGAGTTGGAACTCCATCAAATGGATGTCAAAACATCATTCCTTAATGGTAATATTGATGAAACGATTTATAAGGTGCAACTAGAAAATTTTGTGTCAGAAGACTCAAAGAATATGGTTTGCAAATTGAAAACTTTCATTTATGGACTAAAGAAAACATCTTGTTAGTGGTACCATAAGTTTCATGAAGTAATTCTCTCAATTGGTTTTAAGGTGAAAGTTGTTGAAGATTATGTGTATCACAAATTCAGTGGGAACGAGTACATTTATCCGGTCTTGTATGTCGATGACATACTGCTTACTGCCAATGATATATGCATGATGCATGAAACTAAGAAATTTTTATTAAGAAAGTTAGAAATGAATGATATTGGTGGTGTGTTATTTGTATTAGGAATTCAGATACGCTGAGTTCAAACTCGAGGTATTCTAGGATTATCACAAAGGAGCTATATCAAAAAGGTACTTAAAAGGTTTAACATGCAGGAATATAAATCAGTGGATACTCCAATTGCTAAGGGAGACAAATTTAGTCTCAGTAAGTGCCTAAAAGGAAACTTAGAAATTCAAGAAATGCAAAATATTCCTTATGCGTCAGCTAAGGGAGTTTGATTTATACCCAAGTTTGTACGCATATGGATATTGCGTTCATAGTTGGGATGTTAGGCTGATATTTGATCAATCTAAAAATGGATCATTGGAAAAAAAAAAGCTAAAAAGTTATGAGTTATGAGTTATTTAGAGATCATTGGATACTCTGAATCAGATTTTGCTTGATGCTAAGATAGTAAAAGATCCACTTCAGGATATATCTACATGTTGGCTAAAGGTGCAGTTTCTTGGTGCAGTTCCAAGCAAACTCTTGCAACTTCACACATCATGGCAGCGAAATTTATAATATGTTTTGAGGCATCTAACCATGGGATTTGGTTGAGGAACCTTGTCACTGAGTTGCGAATTATAGAAGAAGTTGAAAGACCACTTAAGTTATATTGTGATAATAAATCAATCATCATATATTCCAACAAAAATAGGAGTTCGACTAAGTTAAAACATATTTACATAAATTTCATAGTTGTTAAGGAAAGGGTACAAAGTGAATAAATTTCCATAGAACACTTAAGGATAAACTCCTTTATAGCAGGCCCTCTTACAAAAGGTCTTTCACCCAAAGTCTTTCATTAGTACACTGCTCACATGAGTGTTTTATAGTTTTAGTAATCTTTATTTTAGTGGGAGTTATTCATTTATGAGTTTTGTGTTCTATGATTGGTATTATGTATCCATACTATGGTTTTTGATATTTTCCAACTAATAAAGTTTGATGCTCAGCTATTTACATATTTTACAATAATGGTATTGGATGATCTCACTAAGGTAAATCAAGACCAGTTAAAAATTGACATGTACATACTAACTTCATGTGATTTTCATGCTACATATTTCATGATGAATTTATGTCATTATTAGTGATCATTGATGAGTTTTAGTTATGATTGATATAATGAAGATCACTTTGGTTTTATGTGCTGGCATAACTAATGGACGAGATAATTTGGATATGCTTGAAGTATACAATGACAAATTTTAAGCTCGTAAAGTCTAACATGTGTGTAAAGTTACAGATGTGACCGGTGAGAGATTGTTAAAATTTTGGGTCACAAATGTAATATTACATGTGTTAGGGTCATTATTTAACTATCCAAAATTATAGTGATCTAATTAATATTAAAACTGTTACTAAAATAATAAATGTCATGAAAGGTAAGGTTATTGTGTAGATACCATAAGTCAATATCTAATTAGATAAGAGACAAAATTAGAATATTGAAAATTAAGAAATAAACCTAAGGTTATTTATATGGGTTATGGTTCTCATTTGTAGAACGGTCGAAACACGCGGTTTATCAGGATTCTCTCTTCATCCCCATCAGAAGAGGTTCGAGAAATCCTAAGGAACTCAACAAATTAAAAGATCGCATACCCGCAAACCTTCAACAGTTTCAGTGACAAACTCAGGTACGCTTCCGATTCTGATTGAACTTTTATATGAGTTAATGTGATATGAGTTGATGGATTATCAACTCATACGGATTAGTTAATTTAGAGTTATGTTCTTAAATTTTATACTATTAGAAATCATATGGTAAAGAGCAGATCTAACATAACTTTCTAGAAAAATCGTGGTAACTAGTAATTGAGAGCTTCAAGAGGTTCATATATCAGCATAAGTCCACCTGCTTTAATGTGTCTAATTGACGAGCAAATATTGATTATGTTAGATGTTTATTCCCACCCTTCGTACTTCCTTCATAATTATTATCTAGTAGATCAAATTTCTTCTATGCAATATGGATGCATATGGATATGAGACATCCTACTTATAATTGATACATAATTCATTAAACAATTAGCCTATTTGATTTATATATAAACGAGATTCAACAATTCTTCAATAAATAAATAAATAATTTTATTTAAAATAGTGACTAGTATTTAATTAAAATACATTAATAAAAAAATGGCTACCTTTATTGTATATAGGCTGAATAATAATTAACATCACGTCTAGATTCAAATTTATATTCTATGCAATTAACTTTTTGCAGTTTTTCTCTTAGAGGTGCATGGATAAACATTACAATTAATTTATATATACAAATAGAAAGCCGTTTGAATTATTGTCCTAAAAAAGAAAAACGTATGAATTTGAATTTTCCAATTTAAATTTTAATAAAACAAGAAATTAATATCCATTAGTACTTTATGAATTTAGCAAAAATCTAAGTGTATATATAACACAAAATTTGAGAGGTTTTTATAGAAAAGACACTCATTCACTACAACAAAAAGATGTTTTCAATTTTGTCACAAAAAGCACTTTTGTGGGCTTTGATATTGTTAGTGCGTCACTTTGCAATCTCATGCAAAGCCAACCAACAAAGTGAATACCTCCACAAGCTTATTCAATCAAAGAGGTCTCAACAAAAGGATGTTTCTTCACGTGAAGAAGCTTATTATTTAAGTGATTTTAGTGATGAATATGTTTCACATGAACATGATGTTGAACAACAATTAAGGTTGAAGGAAGCTGATAAAGTGAAGGCTTTGCCTGGTCAACCAAAAGGAGTGAATTTTGATCAATATGCAGGCTATATAAGTGTGGATGCAAAAGAAAATAGAAAACTTTTCTACTACTTTGTGGAATCACCTTTGAATTCTTCCACAAAACCTCTTGTTCTATGGCTCAATGGAGGTAAATCAATATATTCATTTTCAATTTTGATATTTTAAATTATTAAATAAAAAATATTTTGTTATTATTTTAAATCGTCTTTTTATCAAGACCAAACAATCGCATAAATTCATAATATGTGAATGTGTATAGACAAGGATCATATCTTTAATACAAGTAAAAAGTCAGATATATTTGATTTATATTTGAATCAATCAGATTGAATATATTTGATTTTTGTTATTTTATATTGATAAATATGAAAGATATTGTTGAATGGTAACACAAAAATATCAATGTTTAATTTTGTTTTCTTCTAATTTTGTATTCATGATCAATTTCTTGCTACTATATTCATGATAAGATAATTAATTGATTTCAAATCAATCGTTGCATGCCAACATTGGCAGTATACGCTAGTGGAATTTCAAGACGAAAGCTAAACCATTAGTTATGTTTTCCACCAAATTTGATTATAGCTACAAGTTATAGTTCACTACTCAATTAGCATGCATTGGAATATTCTTATTTGAATTTTTGCCTCAATTACCATTTCTCTTACAACAACATCGACACAAACATTCCTTTCAAACACGTAACTCCAAAAAAAATAAAGCCCACAGATACAAAATTATGATTAGATTATGGATAGATTAATCATAGTTTATTCATGATCAAATAAATAAATATAGTATTTAATTATAGTTTAAATGTGATACATATTTTATGAGATATACTTATTCACTAAAATGACAAATTTTATACTTATGTACATTAACTTGTCTTTTCAAAAACAGTTACGATATGAAGTTTTAACTTCTTGAAAATTATTCATTATTTAAACTTTATGAAAACGTGTACAACTTCTTTTTCTTTTGTATCACTAATCATTAATCTCATATTCAATTTCAATAATTTCATTTTTGAATTGGAATAGTGTTTTCTCCTTATGGATGATTGGGCAATCTATCATTTTGAGAGCTTATGTATTAAATTTGGTTGAATTTAGTTTGAGAAAATTAAATAATTTTCACAATAAATATGTGAATAATTTAAGGAATGTCATAAAATTGATTATATACAGGACCAGGATGTTCTTCATTTGGATATGGAGCCATGCAAGAATTAGGACCTTTTAGAGTTAACAGTGATGCAAAGACACTTTCCCTTGATAAACATCCATGGAACAAAGGTAAATCATCCATAATTATCATTCGATTAAGGGTTAAATATATTTTTAGTCGTTAATTAAAAATTATTGTTTCGATAATTGGCAGTGGCAAATGTACTCTTCTTAGAGTCTCCGGCTGGAGTTGGATTTTCTTACTCAGATAATACATCAGATTATACCGTTGGTGACAAAAAAGCATCCATAGATTCATACATTTTTCTTCGAAATTGGCTCCAGAGATTTCCAGAGTATAAAACGCGCGATTTCTTCATAACCGGTGAAAGTTATGCTGGCCATTATATTCCTCAGCTAGCTGATCTAATTCATTCAAAAAATAAGAAAAGTAAAAATCACAAAAGGATCAATCTGAAGGGAATCGCGGTAAGAAAAATCTAGAGAGATTGTTCTGTTTAAATTTAATCGGTTACGTTCGCGTAAATCACATTTCGTAAATATTCATCGCGCAGGTTGGGAACGGTTGGATAGATGACAATTTGTGTTTGAAGGGAATGTATGATTATTATTGGACGCATGCTCTAAACTCGGATGAAACTCATGAAGGAATGGAAAAACATTGTCACTTTAAGAGCTTTAACGAATCAAATGAATGCTTTGGATATCAAAATAAAGCGAATGATGAGGTTGGAACTATTGACAATTACAACATATATGCTCCAGTTTGTAATTCATCTGCAACAGAAACTAGTTACTCTGTAAGTTGAATATAGTTCCTTACTCTTTATCATTTTTTATGTTAATTTTACATAATGATAATGATTCTTCAATGAAATATTACAGGAAAATAATTTTGATCCTTGTTCCGATGATTATACCATTGCTTACTTAAATCAACCTGAAGTTCAAGAGGCTCTTCATGTTAAAGCCATTAAATGGTCTCCTTGCAGGTACATTCCTATCTCTGAACAAATGAATGTCTTTGTGTCTGTGATATATTAGTATTTGACATTGAAATGACTCTGACACATGTGATTACGTTTAATTTATTTTCAGTAATATGCTAAATTGGACGGATAGTCCGGCGAGTATTCTACCAACTATAAATAGGTTAAGATTGAGTGGAATAAGCCTGTGGATATACAGGTATAAAATGTTCTTTTATATAAAAAATTATCAATACTTTATGTTTAACTAACATTGTTTAATGAAATTGCAGTGGTGATACAGATGGTCGTGTTCCCATAACCTCAACAAGGTATTCAATAAATTCTTTAAACCTACCAATACATACAGCATGGCGTCCATGGTACAATGACAAAGAGGTAAAGAACCATATAACTATTACATTATATCTATAAAGCACCAACATAAACACATTGACACAGTGTCGAACACTAGAATGTGTCGGATTCTGGAGACTAACAAGATAAATCTACTTATAGATTATTAATGTTACTACATTATCATGCAGGTTGGAGGATATTTGATTGGTTACGAAGGACTTACACTTATCACAGTTAGAGGAGCTGGACACATGGTTCCAAGTTACCAACCACAAAGGACACTCACTCTCATCTCATCTTTCCTTCAAGGAAAACTTCCTCCATAATCATTCTATTAAGTCTATTCCTTGTATCCACAAAATTTACGTGGAAACTTGATATGAAATTTATAAATAATAATTCATTATTATATAAAAAAAAAAATGTCACTATATTGTATTTTTTTTCTGGGGTTTATTTCTTTTTAAATAGATTTTTATGGTGGTTATTGAACAAGAGCAATAAATAACACGATGTTTCAGCAAGATTTGATATCTGTAAAATAAACATCAGCACAACAACATGAAAATTCAAAGTCACTAAATTTTCAGAGGAGCATGAAAATAATGAAATTTCTTTCTTGAAGCCATCTTAGCTATGTTTCCACCAATTATTTCCCCAAAATGTAATTTCATTTGAATAAACAGCGTTACTATTGGGTCACCATAGTAGGATACCCAATAGGGTTGAATATAAAAAGATCTAGGAAAATATCCTAACCCTACCTTTCAGAGTAGTGATACCTCCCTCGGTAAGATACCTTAATAGGGTGTAGTGACACACACCCTTTCAAAGTAATAGGTACCTAAAAATGTACTTCAAATTAAACTTGATTTGGTAGTGGAAAATTGTAGTTACTTCAAATTTCCATGAAAATACCATATTCTCATCCTCTAAACATACAAATAACTAAAGGGAAAAAAATCATGTGTAACAATTTCTAAAAACCTGAAGAACCAAATGTAAGATTGTTGCATTTTCAGAGTGACATTCTCGAAAATGTAATTTCAATCTTAGCATTCAAACCATATTCCTCTTGGACAGAAGCGCCCAACAGTTGTGCCACTACACACCCTTATAGAATTCAAATGAAGCAGTCATTAAAAAGCTAACAATGTCAAACAATTGTCAATGGTGCGGATCAAAAGATTTCAATCAAGCACACACGCTGTCATTCTTAAGATAATTATTGCCATAATTAAGTTCCAAATTCCTCAATAACCATTACTCCTACAAGTCTAAAATAACGATTAATTGAATCCCTACAGTTCTACCTCATGTAATCAAAATTCAACTCCACTCCACAATTAGGAGGGATTCTTGAGAACTCAGACAGATGAAACAAGTTACATAATAGTTTGCTCCTTCAAGAGTGATAGTGCTGTAACTTGTTGTGACTGCTCCTCCTGCAAATCAGCTTACTTGTTGTTGGTGACCTCCATAAATAGGGTAACCCCCATAAGCGAGAGGATACGTGCTTGGATCATGATGAGGAGAAGGCATATATCCGTATCCATCATAAATAGGGGATGGAAAATATGGCCCGGGCCAGCTTCCGAAGTCAAACCTAAACTGTTATCATCATTGAGATAAAATCAGCAAAAATTCAATTCTGTGACAGACATTCTGCAAACAATCTAGTACTATAGCACTTAAAAAGAATTTTATGAGGAAATGAGATGAGAAGGAGGGAGAGAAAGATTACCTGTTTATTTGCAGGATTGCGGCCCCAAGAGAGACGGACTGTTTGCTTGCCAATCATTGTCCCATTAAGCTTCTGCAAAGCCTCTTCAGCATTATTTCTGAAAAGGTTTTTAAATATTATTATTATGGTGATTACATTAATGGAGATTAAAAAGCATATCAATGAAAACATTTGAGATAGTTTAAAACTTTTTACCTGTTTGCAAATTGAACAAAACCACAGCCCTTTCCAACAGGTATCTTAACAGAGGTTATCTCACCATACTCGGAGAATGTCTGCCTAAGATCTTCATCTGTAACATTAGGGTCGAGTCCTCCAACAAATATCTATAATCGATCAATGATTAGCTATAGAAAACTAGTAATTAATCATAAGTTGCTATAAAGAAAAACCTAATAATATAAGAGCAGAAAGAAAACTCACAGTTGTGTTGGTAGAATCTGTCTCAGATTGGCTCGATGTGCCATTTGACTGGCCTCCTAAATAAAGAAAGAAACAGACAAAACAATTCATCGTGTATATTATATGATTTCATTATAAAATTCAAGAAATAGATATTCACAATTCAAATCTGAATTTGATAATCTTGAACAAAATAAACACAAAGCTGGAACAGATATTTCAAACGATGCAATCAAAATATAAACTAAAAAATGAAACATGTTTTGTCAAAAACAATTTGAAGGGATCTAAAGCCATGACAAGTTGGGAAGTAAGTGCTTAAGTGAATTCAAGAATTTCCATGAGATAGCTACTTTCCTAATCAGCTATAAAATAACATCACACATTGCACCAACGGACCAAATGGACATGCAATCAAAATATAAATTAAAAAATGAGACATGTTTTGTCAAAAACAATTTGAAGGGGGTCTAAACCCAAGACAAGTTGGGAAATAAGTGCACGGGTGAATTCAAGAATTTACATGAGATAGCTACTTGCCTAATCAGCTACAAGAAAAACATCACGCAGCACACCAGACCAAATGGACATTTGAGCATGCATTAAATACTTAGTAGCAATTAATAAACTAGAAGGTTTCTCAACTATCTTCACTCCTATTTAGTGAAACTATTCAATGTTCATTTGCATTCAGTAAATGACATGACATGATTTTTTTCAAGTGAAAAAGATATGATAATTGTCATTTCAAAGATTATATTCATTTAGAAAGATATGACAATATCCCTTCTAAAATGAAATCAAAAGCTAAACCATATGACTATAATTACTGTTAATACTAGCAAGAAATGCAGTTCAGATCATAGTTCTTCAGTAACAACCTGCAGCAGAACAAATTAATGAGGTAAAATAGGTGGCTAGAAACATATTTGGATGGAATGTACAATACAATAATGCACTGTTCTTTTTCTTTCCCAAATGGAAAGAATAAAATTTCATATATCAGAAACAAGTAATGTGATTTGGCAAACCTTGTTGATAGCCAGATGATTTCCTTGGAGTTGCAGCACCAATACGCATGGGCCTGGTAGAACAGTAAACACCATTCATTTCAGTCATAGCCTGAGATCTCTCGCTTTCATCTCCAAACCGGACGAATCCGTAGCCCTTTGAACGGCCAGTATTGGCATCATAAACAACTTTTGCAGCTTTAACAGAAGGATATGAACTAGCAAAAGTTTCATGCAACACGATATCTGTAACATCAGCAGCTAAATCTCCTACAAAAATAGAAAGATCAGTAACATTATCTGAACCCTTGTCCCCAGTGCTAAATGTAGCCCAGTTCAGACGGAAAGATTGATCTGCATTTGGCATCAATATTCCAGCATAATTCTGTAAAACTTTCTCAGCTGTGGCATGTGAGAAAAATTCCACAAACCCATATCCCTCTGAAATACCACTATGCTTATTGCGAATAACTTTGATGGAGGTAATCTGCAAGATAAAAAATAAATAACAGTCTAAAGGTTAATAGAATTATATATCTGAAATAATACGAAAAATACAGGTAAAAAAGCAACATCTTCTGTCATAACAAATTAAGTTGTCCAAAATACAAGTTTATTTTCGACAAATTAGAGTAAAAGAGAATCAGAACTACTCTGAAACAATCTGATCTGTTAAAAGATTCAGAAATGCGTACACACAAACACATAATGCCGAAAGTTCCCATCAATTTTCTTTTGACATGCATCAAATGGTGCATGTCAAAAGTTAACATCATTATGCAACACTTCAATTCACAGAATTAAAAGCCAGATAATAAACCAAAGAAGTAAAATAAACTGCGTTAGGCTTTGGTGGTTTTCATCTATTGTCAAATAGCTAATCAAACATTGAATGTCAAAAGTTACCATCATTATACAACATTTCAATTCATCGAATTAAAAGTCAGATAACAAACCAAAGAAGGAAAATAAACTGTGTTAGGCTTTGGTTTTCATCTATTTCCATGTAGCTTATGAATAAGGAAGAAAATAAATTAAAATAAAATAAAAGATTGAATTTCATTTGTCACAACTCAAGATAGAGTAAAACTTAGTTGAGCCTAGCATACTTCGTTCTAGTATAACAATTTAAACACAGTGGTGATAATAAAAAAAAACACAACACAAATTCGTTTTGGCTTGAAAAGTTAAAACTATTTTCAGCTTCATTAACCACAATTTAATGCATGTTTGGAAATCCATTGAAAAGAAAAGACATTTGAATTAATGTCTCCCCAATGGGTCTCCAAACAAGCAAACACAATATTAATAGGATAGGTCAAAGGTGACTTGAACAATTAACTTTCCGTTCTTCAATCTTCAATTCACAAATATTAATGACTTTAATTTGCACCTTAAACTGTGTGGTCCTTCAGATTTCATTCATAGGAAAGAGTATTTTTCATATATACGCTACTAAAAACATGTTGACAGTCTAGATATATAGTCGAGAAAAATTCTTCACATATAATTGGTCATGAATATATCTTAACTATTTGACATATATTTTAGGTAATATACTGTACATAACATATATACAGAACATAATTTAATTCAAATCTCAAAAGTTTAGATTTGTATAATTTTCCATCTATAAGGTGGTAGCAAGGTTTCCAATTGCAATCACAATTTCATCAATTCTCAAAATCTGAGTTTTATAAATTATACCAAAGCTCCACATTTATTAGAAGAAACCGTTATTTTAAAACATTGGTGTCCACAGTCCATACTTCACAAGCATCAATATTTTAATCAATCTTGTTAATCTTTTTCACAAACACGCATTTATAACCATTAATCTTAAAAAAACAATCCGAAATTGAATTCAATTGTAACCGAAAGAAACTAATCTACAACATGACAAATTGAAGCATGCAAACAATTAACACAATGCAACAAATATACACAAACGAAATCAATAACAAACTTCACAAATAAACTATAAGCTATAACTATAATCAACGTTTCAGAAAAAGAAAAAGACCTCGCCGGTGGAAGCAAAACAGCGATGAAGATAATTCTCATCCATCCAGTTAAGCAAATCTCCAATCCAGAGAGTCTTATTCTCGCCGTTGGATCCATGCTGCTGGTGATGATTCTGATGCTGATGCGGCACGTGCAACGGTTGCTGCTGATACTGATGGTGATGATACGGCACATAAGGCGGCGGAGCGTAATGCTGAGGCGGCATCATGTGATGTGGCATTACCATCGCCGTCGGATACTGCATCGGAACCCATTGTTGCGGTACCGCCACCGCCTGAGGCGTCGGTTGACGTGGTGGTTTGTTTGTCTCCGCCTGCGTAGTGGTCGAATCAGAACCGTTGGATGGTTGCATCTTAATTGAATTAAGGGTCAGAACTCAGTCTCTGTCTCTAACTGAAAAAACGAATACAAAAGAACGGTTTCTAGAGAGAGAAAGGGTGAATCTGAGGAATGAGGAGAGAGAGAAAAGAGGGCGCGGCAAGGAGGGTATAAGAGGATGAAGGATTCATGGGTTGGCTTTGTAAACGCGGTTGATGTGATAACCGTTGGATTAAATGATTTGGGTTTGATATTAACCGTTGGATTTAACTATCAGGGATATGATGCATTGTACTTTACTGTTTAAGTTTATGTCTCAGTTTCAGTACCTGGATCCGCCGCCAGGCCCTTACCCTCTCTATCCTAACCCAACGATTATTCACTGTATTTTTCTTTTCCTTTTTAAGAAATAAATATCTTATATTTTTAATTATTCTTCTAAATATTCTTATGTCATAAATATTTACATCATAAAGTACAAATTTTATTAGTTTAATATGTTTACCTGATGTGTAAAGTTTTTTTTTTATGTATATCAAAACAAATCCTGTGCAATTAATATTTGTTAACATATTTTTAAAAGTAATATATAAAAAATAGCATTAAAGATTATTTGATTTGATACATAAAAAGGCTTATACAGTCAATATACATAGATATCAATATTAAAATATATTTAAAATTTTACAAACTTTTTTTAATTTAATAATATAAAATAACTAAACCAATGGGAATCAAAGAAATATACATTGAACAAAGATAAAATATTGTTTCTTTTTACATTTTATAATACTTTTTTGACAAATACACTCACATCATAAACATTTACAAGATAAAATGGCTACGAGTTTAATAGGGGTGAGAATAAATCTAAGGCTTTACTATATAAAATGATATTTGTTTTAGGTTTTATAAAAATGATTCTTATAATATTATATAGAGTATATTTATTTTAGTTTTTTTTAATGATTTTTATAATATAATATATTTTAATTTAAAAAAAAATTAAAAAAACTTTTAATAAAAGGTTTTAATAAAAAATTAATTTGAATAATTATTTTTAAAATATCATTTTATACATTTTATTATTTTATTTAAAAAAAATTGAATATCAAAATTTCAAACAATCACTTAATTTTGAAATTATTTAAATGATTTTTTATAAAAAAACATTTTTCAGATATAAATTTTTAAAAAAATTATGATTTTAACTATTTTTTGATCTTCAATAATATATATTTATGTTATAGAGTATCAAATTTAGTCTTTTAATTTATAAAAAAAAGAAGTTAAAAAAACTTATAATATTTTTAAAATATTTTTATAAAATTCATTTTCAAAAGTATAAATAAAAATCTATTTTTTTAAAGTTTAAATAAACTGAGCCCATATATTTGTTAAAAAAAATTTAAATAAAGTTTTGAATAAAAGATTATTTAAATAAAGTATTTCATTATTTTGTTATAATTATTTTATAACAAATTTTTTAAAGAATCACTTAAATTTGAAGTTATTTCAAATAGTTTTTTTATAAAAATTAATTTTGAAATATTTTTTTTTTAAATTATGATTTTGAGTATGTTTTAATTTTCAATACTATATATTTATGTTATAGAATGCAAAAATCAGTCTTTTAATTTATAAAAATTAAATTTAAATAAAAAGATCTAATATTAAAAGCAACTTTTTTATAAAAAATATTTTTAAAAACTAATATATAAAAGGTTACATAAAATATTGATTTGATTTGATACATAAAAAGATTTATACAGTTAATACATAGATATTAATATCAAAGTAAAATATATTTAAAATTTTACAAAGTTATTTTAAGTTGATAATACAAAATACCTAAACCAATGAACAAAGAAATATACATTGAGCAAAAATAAAATATTGTTTATTCACAATTTATAATATTTTTTGTTGACAAATACACTCACAACATAAATAATTACTCATAAAATGGCTAAAAGAGTTTAATAGGAGCGAAAATAACTTGCAAGTGGAATTTTGAGTAGGTTTTAAAATTTATAGATAAATCATAATTTAAATGTTTTAATTTTAAATTTAGATAGTTTTGTCAGTTTTGAACCTATCTTCTTTTTTTTTTTACTAAAAAAATGATATTTTATCCATTTTTTTAGTTTATATTTTTTTCTTCAAACTTTCAAAAGAGTTTTTATATAATAATTTTTTACGTTTTTCAAGTGACATATAATTTAAAAATATAAAGTAATTTTATGAATCAAATCAAATAGTAGGGCCAAAATCATAATTAAATATAAATTATTGGAGATTCAATTTGTTTTTTATGATAAAATTTAGAAAAGTATCAATCAATTCAATTTAGTACTTAGATCAACTTTTAGATATTCAACTTATTTTTGAGATATTAGCTTAATACTGAGAGCTTAATTTTATAATCTCAAATGATTTGAATTAGAATATTCTATATTTATAAAATGACAGTGTTACTTAAGTTAATAAAATTTATCTTATAGTACCTAAGGGCAACGATAGATTATATTTGAAATATATGAAGGTAAATAAAATTGTTTATAAATACTTGAAAATCAAATTTCAAAATTTATATTTTGCAAAGATTTATTTAAAATTAAATTTGACTATGGTTGATAATGAACACCAACTCGATCATAGTTCGAAATTCTATTTCACAGCTAAATAATTGAATTAGATTTATAAATCAAATTAGTTTAATATGAGTAAAAAATTAATTTTGTACTTTTACTCCAAAATTAAGTTTAAAGACGTACTCTAAATTCTAATCCTCGATTTGCATATTAATCTAATGACTTTAATTATTTATATTGAAAAATATTTTCAAAAATAAATAGATTAAATAATCAATTAAAATCTTTAGATTAAAAAAAAAATCAAAGAATTAAGATTTGGAAAACTTACTATTAAAGTAAAAAAATAATTATTCAAAGGATAGTGTTTATTCTTCGAAAGAGGGGGAACGGAGTCTGAATCACATTCTTTTTCCTATGTCAGTGGGGATTTTTAACCAGAAATTATTCATATGATTGCTGATTCAAAAATGGAAGGAACGTCTAGGTAATCTCTTTCGGATGGAGTTCCTTATAGGGATTCTTCGGAGACTCTATTTATAGAGAAACCTGACAGGTGAAAACTTTGTCGAGAGGTCGTGCTGAAATCACTTGTCATTGGAAGTTTCAGGGACAGTCTGATGTTGTGTCTTGGATCACGTTTGATGGGGTTCCTTCTAGGGATTCTTCGGAGACTCTATTTCTAGAGAAACCTGATAGGGTTCCATTAGAGAAGGGAACATGTCAGTAGCTTTGTTAAGACATACCAAAGAGTGATTGGTCAGGGACCTAGCCATGTTGAAATCGCTTGTCATTTGAAGTGTTAGGGACAGTCTGATGTTGTGTCATGGATCAAGCTCGGTGGTCGTTACAAAGCTGATGTACTGGCCCACAAGGGACTCCTACTAATAGAACCAACTAATGCTAGTAGGCATCACTAGGTGGCCGCCGAAGTGATTGAGACTCCCTTTGTTTTAAATACAACCGATGTCATTGCAAAAGTTTACATTACGGTTGGCAATCCCTCAGATTGGTTGATTCTTCCAGTAGGTATAGTTGAGAGGATACACAACTCTTTGAGGGTTGCTCGTTTCCTTTATATTGGTGTCTTTTCACCAGGTTGGGCGTACACCTACCCTTCTCTGATTTTGAGGTGGTCGTGATGGACCATTTGAAAGTTTCCCTCTCATAACTTCATCATGGAGCTTGGGCTTTCACGAAGGTGTTCCAACTCTATGTTAGGTATAAATTTTGGAACCCTTCCCTGAGGCTCTTTTCGATCTTTTTTTTGTACGTGTAACACCTTAAACCTCAAATATAATTTATAAAACATTGCAAAAAATATGAAGATAAAACAAGGTTGTCACATTGACAAAACTTCATCTTTCGTGTTCCAATTAAAATTTTAATTCAAAAACACAACATGAGTTATTTAGTTCAAAGCAACTTAAAAGACATAGAAAAAGTATCTTATCTCGATGTTACATTATCAGAGTGAATTCATAATGAATACTACAAAGCCAACAAAAGATACGATGAACATAACTCAAAAATAAAACTACTAAAGAGGTCAATTATGTCATTCTCTTCAAAACACATAGATATCACTCCTCAGTCTCAACATGGGAATTACATGTATAAAGTACAAAGATGAAACATAGAAACAAGAAAGGGGTGAGAATATATTTCACAATTTAAACAAAGTATAAACAGCAATGATAGTTCATATCAAGCATATCCATTCAACACAAATGCACAATATACAAAGTCATTATGTAATGTGTATTTCCTCTACTCACATGCTTGTGGTACCATCCTACAACATTGGATCGAAGTCCTACAACACTAGACCGAAGTCCTGGATATCTGAGTTATTTTACTTAGTGATCCTCAAAACTGGACCGAAGTCCTACAATATTGGACCTAAGTTCTAAGGTAATCTCCAATATATATGAATGCATGATGCTACAAACAAATGCAATCAATCTTCATATGAACCTCTTACACCAATCAAGTACCAATCTTATCACTAGACTGAAGTTCTAAACATTGGACCGAAGTCCTAAATATCAAAGATATTTTACTTATTGATTCTTAACATTTTCGGTTAAGGCTAACACTGGTCCTTTCGAACCTAATACATAACATACACTGGTTCTTCAAACCTACACATAAATCACATCAATCACTGCATGTTAGAGCTAAACACAGGTTCTTATGAACCTAAACATATAAGCATTAGACTTGCATCATGTCTTTAACCAATTAACTCATATACATATTATCAAGGAATAACTCATATCTTACACCACTCAAAACTGGAGTTACACATGTATTCATCGAAACATTAGGTTTACGTTCCCAATATTACATCACTTACTCAATTAACCTTTCCTGCCTCATTTATCTAATAGACTTTATATGTAAATTATTAAATTCACGGCCTCGTTTATATATTTAAACATCTTGGGACATTACCATATAGTAGTCTTATGCGTTAGCTTTTCCACTCTTCAAACCGCGCGTCAAACGGAGTCACAGAACTCAAGTTACAATGAAAATAATATCTAAACAAAATATGCCTCTTCTTATTCAAATCATGTTGTTTTCCTAATTCGAATCAAACCAATCAGAAGTGTTTTCTGCTAAATTTTGACCTCCAATTCGAATCATGTTGAAACCTTGATTCAAATCAAACTAGTATGGAGCATTTTCTGCTAAGTTTTCACAGAAATATCACTCATAAACCTATTTTCTTCTACCTAGACCTATCCCAATCAAGTTTTGAACATGGATGATCATATATAATCAACTATATTAAGTATTCAACTTATAAGGCTATAATTATCATTATCATTAATTATCAATAACAATTCACATAAATTATTCATGTTTCATTCATCAAATTATCACATAACATATGAACATCAACAATTCAATCCTTAGTAGAGATTTACACTAATTTCACAACAATAATAACAAATTCAACATCAGTAATATAGAATAAAAATCCACAATTAATAATCATCGAGATTTTTCACAAGTCTCACATAATTCAACAACATCTCATACAAAGGAAGAAATTGCCTAAGGGATCGCCATTATGCCTTAAGTTTAACACCTATCATGAAATAATCTCCCCCCTATCTTGATTAAGTTGAAAAATCTTGAGCTTTTTGGTGATAGAAGTTTCTAACCTTAGGAATTTCTCTTCTAGGATTTTCTCAACTCTTCTCCTTATTTTTTCTCTCACTACGCCAAAAACTGGAATAGACAGCGCCCCTTAGAGGGCGCTTTATTACAAAAGCGCACTCTAAAGTGAAGAGAAAAAATAAGGAGCATACTATTGGAATAGACAGCGCACTTTAGAGGGCGCTTTTGTAACAAAGCGCACTCTAAAGTGAAGCGAAAAAATAATGAGGAAATGGAGGGACACCAATAGAGGACGCTTTATTGAAAGCGCCCTCTAAGGGTAACCTTAGAGGGCGCTTTTTAAAAAACGCTCTCTATGTACATGTACATTTCCAGTTTATAAGGCGCTTTTGGAAAGCCTTAGAGAGCGCTTTTAGAAGCGCCCTCTTAGGCCCCCTTTAGAGGGCGCTTTTGTAACAAAGCGCCCTCTAAAGTGAAGCCAAAAAAATAATAATGAGGAAATGGAGGGACAACAATAGAGGGCGCTTTAGTGAAAGCGCCCTCTAAGGTTACCCTTAGAGGGCGCTTTTAAAAAAGCGCTCTCTAAGTCCATGTACATTTCCAGTTTAGAAGGCGCTTTTGGAAAGCCTTAGAGAGCGCTTTCAGAAGCGCCCTCTTAGGCCCCCTTTAGAGGGCGCTTTTTTTACAAAAGTTCCCTCTAAGGTCCCCTTTAGTAAACATTAAAATTATAACATATACTGCATGTCTCTTTATTTTCCCTCTCTATAAGCTATTTCGTTTACGTAACTGGGTTTTCTCTCTACTGCGATTACTCTCTACTGCAATTACTCTCGTCCTCCGTTCGTTCTCCCTCCCTCACCGTCATCGTCGTCGTCGCCTTTTTCTGCTGCTGCGTTCACGTTCACTGAGTTATCTGCGTCCACCGTCACTGTTCACTTTCTTCTCCATCGTTACCGTCACCTTGAAGGTATTTCTCTCCTCCATCGTTACCTTTCACTTTCTTCATGTGTTTGATTAGGGCATTTTCTAAACTTAGTTTTACATTTTATGCATTATGTTGATTAATGTTGTTTAGGGCAAACTGAGTTTTTTATTTCTGATTGAAAACTGATATCATTTGAAGTGTGTTTGAGCTTGTGCTTAGAAGTTTGATGATTATGGATGCAAGTTTGTTCATGTTCCAAACACCATAAGTTTGCATTGGTCTTTTGCATGCAGTAGGTGTGTGTGAGTTTGTATTCAATAATGATAAAAAAAAAGAGTTTAGATTGTTGTAACATGAGAGAAATGGAAGGTATATGAATGTGTTCACGTATTGAATCATTGTCTTACTTGGGTCTTATTGAATCATTTCTATATTACAGATAAAATGGCTAACCAAGACGATACCCATGACGCGAATGGATCACGTAACAATGTTGAAAAAGAAATCAAACGAGGATTGACTGTTATGAAGTCAATCATTCGTGCAAGAGACAAGGGTGTAAAATTTGAAGTACATTGGAGTGCTGAAGACCAACTAATTGAGCCTAACGGTTCAATGTTGGCAAGTTACATTGGTTTCCTTGTTCGACAACATATTCCGATTACATGTGATAATTGGAGAAGTCCGGACTTGAAGGTTGGCAAAGAAAAAATATGGTCGGAGATACAGGTACTTACCATATATTGTTATATGTTTTTTTTGTTGACTATTTGTTGACCATATATTGTTATAATATTACTTTATAATAACACACTCATGTGTATGTTTTTTAGAGATCCTTTCACATCGATGAAAGCCGGCAAAAATATTGTATTCAATTGGCCGGAAAAAGACTCCGAGGATTTCGATCCTTTTTGTCCAACAAATTTCTCAAGGATGAGGAAGGAAAATTTGTTGAAGCAGAACGGCCAATGAAGTATGCCGAGATTATTTCAGCCGATGAATGGGATAACTTTGTCGCCAAACGAAGAAACGAAAAATTCCATGTAATGTCTATTAATTATGGTATTATACAATTGTTAAGTTACTTGGTTCTAATATGCCTTAAACTTTTTTATCCAGGAAGTAAGCGACAAAAATCGGAAAAGGGCATCAAAACCCGTGTATCCGTACAAAAAAGGGCGTACGGGATATGCACGGTGTCGCACCTCGAAAAAAATGGGGATACGACTTCAAAGCGAAGCGCGATCGCACGCTCGCAATGATGGACTGAACAGAGTCGCCACCGAACTTTATTTATTCCTAAAAAGGAAAGGGGAAATATCGATAAAACCCAAGAAACAAAACGACAATGATTATGGTCGTCGCAACCAAATCAGGGTTCGGGAGTCGATTACGCAAGGGGAAGGTATTAGCACCCCTCACGTCCGTTGTACTCAACGGGAACCATTAGGTCAGTTGTGTGCGTTAGTGTTAGTTGAAATATTAGGCTTTTCAATTTATTAGGTTGGAAAGAAAGAATATAAGAGAGAAGAAATGTTTTTGAACTTTTTTAACGAAGGACTAAACCTAAGTTTTTTATTAGTGGGCCTGACAAGATTTATAAATCCTGCTCCTACGTATCTCAAAAGAGAAATCAAGGCTTACGTAGTTCTGGGTAGAAAAATGTTTGTTTGTTGGTCGATTTTAGCGAAAGCTATATTGTATTAATCGACGAAAACATTGTTTTACCCAAAACAGATGAGGAGTGGACGCATACCACACATCGAACGGATTTATAAATCTACATTCGGAAAAGCGTCATTTATCTCTACTCAACAATCGTGGTCGAAACATTGTTTTGTATCACTTAAGACAATATATCTTTCGTTTATGAAAAAGGTTTTTGATTAATCGCACGGCGGCGAGAAAAGAGAGTTTGATTGGTTTGATGTATTTTGAGTGATGGCGAGAACTTGGATGAGCGAGATATACATCTCGAATCCTAGCCTCAGGAGTGCATGGTATACACCATGTTCCATTTCCATCTTATTTGCAAAGATGTTTAATAAAGATTAGGTATTTTAGAATTTGATTGAGAAAGGGTTTGACGAAACCGCATTAACAATTTTTAGACGATGGCGAGAGTTGAGATTGGCGAGGCATACGTCTCGAATCTTAACCTCAGGAGTGCATGGTATACACCATGTTCCATTTCCACCTTTATTGAAAGAGTCTTAAATAAGATTTAAGTATCTTAGATTTGATTGAGAAAAAGGTTTGACGAAACCACATTGACGATTTTAGATGATGGCGAGAGTTAAGATTGGCGAGGCATACGTCTCGAATCTTAACCTCAGGAGTGCATGGTATACACCATGTTCCATTTCCACCTTTGAAAAAGTGTTTAAGTAAGAATTAGTTATTTTGGTTTTTATTGTGAAAATGACTTGACCTAGATCAAGTATTGATGGACGTTTGAGAAATTTGAATGAGTGTTTGAGAGAGCAAAGTGGATAAATTTGGATGATGGCGAGAGTTAAGATTGGCGAGGCATACGTCTCGAATCTTAACCTCAGGAGTGCATGATATACATCATGTTCCATTTCCACCTTTATTGAGAAAAGTGTTGAATATGAATTAATATTTTTTGAGTTTTTGATTATGAAAAATGGCTTGACGTTGGATCAAGCATTTGATGAAGTTTGAAAAAGATGGGATGGAATAGGAGGGAGAAATGAGGTGGTTCGTTTATTGAGAAAGCACTCGACGTTGGATCGAGTCATACTTTTGTATTTTTTTTGAAATTTGTTGATTTTATTCTTGTGTTAGTAGCTAATTAAACAGTCAAACCATAAAAGAAATAAAAAGTACAAAATTATTACACATTGGGGGAGTGGGGTACATTTGTCAAATGGGGATTAAACAATCATGGAATAAATAAAATCGGGCCCAAACAAATAATGCATGAGTGTAAGTGCAAGGGAACCGGCTCATTGTAAGAAAGCCCAAGAGTAAGCTATGTGAGGTTGACGGCGATGCTTTAAAAAAGCAATCGACTTACAAGGGTGTGAAAAAGGGCTCGATATTAAATCGAGAAAAATATGATTTTTATAATTTTAAAATGGTTTTGACTGGATGATGCAATTAAATAAAGAAGCATGGACATAAAAAAGATATTACAAGAAACAAGATACTAAAAGACAATAAAATAATAAAAGATAAAAGCTAAAAGAAAATGAGATACTAAAAAAATGCTAAAGAAAATGAAAAACTAAAAAATACTAAAAAATGCTATGTATGAGTATTGAACTCACTCCACCTAAGACTATGGAACTACCCCCTCTCCGCCAGACCACCTACTAACTGACTGATATTTTAATACTAACTTAAATATATAAACTAAGATAAACTAAAAAAAAGAAATAAAATAAAAAACTAAATAATAAAAAAGGGGACTACCCTAATTAATCCTGCCACTTGGCTGCTGAGTTCTAGGTTAATGGATTGAGAAATCTAAAAAAACAATCATTAATATACTATTTAAAAAAAAACTAAACATATTATATTTTTATGGTTTTTATGTTTGTTGTTTTTTATTTTAAAAAATGAAATAAATAAAAAAGAAAACGTGAGATGTACAGTGACAGAAAGAAAAATCCATTCGCGTTTCTCTCATCCTCTCCCTCGACTCTCATCGGAATCTCTCTCTCTCAACACGCTCCCAAGCTTCGCGTTTCTCTCAACTCACGATCGCTCTCAATCGCTCTTCTCTCGTCCTCTCAAACCCTCCCGTCGCTACCATTTCGTCCCAAACCCAAACGCCCATATCTCAATCAAACATGTGAAAAAAGCAAGGTCTGAAACGACAAACTCACCTTCGGCGATGACTAACGGCAACGATGAAGCTCACAGGTTTGTCCTTAATTTGGTGATTAGGGTTTTTTCGATTGGCCGCCTCCTTCTTAATTTTTTTCGTCTCCGATCCCTCTCTCTGTTCTCACTCGCTCCTCTTTTATATCCACAGCTTTAGGGTTTCGGTTGGTGTAATTGGTTTTCAAAGGAGAAAGTTTCAGAAGCACTTTTGTTGCTCAGAAACGCTTTTATCCTGTTTCACGCTACCCTTCCGGAAACGGTACCTTGAACTCTTTCTTTCTCTCTGAATTTGTCCTTATGCTCAATTTGGGAAATTTTGGATTCTGATGCTTGTCAATTGTTTTTGTATTACTGCAGTAACATTGAACATTGGAGAAATGCAACAGCAAAAAACACTATGAGTTGTTATCTTGAATCTTCTGAATTGTTGTTGTTGGTTTGCAAGTGATAAACAACTCCAACTCAAACTCATCATCGCTTTTCTTTTTCTATTTTCTGTGTTTTCTTCACTCTGTATTGTTATTGGTGCTTGTATCAGTTTCTATGTCTTGGTATCGGTTTGGTAGAACACAAGAGAGAATCATCCGAAAATGACAACCGAAAATGACAACCTGCCGGAAGGAATTTGGCCTGCGACTCGGTGTCTTCTATTTGATACTGTTTAATATTTGCTTGCTTGCTGCTGATATCACTGTGGTTAATATTGTGCAGGAAATTGAAGATCAAGCGGTTGCAAGGAAATAAAACAGGTTGCTTGAACCGATGCAGTTTTTGAGGATGGCCTTGGATTTGCTTCCACTGTTTTCATTGAATTGTATCAATCTTTTGCCGAGAAAAGGTTTGTGATAGGCAGGGCAGTTTCCAGCATTCTAGGATGGATACCAGAGCTAAATTGGCTTCAGATGCTTTAATGATACACGATGTGTTGTCAACGTGGCCTCATGAACATTTGGTGTCCTGATACTTATTCATCGAGATCTGTTTACTCTCGGCATTTTCAGATAGAGAATCATGGCTTGAATTAATACTGAGCATATCACTGGTTTTTCTGTCATCATGCTGCAGGTTTGAGTGTTGGAAATGGTAGTTTCTTGGTCTCTAACCATCCTTCATGTGCATTGTTGAGTTGTTGAGTTGCCATACGCATGATAGATTTACATCTTCGGTTGGTCTTTCGCAGGTAACGCACACATGGAAAGAGTTAGCATGGAGGCTCTCACTTGCAACTGTTGGAGAATTAAACAACCGCTTTTGAAACAGGGACCGATGCCGGATGTACGTCGGTGTTTGAATGAGTCTCACCTTTTCTTGTTATTCTTTTTGTAAAAAATGATCAATAGTATTTGGAACTCGAAACTCAGCGTCTTTTTATCTTCAACGGTCACAACTTTTCTATTTCTGTATAAATATAGCAGCTTCATTAACAGGTATAATATAGAATTTGTTGTATTCCTGCACAAAAATCTGCCCATGTTTATTCCAAACAATGTTTCCAGCCTGTTGATTTTAATGCCGTGTTTTATTATTTTTCCAACTCATAGTGATGCAACCTTTGGGAATTAGCCAATTGTTCTGAGGGACAATGCCTATGAATAGAACTATATTTTTTGTATAGCTCCTTGGCGAGATTTTTATCATTGACCGCAGAATCTAATGCTGCCATAAAATCTACGTCTTCATTTGGTGATTCCACCATACAGGCCAAGCCTGCCAACTTGTAAAACAGAACAGCAACCAATACACGTGCATACAACTCTTCAAGAATCCTCATCAAATGCAACTGAACCGTATAGGGATAGTAGCTTAAAATCTTTCAAATAAAACTTTATAATTATAGGATTTAATAGCCATAACCCTGTTAAGTGCAACGAAAATCCTCGAATTGTCCGAGGATTTTCAATAAACCAATTCAGTGGTCCTGGTGCATTGCCTCTTTGATGCATGCTCTCATCATTAAATAACAAAGGATGTTTGATGTAAAACAGGTGACAAAAAGATGACAAAAGAGCCGCAATCAAAGCAACTCTTTGCTTGTTGTAATTTATTTGTAATATCCAAGATGAATGCACCAAATTCCAAATAACTTGTGCATCTATCTCATGACTACAGGAAACAACTGCACTTGGTGTCACTTTGGCAACTATTTTTTAAAGCATGGATAAAACAGAACTCCCTCCAACATTTTCAAAGCTCTCAATAAGATTACCAAAAATGCATCTCAGAGTGTCATCTGAGAAGAAAGTGTAGTTTTCCTCCAAATGAATCCCATTTTTGAGAGCATGAGAAAGAATTGGCAGCAAAAATTCTAAGCATGCCCACTTAATATCCAACAAAATAGCCCTTCGAGATCTTTCCAAAATTCCGGCTCCTAGGAGATCACTTGACACTCACGAAAAAGGAGTACCACATTAGAGGAACAAAATCATGAGGAATAAATGAATGAAATGATGATACGAATATCAGGGTCAAAATCAGGGTGTGACAGTTGCCCCTATTTAAGCGTCTTCAACTAGAGAATATGAAGCAGGGCACTCTTCATATGATCATAGTGGGAGATGATTAAATACTAAGAAGACCCGGATTTTGATCCTGAATCCCCATGACATGATGTGATATGATATGATATGCCATGATATGCCATGATATGCATGGATATGCATGGATGCATGATTCTTTTTTTTTGTAATTTTATCTGCTAGGGATATGATGGACCCTTAACAGGAGATGCTACTAGACAGACCAAAACTGTGGGGAATACTGATGATCCACAGGGAGACAAACAAATGGTAAGAAACAACTTGCGGGGGAGACAGTCCTGCTTGGAGAATCAGGCACACACTGGGGAGTATTCAAAGTGAGATTTGATGAACGGCACTTAGAATACAAGGGATTTTGGTAGTAAGTTCACACATGACTTACCGAACCCGAATAAAGGAAAAGATGCTACAACAGGTTCATATATGACCTGACAACGCTGGGGAATAATCAAGGTGAAAACTCTTCGGAACAGGTTCATGTATGACCTGACACCGGAATAAAAAGGTTCAATAACAGGTTCATACATGACCTGAATAGGATTGAACAAAGAATCTTCAAAGTAGGTTCAAGTATGACCGGACCCCGGAACAAAAAGGTTCAATGACAGGTTCATACATGACCTGAATAGGATTGAACAAAGAATCTTCAGAGTAGGTTCAAGCATGACCGGACCCCGGAATAAAAAGGTTCAATGACAGGTTCATACATGACCTGAATAGGATTGAACAAAGAATCTTCAGAGTAGGTTCAAGCATGACCGGACCCCGGAATAAAAAGGTTCAATGACAGGTTCGTACATGACCTGAATAGGATTGAACAAAGAATCTTCAGAGTAGGTTCAAGCATGACCGGACCCCGGAATAAAAAGGTTCAATGACAGGTTCGTACATGACCTGAATAGGATTGAACAAAGAATCTTCAGAGTAGGTTCAAGCATGACCGGACCCCGGAATAAAAAGGTTCAATGACAGGTTCGTACATGACCTGAATAGGATTGAACAAAGAATCTTCAGAGTAGGTTCAAGCATGACCGGATCCCGGAATAAAAAGGTTCAATGACAGGTTCGTACATGACCTGAATAGGATTGAACAAAGAATCTTCAGAGTAGGTTCAAGCATGACCGGACCCCGGAATAAAAAGGTTCAATGACAGGTTCGTACATGACCTGAATAGGATTGAACAAAGAATCTTCAGAGTAGGTTCAAGCATGACCGGACCCCGGAATAAAAAGGTTCAATGACAGGTTCGTACATGACCTGAATAGGATTGAACAAAGAATCTTCAGAGTAGGTTCAAGCATGACCGGACCCCGGAATAAAAACAATTGGACTCGGACCGTAAGCAATGGACTACAACCAGCTTTTAACGGACTTTGCCAACAACAATTGGACTTTGAAATGAGTTCTAGTAACAACTGAGCTTGGAATAATGCCTAACAACAACTGATTTTTAGGAGACACCAATGAGCCTTGAAACAATTCCAGGGAACAACATAGGGGTTCTGGAATTTCGTCAGAATAAAAGTGACATGTCTGGGAATTCATCAGAGAGTAAAAGAAACAAATTCTGGAAATGCATCAGAATTACAAGTGATATTCCGGAAATACAACAGAATGCAGACACATTTGGTAATATATCAAGGAAATTCTGGAAATACATCAGAATATAGACACATCAGAGAACACCTCAGATAGATGGTGAAACATCTGGAAATACATCAGACAAGTTGTGGAAATTCATCAATAAACCAAGGAGTAATCCGGAAATTCATCGGATAATCCAAAAAGAAAATGAACCTAAATGGAAAATTTTCTAATAGGTGCCAACTGGGTTGGATTTGCAAATGACTGCAAAAACCGGATGATGGTTTAAGGATACCAAAGACAAGCTGGAATTAGAGGTCAAAGGATCTAGGATCGACAACAAGACCTGGGTCGATGCAAAATGAGCACGAAGTACATTTCGGCTATGCATGATTTGAATTCTTTTATGCATGATATATGAATGATCATGCTATGAGAATGCTGACACTTGAGTGGACTGGGAGTTGGTAAAGGCTTTTTATGGAAGCTCATGATTCCTCAACACCGAGAACTCAACCAAATATTTTATGATAGATGTTGTCAAAGGAGGATTCTATCCAGTTTGATGGCCACAACTTAGCCAATGGGATCCTTTTGGAGGATTAATGAATCGTGTTAGCATAATTTTCGGGCACTCGTCTTGAACTCAATAGTTGTTGACGCATGGCAGAATTTGTTTGAGCAGTTTGAAGGCACGAAGAAAGAGGTTCTGCCCCTCTGTGGCCCATCTTGCCCCAGTTTGTTGAGTCTTTGAAAATGTTCACCTTGAAAGTGAGTTTAGAAACAACTTGCCATGAGACTACCTCGAGATAGCTTGCCCCAAGTGTTTGTAACTTGCAGTAGTCTGATCTTGACTAACCAAATGCTGGAATGGTAGACTCTTGATTGACTGTCCTTTGGATAGTTGGACTTACCGAGCTCTGAGGTGGTTTGCCCCGGTCTAAGTCTTGAAGCAAATTACTCTTGGCTAACTGAGCCTTGGAGTGATTGGACTTACTGAGCTCTGAGGTGGCTTGCCCCATTCTGATTCTTGAAGCAAATTACTCTTGGCTAGATGACCCTTAGGGTGACTAGCTCGAATTAACTGATGCTCAAAGTGATTTGCCCTTGACTAGACTTCTTTCACTCCATCAAGTTCTTCAACTGTATATTGTTGGAATTTCTTTGACGCTAAGCGTTGACTTGCAAATAAGATTGTGCATTCAAAAAAATGGTAATTTTAATGCAATGTTTATGCAAAAATTTGAAATCAAAGTTTATTGATATAAATGGGTGAAATACAGTGAACGAGTCATTGATAAGAACACAATGGTGATCAAGTCATTCACAGTATGCAAGTTGGTGCTATCAAATGATTAACAAAAATCGTTTGGAGTCAGGTTAACACAACCTTGTTATAGTATGCTTTCAAAATAAACCCTGCCTCAATTAGGTCTTTTAAGGGTTGTAACGTGGTCTGGTTCACGGTTTTTTGAAACAAAAGGATATAAGGCTCAAAATTTGTTTTTACCCACCCCTTCTTCTTGATGATCTCCAGTTCCTACGTTCAGTTAATTCGATATACGCATTCGACTTCCAAGAGGGTTCGAAGGTGTGATGAGGATTCAAGACGAATTTTCTTGAAATGGCAGTCACCTTATTTTTTTGTTTTGTTGAGGACTTTGATGACCTCTTTTGATTGATTTTCTTTATCCCTAATTTTGCCTGGACCGCTTCTTCGAAGCTTTCGGTCCATCGGGATGCCCTAACTTTTGCCTAAGTCATTTTGTGGTATTTGACTTAGCGAGCCTTTTTTTCTATTATTTTTTTTTAAGGTGTTTGCCACATTATTGGTGGATGAGGATCAACCAACACTAATTTTAGCTTTACTTAGCTTTTTCGACACTTCAACATGTGCGCGAAGGATAACATGTGGTTGAACCTAAATAGAGGATGTATATATGGACAATTTTTGAAAGATCGACTGCATGATCAAACTATCTGAACACAACTACCCTGCCCCAGGTTAAGATTAAGGGTTTTAGATCCAAAATAAACACCAACTTCTAGGCTCAAAGTGGTTGACTAGGGATTAACTCCTTATCTCTTCAGTGTTTGGGGATTTGAAACAATGCCTTACATCATCGACAAGGTTTTACTCAAAAGCATATCATAACAATTTCAGGCGTTTCGTTTTCATCATCCTCCCTCCAATCTTTGTTAACGCAACGGTTTGATAAACAAAAGTGAATGAGAGGAGTATTTTGTTTTTGTTTTTTAACATAAATGAAAAACGAGTGAATACGAATGGATTAATTCAAAAGATGCATAAACCTTTCATTAATCTTACCAATTCAAAGAAAACAACAATGCTTAAAAGCAATTAACAATCAACATGCAAAGAAACTACAAAAGAAGTGTTGAAACAGCCAAATGATTGCCAGCTCTAGGGAATTGACTTCTTCAAACTTGAAGGTTTGGATCAACAAGCTTTTTGACATTGACACGATGATCTTCAAATTCTTTTCCTTCAGTCTCATCGTTGAACGCAACCTTCTTGGATCCACTACTCACTTCTCCTTTACTTTCATTGGTATGGGTCGTGACATTGGAAATCCAAGGCGGTATCTCAATGCTCTTACCAGGAAATAATGATAGCTCCTTAGCCACATCCCTGACATCTTCCTTGTGGTACAAAACCTTGAGGGGTTTCAAGGGTCCTTTCCCTTTCTCATTACCTGGCCCAGAAATCAAGGTATATGTACTTGAGCCTTCCTCCTTGAGTGTTGGTGACCTTATGTCAATCAATCATTGCAGCTTGAGCTTATAACTCTTGCATTCCTCGATGGGGTGCCCCATTGTTCCAGTATGGTATTCGCACTTGATCTTCGGGTGATCTTCTTCAAAGACTAAACTCTTCTTGTTAATCAGTCCTCGTACCAAGGCTTTTAGCGCACAGCAAGAATCTAGGTCATGTCCCAATGCCCCTTTATGGAATTCACACGTTGCATTTGGATTGTACCATGGTAGGTATGGTGACACAGGCGTGAGAGCTCGAGGGGTCACCAAAGCATTTTGGATCAGTTGCGGATAGAGCTTGCTATATGGCACCGGAATCGGGTCATTGTGATCCTTGTTCCTCTTGTTCTGATTCTGATTTTTGTTCTGAACCTGGCTTCGGTGATTTTGAGGAGGAATAGCCAGAGAATGTTGATGATGACGTCTTGAGGGAGGTCTATATATTGGTAAATGAGGGGTTGCCACATAGAATTTCCCTTGACCTGGGGTAACACCAGATGGATGTGGCGTAGTAGCTCTCTTTGTTGCAGCAGCGTATATTGGGTGACCCTCTCTTCCCAACAAGACTTGCAGGGTTTCCAAGACCCATCTCATTTGGATCTTCAAAAGATTAAGTTCCTCCTTCAGTGCTTCTTGGCTTTTCCTTAGCTCGTCCATCATCTCCTGAGACATGGTTCTTTGCTCTTCGCGTGTTGAGAATCACTTTGCTTCACGGACAAAAGATGGATGAGTTTTTTGGTATTTTGTCTGGAGAATGACATGCATTATGATGCGATGCAAATGCAATGGAATGCGAATGAATGCAATGCAAGCCATGCACATTTGTTTTTTATTTTCATACACGGGTTCAAAAGTCCGAGGTACTGATGAATCTGATTGTTTTCCAAGAATAGGTTCTCACCGGGTAAGATCTAAGGTTTTGTTACAAAGGATTCCCAGAGTCATTGATTCACAAGAATGTTTGACGCTTACAGGAAATACTTCCCGGTCGTCAACTCCATCGAGGGAATCTATTCTGGGTGAGGTTCTCGTACCGACCCTTACGAAGTATACACCTCGCGAGTCCGTACTACGCAACCATCGACTGGGTTCTAGACAGGGTACTCAGAGTCATGGATTCAAAAGACTGTTTGACGCTTACGGAAAATACTTTCCGGTCATCAACTCCATCTAGGGAATCTATTCTGAGCGAGGTTCTCGTATCGATTCTTACGAAGTATACACCTCGGGAATCCATACTACGCAACCATCATTTCTAGTTGGCCAAAGGTTTAATGTTCTAAAAGGTCCTTAGAGTCATGGACCCATTTGAAACATCGGCGCTTACGAGGTATACACCTCGGGCGACAACATTTGCAAAAGAATCTACTCTAAGTGAGGTTCTCGTACCGACCCTTACGAAGTATTCACCTCGGGAGTCCGTACTACTCAACCATCGTCCTATCTTATGTTTTTTTTTCACTCTAGACTCGGGTGTAGAGTCTTTCCCACATGGTTTGCAATCAAATACCCAAGTACCAACAATCACAATAGAACCAATATACAACAGATATCAATATAACAATAAAGATATTAAAAGCCATAAATAAGGAAAAGCCACACAATTAAACAAACAAAGGCACACAGACGTCCTAACTAGGCTTGACTCGCTTAGGGGACCAATATTCCCCAGCAGAGTCGCCATCTGTCGCACCTCGAAAAAAATGGGGATACGACTTCAAAGCGAAGCGCGATCGCACGCTCGCAATGATGGACTGAACAGAGTCGCCACCGAACTTTATTTATTCCTAAAAAGGAAAGGGGAAATATCGATAAAACCCAAGAAACAAAACGACAATGATTATGGTCGTCGCAACCAAATCAGGGTTCGGGAGTCGATTACGCAAGGGGAAGGTATTAGCACCCCTCACGTCCGTTGTACTCAACGGGAACCATTAGGTCAGTTGTGTGCGTTAGTGTTAGTTGAAATATTAGGCTTTTCAATTTATTAGGTTGGAAAGAAAGAATATAAGAGAGAAGAAATGTTTTTGAACTTTTTTAACGAAGGACTAAACCTAAGTTTTTTATTAGTGGGCCTGACAAGATTTATAAATCCTGCTCCTACGTATCTCAAAAGAGAAATCAAGGCTTACGTAGTTCTGGGTAGAAAAATGTTTGTTTGTTGGTCGATTTTAGCGAAAGCTATATTGTATTAATCGACGAAAACATTGTTTTACCCAAAACAGATGAGGAGTGGACGCATACCACACATCGAACGGATTTATAAATCTACATTCGGAAAAGCGTCATTTATCTCTACTCAACAATCGTGGTCGAAACATTGTTTTGTATCACTTAAGACAATATATCTTTCGTTTATGAAAAAGGTTTTTGATTAATCGCACGGCGGCGAGAAAAGAGAGTTTGATTGGTTTGATGTATTTTGAGTGATGGCGAGAACTTGGATGAGCGAGATATACATCTCGAATCCTAGCCTCAGGAGTGCATGGTATACACCATGTTCCATTTCCATCTTATTTGCAAAGATGTTTAATAAAGATTAGGTATTTTAGAATTTGATTGAGAAAGGGTTTGACGAAACCGCATTAACAATTTTTAGACGATGGCGAGAGTTGAGATTGGCGAGGCATACGTCTCGAATCTTAACCTCAGGAGTGCATGGTATACACCATGTTCCATTTCCACCTTTATTGAAAGAGTCTTAAATAAGATTTAAGTATCTTAGATTTGATTGAGAAAAAGGTTTGACGAAACCACATTGACGATTTTAGATGATGGCGAGAGTTAAGATTGGCGAGGCATACGTCTCGAATCTTAACCTCAGGAGTGCATGGTATACACCATGTTCCATTTCCACCTTTGAAAAAGTGTTTAAGTAAGAATTAGTTATTTTGGTTTTTATTGTGAAAATGACTTGACCTAGATCAAGTATTGATGGACGTTTGAGAAATTTGAATGAGTGTTTGAGAGAGCAAAGTGGATAAATTTGGATGATGGCGAGAGTTAAGATTGGCGAGGCATACGTCTCGAATCTTAACCTCAGGAGTGCATGATATACATCATGTTCCATTTCCACCTTTATTGAGAAAAGTGTTGAATATGAATTAATATTTTTTGAGTTTTTGATTATGAAAAATGGCTTGACGTTGGATCAAGCATTTGATGAAGTTTGAAAAAGATGGGATGGAATAGGAGGGAGAAATGAGGTGGTTCGTTTATTGAGAAAGCACTCGACGTTGGATCGAGTCATACTTTTGTATTTTTTTTGAAATTTGTTGATTTTATTCTTGTGTTAGTAGCTAATTAAACAGTCAAACCATAAAAGAAATAAAAAGTACAAAATTATTACACATTGGGGGAGTGGGGTACATTTGTCAAATGGGGATTAAACAATCATGGAATAAATAAAATCGGGCCCAAACAAATAATGCATGAGTGTAAGTGCAAGGGAACCGGCTCATTGTAAGAAAGCCCAAGAGTAAGCTATGTGAGGTTGACGGCGATGCTTTAAAAAAGCAATCGACTTACAAGGGTGTGAAAAAGGGCTCGATATTAAATCGAGAAAAATATGATTTTTATAATTTTAAAATGGTTTTGACTGGATGATGCAATTAAATAAAGAAGCATGGACATAAAAAAGATATTACAAGAAACAAGATACTAAAAGACAATAAAATAATAAAAGATAAAAGCTAAAAGAAAATGAGATACTAAAAAAATGCTAAAGAAAATGAAAAACTAAAAAATACTAAAAAATGCTATGTATGAGTATTGAACTCACTCCACCTAAGACTATGGAACTACCCCCTCTCCGCCAGACCACCTACTAACTGACTGATATTTTAATACTAACTTAAATATATAAACTAAGATAAACTAAAAAAAAGAAATAAAATAAAAAACTAAATAATAAAAAAGGGGACTACCCTAATTAATCCTGCCACTTGGCTGCTGAGTTCTAGGTTAATGGATTGAGAAATCTAAAAAAACAATCATTAATATACTATTTAAAAAAAAACTAAACATATTATATTTTTATGGTTTTATGTTTGTTGTTTTTTATTTTAAAAAATGAAATAAATAAAAAAGAAAACGTGAGATGTACAGTGACAGAAAGAAAAATCCATTCGCGTTTCTCTCATCCTCTCCCTCGACTCTCATCGGAATCTCTCTCTCTCAACACGCTCCCAAGCTTCGCGTTTCTCTCAACTCACGATCGCTCTCAATCGCTCTTCTCTCGTCCTCTCAAACCCTCCCGTCGCTACCATTTCGTCCCAAACCCAAACGCCCATATCTCAATCAAACATGTGAAAAAAGCAAGGTCTGAAACGACAAACTCACCTTCGGCGATGACTAACGGCAACGATGAAGCTCACAGGTTTGTCCTTAATTTGGTGATTAGGGTTTTTTCGATTGGCCGCCTCCTTCTTAATTTTTTCGTCTCCGATCCCTCTCTCTGTTCTCACTCGCTCCTCTTTTATATCTACAGCTTTAGGGTTTCGGTTGGTGTAATTGGTTTTCAAAGGAGAAAGTTTCAGAAGCACTTTTGTTGCTCAGAAACGCTTTTATCCTGTTTCACGCTACCCTTCCGGAAACGGTACCTTGAACTCTTTCTTTCTCTCTGAATTTGTCCTTATGCTCAATTTGGGAAATTTTGGATTCTGATGCTTGTCAATTGTTTTTGTATTACTGCAGTAACATTGAACATTGGAGAAATGCAACAGCAAAAAACACTATGAGTTGTTATCTTGAATCTTCTGAATTGTTGTTGTTGGTTTGCAAGTGATAAACAACTCCAACTCAAACTCATCATCGCTTTTCTTTTTCTATTTTCTGTGTTTTCTTCACTCTGTATTGTTATTGGTGCTTGTATCAGTTTCTATGTCTTGGTATCGGTTTGGTAGAACACAAGAGAGAATCATCCGAAAATGACAACCGAAAATGACAACCTGCCGGAAGGAATTTGGCCTGCGACTCGGTGTCTTCTATTTGATACTGTTTAATATTTGCTTGCTTGCTGCTGATATCACTGTGGTTAATATTGTGCAGGAAATTGAAGATCAAGCGGTTGCAAGGAAATAAAACAGGTTGCTTGAACCGATGCAGTTTTTGAGGATGGCCTTGGATTTGCTTCCACTGTTTTCATTGAATTGTATCAATCTTTTGCCGAGAAAAGGTTTGTGATAGGCAGGGCAGTTTCCAGCATTCTAGGATGGATACCAGAGCTAAATTGGCTTCAGATGCTTTAATGATACACGATGTGTTGTCAACGTGGCCTCATGAACATTTGGTGTCCTGATACTTATTCATCGAGATCTGTTTACTCTCGGCATTTTCAGATAGAGAATCATGGCTTGAATTAATACTGAGCATATCACTGGTTTTTCTGTCATCATGCTGCAGGTTTGAGTGTTGGAAATGGTAGTTTCTTGGTCTCTAACCATCCTTCATGTGCATTGTTGAGTTGTTGAGTTGCCATACGCATGATAGATTTACATCTTCGGTTGGTCTTTCGCAGGTAACGCACACATGGAAAGAGTTAGCATGGAGGCTCTCACTTGCAACTGTTGGAGAATTAAACAACCGCTTTTGAAACAGGGACCGATGCCGGATGTACGTCGGTGTTTGAATGAGTCTCACCTTTTCTTGTTATTCTTTTTGTAAAAAATGATCAATAGTATTTGGAACTCGAAACTCAGCGTCTTTTTATCTTCAACGGTCACAACTTTTCTATTTCTGTATAAATATAGCAGCTTCATTAACAGGTATAATATAGAATTTGTTGTATTCCTGCACAAAAATCTGCCCATGTTTATTCCAAACAATGTTTCCAGCCTGTTGATTTTAATGCCGTGTTTTATTATTTTTCCAACTCATAGTGATGCAACCTTTGGGAATTAGCCAATTGTTCTGAGGGACAATGCCTATGAATAGAACTATATTTTTTGTATAGCTCCTTGGCGAGATTTTTATCATTGACCGCAGAATCTAATGCTGCCATAAAATCTACGTCTTCATTTGGTGATTCCACCATACAGGCCAAGCCTGCCAACTTGTAAAACAGAACAGCAACCAATACACGTGCATACAACTCTTCAAGAATCCTCATCAAATGCAACTGAACCGTATAGGGATAGTAGCTTAAAATCTTTCAAATAAAACTTTATAATTATAGGATTTAATAGCCATAACCCTGTTAAGTGCAACGAAAATCCTCGAATTGTCCGAGGATTTTCAATAAACCAATTCAGTGGTCCTGGTGCATTGCCTCTTTGATGCATGCTCTCATCATTAAATAACAAAGGATGTTTGATGTAAAACAGGTGACAAAAAGATGACAAAAGAGCCGCAATCAAAGCAACTCTTTGCTTGTTGTAATTTATTTGTAATATCCAAGATGAATGCACCAAATTCCAAATAACTTGTGCATCTATCTCATGACTACAGGAAACAACTGCACTTGGTGTCACTTTGGCAACTATTTTTTAAAGCATGGATAAAACAGAACTCCCTCCAACATTTTCAAAGCTCTCAATAAGATTACCAAAAATGCATCTCAGAGTGTCATCTGAGAAGAAAGTGTAGTTTTCCTCCAAATGAATCCCATTTTTGAGAGCATGAGAAAGAATTGGCAGCAAAAATTCTAAGCATGCCCACTTAATATCCAACAAAATAGCCCTTCGAGATCTTTCCAAAATTCCGGCTCCTAGGAGATCACTTGACACTCACGAAAAAGGAGTACCACATTAGAGGAACAAAATCATGAGGAATAAATGAATGAAATTATGATACGAATATCAGGGTCAAAATCAGGGTGTGACACACGGTTACAACAAAGAATTGTGAGTATATTCAAATGCTATGAGCTTATACATTGTCACAATATGTTATAATTGATGATCTTATAATCTAATTCAATGTGTAGCTAGCCGAGGAGAAAAGTGACGCAACATCTCTTCCGGAGCACGTATTATGGAAGGCTGCTCGGGTTGGGAAGGATGGGGCTGTCGTTGAAGCGGTCCAAAATGTTTATGACGAATGTGTAAGTATATGTAACATTATTTCTTTAGTTATATCGAAAAAAAATTTAGACATATAATTCATTTTTAATCTCCTCTAATAATATTTCAGGAGACTTTATCCCAAACCTTACCTTCAACCGAGGTCCAGGATTGCAGGAGCGTACTTAGTCGAGTACTAAATGTTCCTGAGTATTCCGGTCGTGTGAGGGGTAAGGGTTTTGGTGTGACTCCGTCGTCATTTTATAAAAAACCAAAAACAAAAAATCCTACCAACAAAGAGGTGATGGAGACCTTGGCGGAGTTAAGGGCACAAGTACTCCAACTGCAAAACGAGAATGCAAGGTATAGAGAGGAAAGGTGCGCTTCCGAGGCAAAAGATACTAGTGACCGAGCTAGTATCAATTGTCAATCGAAATTTCCCAAGGTAATTATATATGTTATTATGAAATTAAAATAGCACTTTTTTACTTGACACATATACACGTTAACAATAACATTTATTATTGGTTTAGGGCATTTCACCTTGTCAGTTGTATCTATCGTCACCAACTTATCGCATAGTTGGCAAGGGAAAAGTGCACAATACTTCGGGTGAATTACTTCACCATAATCCCCTCCCGGTGGGATATATGAAAGTTTCGGTTGACCTTGTATTAGATACGAACGCCCTTCTACCATTACCTGACGTTGTTTCAGAGACAACGTTGATGCTGTAAGAACAAAAATTGTTCTACAACAGATTCCTTGATTTTGATGATAACAAAGGATGAAACCAAAAATGGCACCCTAACGAAAAGTTTCTAAGTGTGCAGGGTTCTAAAGAAAGAAGGAAGAAATCTGATGATGTCATCAGATACAAAACCAGATCAGATACAAATTATCAAATGATCAGAAGCATCTGAAGTGGAAACACGTTCAAGAAAGTCTAACTCTGAGCAATACATCAGAAGCATCTGAACAAGAATACGCTCTAGAAGTTCTGACTCTGAACAACGTTTGTCTAACTTCAGAAACTCTCAGCGCTATCTGAAGAAATCCATCAGAACTCAAAAGAGATCTATATCAGAAGCAAGATTCCAAGATTCTCAGATACTTGAAGACTCTGAGCATGGTATTGCTAATCATGAAAGAGTAACGTTAAAGTCAAGTAAAGATTTGCAAATGGTTTTCCTAATTAAGAAAGAGACGTTAATCTCCAATTTCAATAAAGAAGATACTACTTGTGGTAAGTAGTCATTTCAAGGAGAGAAAGTTATCCTGCAGAAGCTATTTAAGTGATGGCGTAAATTCATTTTAATATCCACCAGTTTCAATTACTACCTCACTTCTATATATAAAGGACTGCAAATCAACATTCAGTACACACAAGTATTAGCCAACAAGCCAAAATTATACTGAAACATCAACACTCAAGAAAAACACTCTTGCTCTCTAAGATCTTCACGAAGCTTTTGCTTATTACGTGAAAAACTCTTGTTCTTACTATTGTAATATCTGCTTTCTTAGAAGCATTCTAGATTACATTAATCTTTCATTTATTTGTTTGTTGATTTCCTCAAGTGACTCTGTGTAGTCTGTATACTTGAGAGGACTAAGAGATTTTTTCTCTTAGACGTTGTTTGTAATCTTTCAAGATTAGTGGATTAAGTCCTTGTTGAAGGCGAAATCACCTTGGCCGGGTGGACTGGAGTAGCTTTGTGTTATAAGCGAACCAGTATAAAATCATTGTGTGGTTTTCATTTTGAAAAAGTGTTTATTTTTCCAAACAATTCAAACCCCCCCTTTCTTGTTTTTCTCACCTTCAATTGGTATCAGAGCTCCGGCTCTGTTATTGATTTTCTAATCAAACACTTAACAGTGTAGAGAGATCCAATACGAGAAAAACCATGGCCCACTCAAATGAAAGAGATAGTTACAATGCTAAGCCTCCTGTTTTTGATGGAGAGAAATTTGATTACTGGAAAGATAGAATCGAAAGTTTCTTTCTTGGTTATGACGCTGACCTCTGGGACATTGTCACAGATGGATACACACCTCCAGTCTCAGAAAATGGAGCTGAAGTTCCCAGAAATAAGATGTCAGAAGATCAGAAACGTATCTTCAAAAATCACCATAAGGCCAGAACAATACTTCTAAATGCTATATCATACAACGAATATGAAAAGATCACCAACAGAGAGACAGCCAAAGATATACTTGACTCTCTGAAGATAACTCATGAAGGAAACTCCCAAGTCAAAGAGACGAAGGCTCTGGCGCTTATCCAGAAATATGAAGCCTTCAAGATGGAAGATGACGAAGCTATAGAGGCTATGTTCTCTAGATTCCAAACTCTTATTGCAGGTCTCAAGGTGCTAGACAAAGGATACACAACTGCAGATCATGTTAAGAAGATAGTCAGAAGTCTGCCAAAGAAATGGAGACCTATGGTTACTGCTCTGAAGCTGTCAAAGGATCTGAACAATATCAGCCTTGAAGAACTTGTCAGTTCTCTCAGAAGCCATGAGATAGAACTAGAGGAAGATGAGCCTCAGAAAAGGAACAAGTCCGTAGCGCTAAAGTCCAGATCTGAAAGACGGAAACCTGACAGAACCAAAGCTCTCCAGGCAGAAACTGAAGATGCTGACGACTCTGAACCAGAAGACTCTGATGATGAAGAAGAGTTGTCCCTACTAACCAGAAGAGTTAAGCAACTCTGGAAAAAGAAGAACAACAACTTCAGAAGGCCAAGACCCAGAGGGGATCGATCTGAATCAACTTCAAAAGGTAAATCTAACAAAGATATTACCTGTTATGAATGTAAAGAAACAGGTCATTACAGAAATGAATGCCCCAAGCTAAAGAAAGACAACCCTAGAAAAGAAAGCTTCAAGAAGAATACCTTCAGGACAAAGAAAGGACTGATGGCTACCTGGGATGATAGTGAATCTGGATCATCAGAATCTGACTCTGATGAACAGGCCAATGTGGCACTTATGGCTACCACATCCAGGAGTAGCTCAGATGAAGAATTTGAAGAGGTATTTTCTGAACTTTCCCGATCTGATCTAGAATCTTGTTTGTCAGAAACTCTTAGCTCATATCAGAAATTAAAACAAAAGTTTAAAAACATTAAAGGCTGTCTTAAAGCAAAATTTGAAGATTGTGGCGAGCTTGAGATGACAATTCTAGCACAAGAAGATACAATTAAATTGTTAACATTAGAAAGAGATGGAGCAAAAAGAAAAAGCTTAGAATTAGAAGAAGCGTTATCTCAAACTCCACAAACTTCAAATGCAATAATTTATAAATACGAAGAAGCCTTTCAAGAATTTCTGAAAAATGGGATAGATAGGAGTATTATGGCATCCATGATTTATGGAGTTAGTCAGAACAATAAAAAGGGAATTGGGTATGATTCTAAGGAAGATAAAACTTCTACCAGTAACCAACTTAAGTCTCCCTTTTCATATCATTACACACACACACAAGAACAAAAATTTAAAAATGCTAGAAAACCCAAAGTTATAAGAAACTCTGGGAAAACTAATCTGAAAGGACCCAAGAGATTCTGGGTACCAAAAGATAAGATTGTGTATGTTGCAGATATCCTATGCAGCAAAGTTCAGACACCAGTCATGGTACCTGGACTCTGGATGCTCGCGACACATGACGGGAAGAAAGTCTATGTTCCAAAGTCTGGAACTTAAAGATGCTGGATTTGTAGGCTTCGGAGGAGATCAGAAAGGAAGGACCAGAGGCTCCGGAACTATTGGTAATGGTACTCTTCCCTCTATATCTGATGTTCTTTATGTAGAAGGATTAATGCATAACTTGTTATCCATAAGTCAATTAAGTGATAACGGTTATGATGTAATCTTCAATCAAAAAACATGTAAAGCCATTAATCAGAACGATGGCTCTGTCCTTTTCACAGGCAAGAGGAAAAACAACATTTACAAAATAAATCTTTCTGATTTAAAAGATCAAAATGTTAAATGTCTAATGTCAGTTCACGAAGAGCAATGGGTATGGCATAGACGCTTGGGCCACATTAGCATGAGGAAACTTTCTCAGCTAACTAAACTCAAGTTAGTCAGAGGCCTACCTAAACTGAAGTTTTCTTCAGATGCTCTGTGTGAGGCTTGTCAGAAAGGAAAATTTTCAAAAACATCTTTTAAAAAGAAAAATGTTGTTTCTACCTCTAAGCCTCTGGAACTTCTTCACATTGACTTATTTGGTCCTGTGAAAACAGCATCAGTTAATGGAAAGAAGTATGGACTAGTCATTGTTGATGATTACAGTCGCTGGACATGGGTAAAATTCCTAAAGCACAATAGTGAGTCTCACTCTGTATTCACCAGTTTCTGTTCCAAAGTGCAAAAAGAATTTGACTCTAAAATTATTAGAGTCAGAAGTGATCATGGTGGAGAATTTGAAAATAAAGATTTTGAGGAATTATTTGATTCTAATGGAATATCCCATGATTTCTCCTGCCCTAGAACTCCACAACAAAATGGAGTTGTAGAGAGGAAGAATAGGACATTCCAAGAGATGGCCAGAACCATGATCAATGAAACTAATGTAGCAAAGCACTTTTGGGCAGAAGCTGTAAATACAGCGTGTTACATTCAGAATAGAATCTCTATAAGACCTATTCTAGAAAAGACTCCCTATGAACTGCGTAAAGGAAGAAAACCAAACATTTCATATTTTCATCCTTTTGGATGTTCTTGCTTTATATTAAATACTAAAGAACATCTGAACAAGTTTGATTCCAAAGCACGGAAAGGTATTATGTTAGGATACTCAGAACGCTCTAAAGGCTACAGAGTATACAACACAGAAACCAAAATTGTGGAAGAATCAATTCATGTCAGATTTGATGATAAGCTTGACCCTGAAAAGTCAAAGCTAGTTGAAAAGTTTGCAGATTTGGAAATCACTCTTGTAGAATCTGATAAAACTCCAGAAGCAACTGTCACTCAGAATCTGAAGAAATTAAATCTCCAGAAATCCCAAAGAAAGTCAAAAGTCGTATCAATGTATCTGAAGATTTGATTCTGGGAAACAAGGACGAACCTGTCAGAACCAGATCTACCTTCAGGACTTCTGAAGATACTACTCTGGGACTAGTGTCTCTGATTGAGCCTACGTCTTGTGATGAAGCACTTCAGGATAACGACTGGGTGGCAGCTATGCAAGAAGAATTGGATCAATTCTCAAAGAATGATGTCTGGGATCTCGTTCCTAAACCCAGAGGCACTCATGTCATTGGAACCAGATGGGTTTTCAGAAATAAGCTGAACGAGAAAGGAGAAGTTGTCAGAAACAAGGCTCGACTGGTAGCTCAAGGTTACAGTCAACAAGAAGGTATTGACTATAATGAAACCTTTGCTCCAGTCGCAAGGTTAGAATCTATTCGTCTTCTTGTATCTTTTGCTATTAATCATTCTATTAAATTATATCAAATGGATGTCAAGAGTGCATTCCTTAATGGTTATATATCAGAAGAAGTGTATGTCAACCAACCTCCAGGTTTTGAAAATTCAAACTTTCCAGAACATGTTTTTAAACTTAAGAAATCTTTATATGGACTTAAACAAGCTCCCAGAGCTTGGTATGAACGCTTAAGTAGTTTTCTTCTGGAACAAAATTTTATCAGAGGGAAAGTTGATTCTACACTCTTCTGTAAAAACCTTAATAATGATCTCATGATATGCCAGATTTATGTTGATGATATTATTTTTGGTTCTGCTAATATCTCTGTTTGCCAAGAATTTTCTAAGTTAATGCAGGCAGAATTTGAGATGAGTTTAATGCAAGAACTAAAGTTCTTTCTGGGAATTCAAATTAATCAAACTTCAGAAGTCACGTACGTCCATCAAAGTAAATATATTAAAGACGTTCTGAAGAAGTTTGACATGACTGAATGCAACTCTGCAAAAACTCCCATGCACCCAACTTGCATTCTGGAAAAGGAAGAGGTAAGCAACAAGGTTTGTCAGAAGCTCTATCGAGGTATGATAGGCTCTCTTCTCTATCTGACTGCTACTCGTCCTGATATTCTCTTTAGTGTCTGTCTTTGTGCCAGATTCCAATCAGATCCTAGAGAATCTCATTTAACAGCAGTTAAGAGAATTCTTAAGTATCTGAAAGGAACTCCTAACCTGGGCCTGATGTATGAGAAAACATCAGAGTATAGACTCTCGGGTTATTGTGATGCAGATTATGCAGGAGATAGAATAGAACGAAAAAGCACCTCTGGAAATTGCCAGCTTCTGGGAAACAATCTGATATCCTAGGCTAGCAAAAGACAATCAACAATTGCTCTATCAACTGCAGAAGCAGAATATATCTCAGCGTCACTGTGCACAACTCAGATGCTCTGGATGAAGCATCAGTTAGAAGATTTGCAAATCTTTGAGAGTAACATTCCTATCTTTTGTGATAATACTGCTGCTATTTGTTTAAGTAAAAATCCCATTCTACATTCCAGAGCCAAACACATTGAAATAAAACATCATTTTATCAGAGACTATGTTCAGAAAGGGATAGTAACATTGAAGTTCATTGATACTGAACATCAATGGGCAGATATCTTTACTAAGCCTCTAGCTGAAGATAGATTTCTTTTTATCTTAGAACATCTGAACATTAAAAATTGCCCTGAATGAAGTGTGGCTCTGAAAAAGTAAAATGAGACTCTGATGTAAACAAATGTATTTCTGCCTCTGACTCTGATACTTCTACCAAGTTAAGAAGATATCTGAGTTAGAAATCTTCAGAAACCTATCCTTTGATATTCCTGAAGATCAGATACATCAACACGTGGAGCACTAAGCGTCTAACCCTAGAACTTCTAGACAGCTGTCAAAAGAAATTCAAAGGTCAGAACGTTTGAAATCTCCTTGAGCAGTGTGCGTACTGTGGGATTAGACATTCATTAATTAGCTGTAATCATTTTTCCCCCCAAGCGTGCTTACTTGAGCGTTGTGCTAACGCAATTTTATGTGTCGTTTTGCATGTGTTTCACTTAGAGTATATAAACACTTTTCTCACATTTCACACACTTATCACTCTCACTCACTCTAAAACCCTAAACCCTCTCTTAAGCATTCTCTGCAAGTTCTTCATCTTCATCAATCTTCATCTTCTCCTTCACCATGGACGCTCAACAACAACAAGTCTTTAACTTCTCTCAAGAAATGGAATCAAGTTCTACTGCTCAAACCTCAAGCATTCCAACACCAACGGTTACAGGCGTCACCATAACCCCTATTTACAAAGAACCCCATGTTCTTGACCGTGAACGCCATATTAACCTTTCAACCCCTTTTGAAGGATTGGACGTGTTGTGTGAATTACTAGTTGATTTCGACAACTTGAAGAGAAATGACGTTGATCTTACTGAAGAGCTTCGTAAACAAGGATGGGAAAACTATTTCCAAAGGCTTTATGGTCCTGTTTACCCTCTTCTCATCAAGGAGTTCTGGAGGTTTGCAGATGCAGATGACCACTTCATCGTCTCCTATGTTCTGGGGGTAAAGATTGTTATTACTGAAGGATCAATAGCCTCTCTACTGAACATGGAGAGAGCTGGAGGAAAAAGGATTTACAACATCCCTCCTAGGTCAAAGCGCATTACTGAAGTAATCAACCCAACAATCTTCAAACCCAACATTGAAGGAAATCCTTCAAAGAACAAAGAGCTGCATCAGAACCTCAGAGTGTGGCTGAAGATTATTCTGGGAACTATTCACCACCGTCCAGCCTCTAACTCCTCTGACTACATCAATGCAGACCAGAAATGCATTCTGTACTGCATTCAGAAGGGTGTGAAGATCTGCCTCCCTGCTCTCCTTTTCAGATATCTGAGAGATTCTGTCAGAGAAACCAGAAACAACATGAAGCCCAGATCCTACATCCCTCTGGGAAGATTGTTATCTGATGTCTTCATTGAGAATGGGCTGGTGGATCATCTGGAGAAGGCCAAGCTGATGCTAGATCTGGCAATAGATGTTGGGAAGCCTCTGAATGCCAGAAATCTCAAGAGTATGGGGATAATTAAGAAGATTCAAGTCAGACCCACTCTGGATACATCCTAGGATTGTTTGAAAGATCAGAGGAAGATGCCTCATGGCCTTGCCAGGTTCTTCAAGAATGAACCCAGAGATGCTGTTGCTATCTATCTTCAGCGTCTGCTAGATGATGGTGTTGACATCTCTGACTTCAGCCTCGACGACTGTCTGGATTCAGAGGAAGACTTCGTCAGATACAAGAGAGGTCTCTCTGAGAAGAAGATAGCACCTCCGGCAAAGAAGGCCAGACTTGGAGAAGCTTCTGGAAGCAAATCTTCAGCTTCTCTGAATATCTCTACTGGTACGTCTGTTCCTCCTGTTACCTCTAATCCTCTGATGGCTTCTTCTAACCCTCTCTCTTCACAACCTATTTTTACTACCTCTGAAATCCCACCTTCAACCACCAGAACCTCCCAACCTTCACCAGTTCTAAATGTAGCCCGTACATTCATACCTCCCTCTGAACCTAAACTAACTCACCAAAGCACTTCCTCTTCATCATCCTCAGAACCAGAATCACCCCCATATGTTTCCATCTCTTCTGACCCAGAATATCCTGACCCTGATTCCCCAACCATAGCCACAATTTTTGCTCATAAACTTGCTTCACAACACCAAACACAAACACAATCTGAAGCAACTTCACCTCCACCACAACAAACAACCACCATACCTTCTGAAACTCAACCCTCTGAACCCCACACCTCTGATATCACCCCACCAAACATCTCCGCTGCACCTGAAGCTGAAACTGAACCCTTAGATTTAAACCCTCTTTACGCTTCACCCCAAACATCTGAACCTCAACTAGAAGCAGAATCTGAACCCCAACCTGAATCAGAATCTGAACCTCACACATTAAATCTTAGCCCTCCAAACTCTCCACCTCATACCTCTGAACCTAAACCTGAACCTGAACTTTCTACACCTACCCTTGAGGAAGCCATCATGCAGGTAGCAGAAGCTTCAGTACAAAAGGTCAAGTCTCTGACCACTAACTCTGAAATCAGTGATGATCCTAAATCTGTAAGGACACACTGGAACAGAGTCATTGGCTGGATGACCTCTGAGTCTTTTAGACTGAAGAACATCTATGAACAAGTCAGAAATGGCTACATCAGAGATGCTGAGGCAAGACTCCAGGAGAGACTTGCCAGAGAAGCTGAAGCCAGAAGGCTAGAGGAAGAGAGATTGGCCAAGGAAGCTGAAGAAGAAGCACGAAGACTGGAAGAAGAAGAAAAAGCTCGTCAAGCTGAAATCCTAAGGGAAAAGGAAGCTGAAGCTAAGGCTCTGGCGGATGCAGAAGCACAAGCTGCTGCTGAAGCTGAAGCTCAGCAGGCTCTGACTCTGGGGGAGTCCTCTTCTGTGATCCCTATGGTTCTTCAGACTCTGAAAGAACTTAAGCAAGATCAGAATGAACTCCGGGCCAGAATGGACAAGCAAGATACTGTCAACGACAACATCCAGAACATGCTTGCTATGTTGCTTCAGAGAATGCCTCCGCCTCCGAACCCTTAGGCACTTAGGATTTATTTTGCTTGCCTGTTGTTTTATTTTCTCTGAATCTGATGTTTTCTAGTTCTTGTTGCCTTTATGCTTCTATTTTAATACAATGTTTTTTTCTCTTTACTTATTTTTTTTTACTATGTCTTTTTGATTCTGACAAAAAGGGGGAGAAGTCATTAATAGCTCTGATGAAAATATTGTCTAATACCTTAAGCATTCTGCAACATATTTCTCTTAAAAATAAATTTATCTAACCTGAAGTTAAGAAATTGCAGAAGGTATCAAGAAACCTCTTTACTTAAGAAACTCTGGTAAGAACTTCTGAACTCCCTAGCACTATCTCAGGGGGAGCTTCTGTCTATCTGATCTAATATTGTTCATGTTTCATCTGCTAATTAAGGTTGTTTTGTCATCATCAAAAAGGGGGAGATTGTAAGAACAAAAATTGTTCTACAATAGATTCCTTGATTTTGATGATAACAAAGGATGAAACCAAAAATGGCACCCTAACGAAAAGTTTCTAAGTGTGCAGGGTTCTAAAGAAAGAAGGAAGAAATCTGATGATGTCATCAGATACAAAACCAGATCAGATACAAATTATCAAATGATCAGAAGCATCTGAAGTGGAAACACGTTCAAGAAAGTCTAACTCTGAGCAATACATCAGAAGCATCTGAACAAGAATACGCTCTAGAAGTTCTGACTCTGAACAACGTTTGTCTAACTTCAGAAACTCTCAGCGCTATCTGAAGAAATCCATCAGAACTCAAAAGAGATCTACATCAGAAGCAAGATTCCAAGATTCTCAGATACTTGAAGACTCTGAGCATGGTATTGCTAATCATGAAAGAGTAACGTTAAAGTCAAGTAAAGATTTGCAAATGGTTTTCCTAATTAAGAAAGAGACGTTAATCTCCAATTTCAATAAAGAAGATACTACTTGTGGTAAGTAGTCATTTCAAGGAGAGAAAGTTATCCTGCAGAAGCTATTTAAGTGATGGCGTAAATTCATTTTAATATCCACCAGTTTCAATTACTACCTCACTTCTATATATAAAGGACTGCAAATCAACATTCCGTACACACAAGTATTAGCCAACAAGCCAAAATTATACTGAAACATCAACACTCAAGAAAAACACTCTTGCTCTCTAAGATCTTCACGAAGCTTTTGCTTATTACGTGAAAAACTCTTGTTCTTACTATTGTAATATCTGCTTTCTTAGAAGCATTCTAGATTACATTAATCTTTCATTTATTTGTTTGTTGATTTCCTCAAGTGACTCTGTGTAGTCTGTATACTTGAGAGGACTAAGAGATTTTTTCTCTTAGACGTTGTTTGTAATCTTTCAAGATTAGTGGATTAAGTCCTTGTTGAAGGCGAAATCACCTTGGCCGGGTGGACTGGAGTAGCTTTGTGTTATAAGCGAACCAGTATAAAATCATTGTGTGGTTTTCATTTTGAAAAAGCGTTTATTTTTCCAAACAATTCAAACCCCCCCTTTCTTGTTTTTCTCACCTTCAGATGCGAGATGCAGTCGGATCCTTTGTTGGTTGGCCGTCAGATCTAATTTTCCCTGATGCCGAGGTATATATGTTCTAAATGATTATGAATATTTAGTATTCACATTTCAATTCAGCTACAATTATGATATTTAATCAATCTTTATTACATGGTAATGTTAGACTCCTACAAGACCCACACATAAAGTTGGTAAAGGGATTTCAAGACGCATCGAGTCGGTTGCATCTCAAAAAGAGGTACAAATATATATACCCATTGAATTATATACGCAACGATTCTGTTGCATCACAAAAAGTCATGATTTATTTTATATGAATTTTTAGGTTCCCGGTCGAAAGTTGAAAAGCGCTGCTAAGGATATTCCAACGACGTCCGGGACAAAATCTCAAATTATGATGCGTCTTGAGAAAATGGTGGATGAGTCCGATATTATGCACGGGGCCATTCGTAGTATAGATTTTGATGAAGGTGTTTTCGGAGCTGCTCATTTCGAAATAATTGCAAAGGAGGACATGCAACAACTTTTTGAACACGACGAATTGGGCATCGCTGTCATTCATACATACATATGGTACTCCGATCAATCTATAATTTACTTAGTTGAACAATTTATTTACACATTTCAATGAGTAGTCTAATGTTTATTATGTTTCTATTTAAGGTATATGTATGTAACATTGATGCGGGGAACTGAATTGTGTAACCGTTTCAATTTTATTGCTGCTTCCCGTATCAACGCAACGTTAATAACGAAAAATCCAACATCCGTAAAGAATGATCTAGTCGATAGATTCATGGCGGCCGGCGATAATACTACACCCAGTTTGTATTTTTTACCATTTAATTCTGGCAACGGGTTAGATTTTCTTTCTAATAATTTCATTCTAATCTATGTATATCTTTTACGTAGAAAATTTTCATTCATCTAAATTTTTGTTTTATTTTACAGTGGTCACTGGGTGTTGGTTGCTATGGATCTTTCGAGACTAATAGTGTATTATCTCGATTCGTTATCGGGTGATTGGAGTAAATATCCGAGTATGAAGAAGACGGTTGACGCGTAAGTGAAATTCCCCTAAATATTCGTGTGTATTTGTATATTTAATTATGTCTGTCAGATTGATCTCAATATACGTTTTTATTTTGTTAGGGAAATAATAAAATTTAGATCGAAAAAGAATTATCGTAATAGGAAGGACATTACCTGGGTCAGAGTTCAGGTATATATTAAGTATCTTATTTTTGCTTATAATAGTGTTTGTTTTTTTGCTTATAATAGTGTTTGTAAGAAATTAACTATATATATATTGTTTGTTTTTCTGTGTAGTGTCCTCAGCAAAATAATTCGGTCGATTGCGGATTTTTTGTATTGAGATTTATGAGAGATATCATTGCGTTGAATCGTATAGACATCCCAAAAATGGTATGGAATAATAACTTAGGGTTTATTTTAATATTATCGGATATTTCATCTAATTTGTTACTAAATCATGAATATGTTTTATTCTCTTAATTGTAGTACTTTGAGGAATACAAATCTTACTCAAGAGCTCATTTGGATGAAATGAAGGATGAATTGTGTCAATTCATTGTTGATCAAAGAATCATATAGCTAGGTTGTATATTGTTGTACATATATGTATGGAATGTTGTTGTTGTATGTTGTTTTTGTATATATGTTGTATATTGTTGTTGTACTTTTACTAAATCATGAATATGTTGTTGTATATTGTTGATCAAAGAATCATATATTAATGTTGTATATATGGAGGATTAATGTTGTATATAAATGGATTCATGTTGTATATATCAATGGATTAATGGTGTATAACATTGGATTAAAGGATGAAATCAATATGAATTTTACACTTTTGCAGCATGCGAACAGGTTACCAATTAAATATCCACTGTTTTTCAAACAAATTTTTTTAAAATAACTAACACTTTAGAGGGCGCTTTGTCCAGAAAGCGCCCTCTAAACACTTTACATTGACAACTTTAGAGGGCACTTTTTCCTGAAAGCGCCCTCTAAACACTTTACATTGACAACTTTAGAGGGCGCTTTTTCCTGAAAGCGCCCTCTAAACACTTTACATTGACAACTTTAGAGGGCGCTTTTTCCAGAAAGCGCCCTCTAAGGTGTCCCTTTATGGACCACTCCAGAGGGCGTTTTTTTCTGAAAGCGCACTATAATGTGGCCACTTTAGACAGCGCTTTCTCCAGGAAAACAAAGCGCTGTCTTTACCTATGCCAGCACCACTTTAGAGGGCGCTTAAAAGCGCTGTTATAGGCCAAAATAAGCGCCCTCTTTTCCCTTATTTGGCGTAGTGTCTAGTGACATGCTCTAAACTTCCTTCACCCTTTTATAAAAATAGGTTTTTATTTTTATTTTAATTATTCTTACTAATAACCCTTATTTTACTAATTCCTATTATTTATCCCAATATTTTGAAATAACTCCAACTCTTCCTATTTTCTATTATTTTATTATTATTATTATTATTATTATTATTATTATATTATTATTATTATTATTATTATATTATTATTATTATTATTATTATATTTTCTGTTAATAAACCCTTTTATTTTATTTATTAAACTTTAAACAATAACATAATAAATCACAAATCACAATAAAATTTCTATCAACTCCTAATAAATCCTAATAAAAATTTTGGGGTGTTACAATTTTCCCCCACTTAAAGTATTTTCGTCTTCGAATATTTATATGATAAGAACAATTATGGATAAGACTCCTTCATTTGACTCTCCAACTCCCAAGTCACGCTACTTTATACGGATCCTTCCCACACAAGTTTCACCGAAGGAATTTCTTTACTCCTTAAGTGTTTCACTTCTTGATTCTCAATCCACAAGAGTGATGTCTCATAAGTCATATTATCTCTTATTTCCACATCATCTTACTGAATCACATGAGACATGTCTAGGAAATACTTATAGAGTTGAGAAACATGGAAGTCACTGAAGATTATAATGACGGTGGTAGTGCAACTTAATAGGCAACTTCACCGACTCTTTTAAGAATTGGGTACATATCGATAAAATAAGGAGTAAGCTTCTGAGACTTTAATTCTCGGCCAACCCTATTCACTAGAGTTACTCTTAAAAATAAATGGTCTCATTCCCGAAGCAAAGGACCAATGAAAACTTAGGATTTTTGAATTCTTTAGGAATCAAAGAAACTTGTAAAAACTTGTACATTATGTAGTTTTGTTTCAAGATGTAAAAGACTCAATAGAACATGATGTTCTTGTAACTCAATTCTTATGCAAAGTCATTATAAAATTCTCTTATTACTCTCTTTGGATCACATCCATAATTCAAACCCTTTTTTATGATATAGTGGTATGATGAGTTCAAATGACATGAATTTTGAAAATTAACTTAAATTTAAATGGATGAAATGTCAATGACAACGTCACAATGCATACTTAGGTCAAACTCATCTTCAGACAAAACAAAAGGGAAATTTGAACATAATTTGAGATATGAGAATGCTTATGTATGATTTGAAACATTTAAAAAAATTCTTAAACTAAGATATGCATGAATAAGTGTATGAAAAATATGTAATTGAAAATAAACAAGCTTATCCTAATGGCAAATGTCATGATTATATGGAAAACCACGCTCTAATGGCACATGTAATATAATGGTGTATGCATGAAATAATATGGATATTTTTTTCTTGAAAATGAATCTCAACATAGAGATTAACCTTAGTCTTAATTTGACCTATGCATGAAAATAAAACTTTTATGACTAGATAAAATGATCATAAGAAGTCAATTCAAATAATGAGATGCAGATGAAAATATGCAAATGAATGATTTTAGTTAGGGAGGGGGAAAATTTAGAGTATGACATTATCATAATTTTTACGTCGGTAAGTCGATCACTAAATTTTAATTTACGTTAACGAAAAAGAGGAGATTTGTCACAATTTTTCCATCAATGAGTCAACCACTAAAGTTTAATTTACTTTAAAGAAAATATCAAAGACGTTTTGAAAAGTTGAGTGATTGAAATGATATTTTTTAAATAAAAAGATCAAAATAAGTCAGAGTATAAAATTCTAGACAAAAAAAAATATTAAACCTAGCTTTTTGCTATCGAAGTTGAATTACTATTTATTTCCACTATCTATAAAGTCTAAATTCATGTTGACTTAAGTGGACTGATTTTGTAATGTATTTGTTGTTGATGAGGTTTTTTTTTTGCATTTAAGTAGATATGACAATGGGCAAAATTTGGGCATGATCATGGGGATCCCGGAGGCTGTTCAGGAGGAGCAGTAGCACAGGACACCAGCTTTTTAGGGGCACCAACATTTTTTTAATATATATATATATATATATATATATATATATATATATATATATATATATATATATATATATATATATATATATATATATATATATAGAGAGAGAGAGAGAGAGAGAGAGAGAGAGAGAGAGAGAGAGAGAGAGAGAGAGAGAGAAAGAGAGGTGGCAAAACGGGTTGTGGCCCACCGGACCGATCCGCGCACGCGTTAAAAAATGGCGGGTCGGGTTGGGATTTTATGTTCGCTCAGCTCTCCCCGCTTTAAGCTCGCCCCGCCTTAAGCCCGCCAAAAAAAGGGTGGATTGACCCGTCAGTCCGCCAACTAGTTATCAAGCACTCAAAATATAATTTTTATATATTTATTAATGAATATATGCAATATTTTTTAGTGATACTGGTTGATGATTCTATTTTATATATTTATTAGTGATTATATACAATATTTTTTAAGTAAAATTTGTTTAAAAAATTTATAAAAATCATTTAAAAAATAAGTGAAAGTCTAAATGAAATGTAAAAATAAGCATATTAATCTATTAAAAATATGAAAAATAAAAAAATAGGCGGGTAAGCTCGCCGTCCACCAACCTGTCACCTTGCCGAGGCAGACTAGATTTTTAAGTCCAACTTTACTTGACAGGCTTGCCCGTCCCGCCCATTTTTTTGACGGGCTTAAGGTGTGACGGGGCGGGCGACCCGTTTTGCCACCCCTATATATATATATATTATAAGTTTAAAATTTTTAAAAAATTAACCTTAGATTGAAGCACATATGATATATCATATATAATAATAAATTTCTTTTTATTAATATATTAAAATCATTCTTATTTTGTACCAAAAAAACATTTCTATAAGTTGTGTCAAGAAAAATCTTCACATAAATGTGGTTCACTATAAAAATAGAAAATCTAAAATTAATGAAAATGATATTTAGACTTTTAACATTCGGATAGAAAAAAAACTCTTGCACTACCTGCCTCTTCCATTCTCTTTTTTCTATCTACATTAGAGGAGATCCATTATCATCTATGTGAATATATTTTCTTCTTTATCGATCTCATTGGTTGTAGGTTTATCAATTTGTTACGTTATGCTACTGTACATGTTTTATAGTTTAGTTAGTTAGTTTCTTTATTAATCCATGCTTCATATGTTGATATTTTTTGATAATATAGTATAGGCGTGAGGTTTTTCGTCGCTGAGGCATCTAGTAGAGGTTTAGAGTGAAGTCAACCATAAAAAATCAGGTATTATTGTTTACTAATTTATTGTTATTATTTATTTATTATATTTATATGCATGTTGTAACAACCCAATTTTTTTAGTATTAAATTATTATACTATTATTATTATAATTTTAATTTAATTAATTGGAGTGTTAAGTAATTAAGCGGTTGTGAGGTAGTTTAATAATGGATTAATTAATTTAATTAGTGTGGTAATTAATTATTTAGTTGATATGAGATATAATTAAATAATTATTAATTAACCTAGTGTGCATAGTGAATGGTTAATTATTTGAATTTAAATAGAGGTATTTAAATATTATGTATTATTGGACCTAGTGATTAAATTAGATGGATATCATGATTTAAGCCCAACTAGAATATTATTATAAATAGTAAGAGTGAAGGGAGTGAGAATTAGAATTCATTTGAACATTGAAGGCAATAGAGAAAGAGGAGAGAAAAAGTAAAGAGAAGAGCTAGGGTTTCCATCAAATTGAAGAGGTAAGGGGGGAATCCTTATTATTATGGGTTAGTATGATTGGGTCAATGGGTAGATGTATGTTTAGGTTAAAATCCCTAATTTGCATGATTTTAGGATTGTTAGGTTTTGATGATTATGCTTGATTGTGGTGATTGATTGTGTTAAAACTGCAAATTAACGTTATATAATTGGAGTATGGTGTGAGTTATAATTTTCTGAACGTTTGGCTTTTTACGGAATTGAAATCGGAGGTCCGGAAGTCCTTCAATGATGAAAACCGCGGAAAATTCTGCATGCTGTCCGTCACACTCGCGGCCTGTTTTTATGTTTTATTGTCGAAATCGTTTTGGTCATAACTTTTGATCCGTAAGTCCAAATCGAATGCCGTTCGAAGCGTTAGATAGTTGAAACAGAGGGCTATAACTTTGTTTCAGGAATAAAATAATTTTGAAGATTTTTTCATGGACGTTCGGGGGGTTGAAGAAGATGAAAATTATGTTGGAAAATTTAATAAACAATAATTTTTAGTAATGCCTTCGTGCACGGTTTTGATCATAACTTTTAACTCGTAAGTCCGATTTTAGTGGCGTTTGAAGCGTTAGAAAGCTAATGCTCATACCTAAAACATGGTATTGATTGTTAATATGTTTTAATAATATTCACATGCCTACAGTATTGATAAATATATTAGGTTATATGTTTGGTTGATGAATCGTTGCATTGTTGTAATATAATTGCGTGATAATTATGTTGTTATGTCGATGATGTTAAGATGTTTATGAGTTGTTGTTGTTTGTTGATATTATTCATGTGGTAACATGAATTGGTTAATTGCATATGTGTTAGTATGTGTGCATTCATTCATAGCATGGTCGACTTCATTGTGGAAGTGGTTAAGCGGTGATCCTTCATTGGAAACAGACGTAGCAGACGTTAATCCTTAATTGGGATTAGGCGTAGTAATTAAGCGGTGATCCTTCATTGGAAACAGACGTAGCAGACGTTAATCCTTAATTGGGATTAGGCGTAGTATTAAGCGGTGATCCTTCATTGGAAACAGACGTAGGGCTTTGGTCTTGTCCGGATCGGAAGCGTGGCTTGGATTCTAGATATTGAATCGGAAAGCGGTGAAACTTTGAGTTCACATTGAGGTACCACATGCATAGAGTCACATTGTCTTGCATTGAGTCGTCTATAGTTATGTGATCATTGAATGCGTGTGTTGATGGGGATGCGATGCATGTTTGAAATATGTGACATGATTGTTGGTTAATATTATTGATGTGATTATACAAAGTGTGATGAATTCTTGAATCGTTGTTTTAATTCATTGTGCCTTATTATGCTATTTCATAATGATTGGAATTCTCACCCTTTCTGTTTGAATGTTACCTTTACATGGGTATCGTGCAGATACTACAGAGTAGTATTGCTGGAGTAGGTGGACGGTAGCTCGCTCAAGATTAGCTGAAGAGTTTCCGTATTTAGTTTGAATTGGTAATGAGTCAATGCTCTGGTCATGTAACACTGGGTAGATTAGTGGTATTGAACTCGTATTTTATTTTGACATGTTTTATGTCATTAATTGTTTTATTTTATTTGATCATGGTATGGGACATGGATCATCTTATGAAATACATGAGTATTCCTTATTTTCCGCTGCGAACGCATATGTTTGAATATTCATGATGATTGGGATGTGTTACTTTAAATTGGCCAGGTGTATTATTGGTTTTTGAAAAGTTTTAAGTTTCGAAAACGTCGATGTGACGCCCTTTTCTTATATGCGTGTTTATTTACTCTGTTTATATGCTAAATAATTTGGGGTAGAAAAAGGGGTGTTACATTAGTGGTATCAGAGCCTGGTTGACCAGTTGGTCAATAGTCGTAGGGTTTCCCGTTGTATTTGATTCGTGTATTTGACACGATCGATACTATTTGTCTGATACATTAGTAGTATCAGAGGAGGTCGGTCCGTCCGACCAGGTTGTTTTGATTATGTTTGTTCCTAGTAAGTGACATGTGTGTGAGAACACTGTCGATGCTTGTTTTATTTTCCATTGGCAGGTTGGGAACTCGAGGATAAGATGAAGGAATCGTATCCAGAGTTGTTCGTTTGAGGAATTTTCGAGGACGAAAATCTTTTAAGTGGGGGAGAGTTGTAACAACCCAATTTTTTTAGTATTAAATTATTGTACTATTATTATTATAATTTTAATTTAATTAATTGGAGTGTTAAGTAATTAAGCGGTTGTGAGGTAGTTTAATAATGGATTAATTAATTTAATTAGTGTGGTAATTAATTATTTAGTTGATATGAGATATAATTAAATAATTATTAATTAACCTAGTGTGCATAGTGAATGGTTAATTATTTGAATTTAAATAGAGGTATTTAAATATTAGGTATTATTGGACCTAGTGATTAAATTAGATGGATATCATGATTTAAGCCCAACTAGAATATTATTATAAATAGTAAGAGTGAAGGGAGTGAGAATTAGAATTCATTTGAACATTGAAGGCAATAGAGAAAGAGGAGAGGAAAAGTAAAGAGAAGAGTTAGGGTTTCCATCAAATTGAAGAGGTAAGGGGGGAATCCTTATTATTATGGGTTAGTATGATTGGGTCAATGGGTAGGTGTATGTTTAGGTTAAAATCCCTAATTTGCATGATTTTAGGATTGTTAGGTTTTGATGATTATGCTTGATTGTGGTGATTGATTGTGTTAAAACTGCAAATTAACGTTATATAATTGGAGTATGGTGTGAGTTATAATTTTCTGAACGTTTGGCTTTTTACGGAATTGAAATCGGAGGTCCGGAAGTCCTCCAATGATGAAAACCGCGGAAAATTCTGCATGCTGTCCGTCACACTCGCGGCCTGTTTTTATGTTTTATTGTCGAAATCGTTTTGGTCATAACTTTTGATCCGTAAGTCCAAATCGAGTGCCGTTCGAAGCGTTGGATAGTTGAAACAGAGGGCTATAACTTTGTTTCAGGAATAAAATAATTTTGAAGATTTTTTCATGGATGTTCGGGGGGTTGAAGAAGATGAAAATTATGTTGGAAAATTTAATAAACAATAATTTTTAGTAATGCCTTCGTGCACGGTTTTGATCATAACTTTTAACTCGTAAGTCCGATTTTAGTGGCGTTTGAAGCGTTAGAAAGCTAATGCTCATACCTAAAACATGGTATTGATTGTTAATATGTTTTAATAATATTCACATGCCTACAGTATTGATAAATATATTAGGTTATATGTTTGGTTGATGAATCGTTGCATTGTTGTAATATGATTGCGTGATAATTATGTTGTTATGTCGATGATGTTAAGATGTTTATGAGTTGTTGTTGTTTGTTGATATTATTCATGTGGTAACATGAATTGGTTAATTGCATATGTGTTAGTATGTGTGCATTCATTCATAGCATGGTCGACTTCATTGTTGAAGTGGTTAAGCGGTGATCCTTCATTGGAAACAGACGTAGCAGACGTTAATCCTTAATTGGGATTAGGCGTAGTATTTAAGCGGTGATCCTTCATTGGAAATAGACGTAGCAGACGTTAATCCTTAATTGGGATTAGGCGTAGTATTAAACGGTGATCCTTCATTGGAAACAGACGTAGGGCTTTGGTCTTGTCCGGATCGGAAGCGTGGCTTGGATTCTAGATATTGAATCGGAAAGCGGTGAAACTTTGAGTTCACATTGAGGTACCACATGCATAGAGTCACATTGTCTTGCATTGAGTCGTCTATAGTTATGTGATCATTGAATGCGTGTGTTGATGGGGATGCGATGCATGTTTAAAATATGTGAGATGATTGTTGGTTAATATTATTGATGCGATTATACAAAGTGTGATGAATTCTTGAATCGTTGTTTTAATTCATTGTGCCTTATTATGCTATTTCATAATGATTGGAATTCTCACCCTTTCTGTTTGAATGTTACCTTTACATGGGTATCGTGCAGATACTACAGAGTAGTATTGCTGGAGTAGGTGGACGGTAGCTCGCTCAAGATTAGCTGAAGAGTTTCCGT